>NW_020884878.1:16648533-16761006 GCF_003945725.1 Corapipo altera | reverse complement strand
GGTTTGGTTTGGTTTGGTTTTGTGCAATGAATGCCGAGCTAGAGAAAAAGTAGCTGGCATGAGGATTGTTTAATTACATTTTTCTGAAGCAGAATACCCTTTTTTCTTTTTAATGTTGCCATTGTGTCTCCAGTGAGTCTGAGCCAGCATTTCCCACCCAGCTGTGAGGCAACTGACAGAGAGGGACTGAGAATGGGGGCTGCACAGAAGGACAACCTGCTGGCTCTGCAAGCTGTGCCTGCAGAGTGGCTGGTACCCAGCTGCTCCCAAAGGCTCTCACCCCTTTTAGATGGTCTGTGGTGCCCATCAGATCTTTTGATCACTTCAGGCCTTTAAAGAAAGTAAGCTGTTCTGTGCCGGCTCATGTCACTACCTCCTATGTTAAAAGAACATCTCTGTACAGCCCTTTATAACAGAGGGGTGTGGGCTAGAGCCATCCCTGGGCTTGATGTGTATGTCAAGTCACTGCTCTGCAAGGCACCAGGATTAAAACTGTTCATTGTTCTTCTGCAAGTGCAATTTGAGGTACTTTCTTTTATGTCCATATAAATTTCTAATGCTGCTGGAAATTTGCTAGCTGTTATAACTCTTGTCATTGTGGCCAGGGAAGCTGAGGTGTGGAACAGGAGTGACACTTTACTGAGTCCACTTGCCATGTAACTGAGAGGCAGGCCAGAAACCAAAGATCGATCCATCTCTCTTTTCACCAAGGTAAAGATGACATATGTTCTTCTTGGTCATAGTTCTTTGTTGCTGCATCTAGTGTTTTAATAATGACATGGTTTTAGAAAGCAAAGCTGGCAAATAATTTACAATTTTTGAGACAAATCTATTATATCAACCTTTTCCTTCACAGAGCTTTCCCATCTACTTCTCCCTGTAAATGAGGGCCAAGACTGGGATCATTGTTCTTTTCTGGTTCATCTGATTCCTCAGCAGCCTTAAATTGCAGGCATCTCCTGCAGTGTGAGTGTTGAGATAATTTGTATGACGCTGCCAGGAAAGCCTGGAGCATTTGAGAACAATCCAGCAAGACCTTGCTAGAGCTCAGACTGAAAATCGTGTGGTCTCCCTTCTAATCTGTCATTTCCCATCAGTACAATGATACAGGAGATTATCCCTAGTGGAACTGAGAATGTAGAGGGCTTTGACCACTGAGCCATGGATAACTGGGGGGGGGAATATTAGTGGAAGACTTAGTCTTCTGTAGCCAGCAGTGGTGACAGGTGGCATGATGCTGTGGCACAGTGTTGTGGCATGGAGACACAATGTCAGTCAGTCATGTTTTTTGCTTCAAATTTTCTCAGAGCAGAAACATAACAAAATTAAACCACAGTACTTGCTATACATGAACAGTAATACATATACAAGATATGCATCAAAAATTGCCAAAATTGCTGGTCCAGCAGTTTTCTGTATTAACACATAGTAGAGTATTCTGAACTCAGACTTAGCTCTGAGACTTCATTCTACAGTCCAGCTCTATCACTGTCCCAAGTACAGGAGTCTCAGATTAGAGGTACTCTCTTTCCTTTTAAAGATACTACCTATTCATTTCAAACCTCTGAGCTATAATTTGAAGACTTCTGCTTGATTAAATTTTCCCATTTCTTTCCCACCATAAAGAATCCACAGACAGGGCAGTAATTGACCAGATCATCCTGCAACTAGTTGCTTTCATCATTTGTTCAAAAGCAATTAGTGTGAAGATTCATTGTCTGACCATAAACTGCTTTAATTAAATACAAATTTCAGAGTTTTAATACGTTTTTGGATTGTATGTACAGTATAATGTAATATCAGGGGGGTTTTGTGTGTGAATATGGTAATTAAAGTATTGGTTTCAACCCTAGAAGTGGCTGCACTTTATCAATTGCAACTAACATTACAACTCTATGTTGCAGGGAGACTTGATTACTGATGTTTCCAACTACATTTTAATATCCTTTGAAAAATGCAGAAATAATGCAAAGTATCTATTCATAATAATAAGGATATTATGGTGGTAAGTGTTCACTTTAAGCAAAAACTGTTCATGTTGGATGGGAAAGTGGTACTTCTGCTGCAGAGCTTGGAATAAATAATGTAGGGACTTTTTATTAACTCTATAATTAATGGCTCATGTCAGAGTCCAGATTTCCTCATTACTTCTTTGGAAAATCTTCATTAGGTTTTTAGGAATATGTGACCAGAAACAATGGACATGGGTGTCTGATAACTAATAAACTTATAAAGTGGATCTGATCTGTGCTGTTTCTTCTCCTGCAAAGGTGTGATGAGATTCAACTCATCAGCCAATCTCTTCATGAGATTATCTCTTCATCACAGAACTCATGAGTCTTTGAATGGCTTGGGTTGGAAAGGACTTTCTAGATCATCTAGTTCCAACCGCCATATTTTCCACATGTAGAGCTGTTTCTTCAGTAAAGTGGAAAAAAATACCTGTGTTTTGCCATAGAGAGTGGTGTTCCCAAGGGATCAGTGTTGGAGCCAATATTGCTTAATGCATTCATGAATAATGAGATAGTAGGATAGAATAATCCCTCTTGTTTTAAGTTTGCAGGTAATACTAGGTAGTGGAATCCATTGATATGCCAAATATCAGGGCTGCAATTCAAAGAGACTCTCATGACCTGAAGAAATGAGTTGCTAAAACATTAACCACCCTAAATACTGTGTGGTTAGGGATGAATTTGGAATCTCTTTACCAAGTGAGAATGAGGAAGCAATAGAGAGGCTAAAATATCCATTGCATCTCTGCAGGTCCAGAGAAACTTTGCAAGAGTACAGGTTTAATTGTGTTATCCACTGATTGTCCTTGTTCCCCTTGCCTGCGTAGCATCAGATAAAAAATGTGAGGCTACTAGATTTATGGCATAAGCAACACCAAATCCTAGCTACAGCACCCCTCTCTTTGCTTCTATACATATGTCTTTATGAGGCTTCAAAGAATAAAATTTGAAACATCAAACCAAGCAAATCACGTGAGGGTTTTGTTTCCCCACCAGCTGCAGCACAGAAAGTGGAATAAGTTTGATGATCTCTAAGGGTTATATGGAAGTGCTCTGATTTGCCAAAAGCCAGTTTTTAATTTTTCAAGAAATAGAAGGCAGCTGCTCGCTTCAACCTACATTTAAGATTAAGGGGTAATGACAGTGAGGTAGAATAAAAGTGAGGTTATGTTTGGAGGAAGTCATGCAGTATGTCTTCTGAATGAGGCTGCCTCAAATCTGAAGGCAAGGTCCACCCACATAAACTTTATAGAACTTTAAAGCTCTCCATATGCAGAGAAAACACCTCATGGACAGTTTTACAGAGAACAGTCTTCTCCACACCTTTATTTTTTTTTCTGTCTTTAACAAAGAAGCATTTTCATTAGATACACCAATGTCAGTTGTGTCTGTTTCTGTTGCTTTGTTTAGCTAATAATTTCCTCATGTCCTGGCACACAGAGACTAGTGTATGACTAATGTGTATGCAAATTAAGATGGAAACTTGAAGGTCTGATTTTGCTCAAATTTTACCTCTCTCTCTGCTTACTTTGTTTGCCTATCTTGGTTGGATGTGTTTCAGAGTTGAAATGCCATCTTCTTAATGTTTCCAGAAGTCTGAAGGCATCTGGAAGTCGGTGGGTCTGCTTTTGAGATGACGTATACTAGGGAGTAATCAGAGTTGAAGAATCATCCTGCTTCAGAGGCTGACACCTTTACTTTGTTGTTTTCACTTCTTTGTTATGGAGCTGACCAAAAATACATTGTTAAAGTTATCGGTATTGAGTGAAATAGATGTGCTAAATGGTTTCCATTGGTTATGGTTATAGTGTGCTTGTCCCTTTACAAATGATAAATTCTTTCAGGAATTGTCACAAATTCTAACTATATTTTCCTCATCTGTCACGGAATATGAATGAACCATGGACTTCAAATGCAGCCACTCTGGCTTGCCCTATATCACTGAGCAGTCATTTTGTTTGCAAAAGCAAGGATTGAAGTCTTGTCAACTGCTACTCACAATAAAATTATTCTCTTACTCTCAGTTCAGTAGACTGAACTGTACACTTGGAGGCATTTCCACAGAAAGCCTTATCTTGTCAGGCTGCTAGGCCACACTTCCTACTCCCAACTGCCATCATCTAAAAGTTGTGTCCTACCCTACAAAGCTGCTTTAGAGCCAGCTGGCAGAATCTAGCCACTCTTCAGTTTGTGCTTACTAGCAGCTCTCTGGCACACCGGTATTTCTGAGATTATCCTGCTTTTTAATGAGGCAACCCTGTGTGTCTTTAGTGTTGCTTGTGGGTATGCTTTAGGTCTTAGGAAAATCTGTGACCTCTTTGGTCATCACACTGAATTTTTCTGTGGCAGCATAATGGCTTGATAAGTTGCTCCTGTTTTACAACAGATGCGGTGTTACAGTGTGGTAGAGGGAGGTCCCTGATAGTCAGAAGTGCTAGCCTTCACTGCTGATCATCGGCGCTGTCCATGCTATTAACAACTCTCATTTGTCTAGCACCTTTACTGGAGAAGAGCCTGAAGCAATTAATGAGTTGTAGTCAAGCAGTGTATCCACCTCTGGGTTGAAATGAGACAAGTATGTGATAGTATAAAACAAAACTGCATTGAAAGCTACTGGGTGAATAGCAGTCTTACTGTCACATGAGGGAGTGGACAGCCACTGAATGCTCATTAGATGTTTGCCTTTGAAGAGGACATCTGAGTGAAAGAGAAATGCCAAGAACAGACTCATAAAATTTTGGATTATGCTGATTTGGTATTTTCAATTATTTCCTTCCTGAGAGTTTCACTAATGTTTGTTCAGCAGATCCTTAGTCCTGGGAAGAGCCCAAAGCCACCTTTGGGCAAAAGCTCATGTAATCAGAGCATTTAAAAAGGATGCAGCAGCTAGGCACATGCTCAGTTCTGAGGCTGACAAGTTAGAAATTTGTCTGCTGGAACTTTTTGTACACAGATCTTTAGGACTGTGAGTGTTTGGAAGCTTGTTCAGTTTGCTAAGTACAGTTTACAAAGTTTGTTTAATGGGAGCTGTGTTTCAGTGATAAAATGCACCAATAGAATTAGTGCTAGGTGAATATGTGAACTGAAGCTGATATACACTGAAACCCTCAGAGGAACTAACTTTATATCTGTAAATTACAATAATATTAATCAAGCTTATCAGGAACTGTCTGTTCAAAGCAGAGTTTCTATGTATGAGTAATCGTCTACATCTTACTCACAGCTTACTATTCATGCCACTGATTAGAAAGTCTCTATTCAGAGGAGGAGGGATAACAGAAGGATATTAGGATACTGTACCTTAGGAAATATTCTGTATTTCATCACTGTGGATGGTTGGATTATTTCATTGTTAGGAGGCTGGAGTCATGGGTTGTGTGTGGACTGGAACTCCTCTTTCTGTAGAGGGCTGCTGAAGCACCTGTGGCTCTAGGACCCTACCACCTTTTTCAGGGTCTGGAGTAGAAAGACAGAAAACAGACTTCTGTCTTTTCAAGTGCATAAGTTAGTGGAAGCTTCTCTGTTGCTACTTCTAATTTCCTATTTTTTCTGTAGGCAGAGCTTTCTCCTTTCTCTGATTGCTCTGCATGTCAAACAAGGTCTCTTTTTCTGCTTCCTAATGTGGCTCTGTAACACTTCTATAGCCTTAGGGGGAGGATGGTTTTCTCTCTGAAGTCCCTGTCTTTCCACAGCCCTTGACCTTATCATCTACGCTTCTTTTGTACCTCCTCTCACAGAGCAGAGGAGAGGAGGATGGGACAAGTGCAACTCTGCCACTAGTGCTGTAGAACAAGGGATTTAGGAAAAGGAAATTTCTGACAAACATTCACTCAGGAGGAGGAGGAACATATGCTTCCACTCATGCAAGGCAGTGCAGAATGAATACCCTGAGGCGACTGCAGTTCTCATCTGTTTCAGGTGAATGGAGATATGCTGTTTGGAATCAGATTTGCTCAGGTGTTAGTGACCTCCTGCCTGTACAGACTCCACCAGGATTGTAATTACTGTACTGCTGAAAAGTCATTAAATTTCTTTCACCTAAGGAATAAAAACTGGTGTGAGATAGAGGACAAGGTGCTTTGGAAAAAAAAACACAAACAAAGAAGAAACCAAATAACAAAACATTTTTGTCCCGAAGGTGTTTAATTACATCTGTTGGGGAAGAAGGTAGGAGGGGGGTGTGTTTCAGGAGTCAGTAAGTGAGAGTGAGCGTCTGGCTTCGTGAAGAGCGAGTCACTTCTGGCTGGTCTAGAGAGAAAATGTGTTGCCATGACCAAGTTGCTCAGTATCTGTACTCTTAACTTTCTGTTCAGCTGAATCCCTACTTTTGTGCACCTGCTTCATTGCTAGCGATGATGGTGTTCTTAAAATTGTTTTAAAGGCCCTGGCATAAGATGTGGAAGATCTGGGCTTTCTCAAGCCGTCTCTTCTCCAAGTGAAGATGAAAATGGAATACTTCACTGAGGATCATTGCTCAGGGTTCTCAGCATCAAAATGGAAAGTACCCTGGACCCATAAGTTCATATTCCAGCAAGACTAATTTTTTTCTCTTAATTCTTTTGCCATAAATGCAGAAGTCCTGTTTGTCCTTAGGGGAATATATCCCTGCTCAGTAAAACTGAGGCAGGAGAAAATTTAACTTGCTGTTTCAGAGGGTTATTTCTATCTTCATATTTAGAAGAGACTTTAAAGGAGAGAATAAAATGGTGCCCCACAGCATTGGGTGGTGGTAGTGTGGAAGTTGTATTACAGAAGTAGACAAAGGGTCTTTGAAGGGCACGCCTCTTGAGAACCATTAAGGGGAGAGAAAGTCCTCAGTCATTCCAGGATAGATGACTACATATATGCCTTTCTCTGTGTGAATATCCGTACAGAGAGAGGAGAATTACAGAGTGGCTGATTCAAATAGAACTGGTGTGAGGCTCCAAAAGGGCTTTCAGAGTTAGCTCTAGTACCAAAGCTGTTTTGCAAATGTTCCTACTGTGTGTGTGGCCCCAGGTTAGGATTGTCTGTAGGCTTTTCATTTTATTTCTGTACATGGTACACCCAGTGCCAATGCAAGTGCTAAGATGAATGGCTATTTATTTCATTTTACCAGAGCTAATCCATCATGGTGCATGTAGCAATTGGATTTCTGCACTCCAAAAAGCTTTTACTTCCAGAGATTAAATAAATAAATAAATAGATATAAGGTCCTCTCTTTCTCAATCTTTCTTTTTCTTCTTCTTGTTCTTTTCTTTCCCCTTGCCTGCTGTATAATAAATATGTTTGTTTACTATGGTAAATATCCATAGTTTGAAAATAGCTTTATTTAGCCCTTAGCCCACTGCAGACATGAAGTGACTGATAACAGCATTGTTCTGGCATGCCAGAAAATAAAATCAAGATTTCTTTTTGATCCCTTGACTAATTGCAAACAAATGTTTTCATTCCTATAGATCAGCAAAGACATTGCTTCAGGATGGAAAGGTACAACTTTTGCTAGGTTTTATTAATTCCTTTCTGTTGGAATTGACTGTTTTTTTCTTTGTTGATGTTTCAGCAAAATAAATGAAATTATGATTAATACTTCATCATCTGTAGTCATTAATAATTTAATGAGTTTACCCACCCCTTATTCCCTCTAGTTCCTTTATAACATTCTACTAGTATTTCCAGAAATGTTTGTTTAATTTTTCTTTATATGGAACATAAAAGCTTTATCTAAGAAATTTATTTGATCATCTTTGGCTAATTTGTTTCTTTTAATTCCAGAGATGGCACACTGACTCACCTGTCTACTGTATATGCTAGTGTACAAGATCAAACCATTATGTACTCTTTCCTTTGTGATTGGTTAGTTAGGTGGGTTTGTATTTTTAGAATAAATTCCAAAGCCTAACACTTTGGTTCCACTTTATATTCTATGACAAAACTCCTGAGGATTACTTTTTCAAAATTAAAGGACAATTTAGGGAGAAAACAAAAAGAATGCCATACTTTTCTTTAATGCATCATGGTACCTGTTTTTATAAATCATTATGAAGCTTGGAGGTGGGTCAAGACATTGGGGTCCAAGCTCTTTCTGTTTAGAAGAACTGGCAGAAGTGGCACCACTACATTTAAAGAGTCCAAGTATGTTTTTAGTGACTAGTAAAGTCTCAGATATTACTGTACACATTTTCTACCAGTCCTCTTATTCTCATCTAAACAGTCTGTAGAATGAGACAGCGGACATTCAAACTGCTAAGTCACAGTAAGAAGTATAAGCATCGCAAGGCGAGGTAGCTTCCCACAGACCAAGAATGGTGGGGGAGGAGTAGAAGAAAAGTCATCTCAGCTCACTTGAGATGTAAGAAGGGAGGAAAATGGAAAAAAATACCACAACACACAAGAAATTATGTGCTTTCCTGCTTTCCAGAGAACCTGCCCATATCTTAAGATTGTTTGGGTTGCTTGCAATTTTGCTGCCTTCCTTCCTTTCCAGTTAATTATTCATGCACTTGATACCAGCAGGCGAGTTTTGGTTTTTTTTTTTCCTTTAGGTGTAATTAGAGCAATCAGAGGGTTTGTAATGTTGTCATAAAAATGCACTTTTCTTCTTTCTTTCCCCTCTCTCCCTTCTTTTTTTTTCTGTTCCTCTTCCTCTCTCTTTTCTTTGGTGATGTCTGCCTGCTGACTACACTCTGTGGACCAGTCCTTCTAATTTTTTTCCTGTTAGTTTAAGCTGTCTGTCTCTTTGTGTGTGTGTGTGTGTGCAGTTGCCAGTTTAAGAACCCAGTTGAAGACAAACTTCTGGACTGCAGGTTTTATGAATTCTTGCATATAGCTAGTGATGGTGCTAATTCTGAAATGAGTAAAATTAAATATCACCCTTGAGAGTGATCATTGTATACAATGTATTTGAGCAGAAGTATACCAGAAGAAGAGGTGATAACACAAGCGAATTTTTTTGTGCCTTGTCTTTGCATGCTGTGGTACACGATGAGAAAATATTTTCTTCATGTTCAGTCAGCCAAAGATTTTGTTAGGGTTTGAGGGTTTTTGTTCTTGAGTGTTTTTCTTTCCTCTGGTGTGAATTCCAGATCAAGACAGGAATTGAATTCTCCTTTGATAAACTACCATTGTTTGCACTGGTTTATTAAACAAACAGACTTACTAGATCACATTTTTTGTTAAATTGGTGTTATATATTTTTATATATATATTATATATATATAAGTTATATATATATAATTGGTTCCTATATATTTTTTCCTGCAAATATGTATACACATACATAAATGTACATGTGTACAAATGCATTTCAGGGGAAACTGAAGCTCTCTTAGTGCAATTGTTTTCTTGCAAGTGTCAGAGCCATTCATAGATTTTGCACAATTTATTCAGGACATCACAGTACCTCTTCTGGGGACTGTTTGAACTGACCTGTGCCCTGGAATGTAGCAAGTGAATCATCAAGGAACAAGATTCTCCATATTCAGCAGTGACAAGAAGTAGTACATAAACACCTAAGATAATTTTGGCTAAACACCCTCTGCATCTTCTTAAGGCAACCACTGATGGACTTCGCTTTGTGGTTACTTCAACACTATTATTATTATTTGTGTGGTACTGTTGACAAACTTGCAAAGAGATAGTACTCATCAATACTCAAAGGACTCTTAGCTGGTCAACGCAGGAGTTGCCTGATGGATGGGGAGCATGCATGTTGTAAGAGATTGTCCTCTGTAGCTTTGTTCTCTGGGTAGAAGGATAGCCTTCCTGCCCAATGTCTGACTCATTGTTAGATGTTAGTGTGGTATAAAGTCTTTGAGAGAATTTCAGTCACGAGCAGGCATTCATTTGGTAATGGCTTTGCACATGGAAAAGCCCTGTTGACAAGGAGGAGGAAGAGTTGGCCTCTTGAGAGGAGGATTTGGATGTCTCAACCTTCCACACTGCTTTCTCCTTTCTCCAGCTGGTAGAACTGATCAGCACCAGTGACAGTAGCACTCTTTGCCTGTAAGTCTGCATTACAGGTAGTGTGAGCACCAGCTCCCTGTACCAGGTTCATAGTTGGAGAAAATAAGGAGGTGCCTAGTGTGGGAGTTCTGACTTGCGCAGGTAGAGCTATTGAAAGGACCAACAGTGAGAAACTAGCTTCTATGGATTTTTCTTCAATAGGAGTGCAAGCCAATTTCCATGTATGAAATCCTCCAATAAAAGATGGCATTTAAAAAAAAAGTGATTTTTTTCTGATATTTGTGGTTTTTCTAGATATCCATGTATTGCATGCTATACTGAACACCAAAGATGCTACTGCTCTTTTCTATCTGTGCAGACACTATTATATCATCCTGGAGGGGAGAGGCATTATTACTCTGACTTTTCACATATGAGAAATGACAGGGCTTGTCATGTCCAGAGAGCAGCAGCGGGCAAGGGTCTGCTGGTGAACATTATCTCATTTCTTCCTCCTGACAGCATACCAGTGCTGCCAGGAGCTAGAAAAGGTAAATGGAAATGACAGTAATACCTCTTTCTAGTGGCATAGCTATATCATGCAGTCAGAGATCCCCTCTGTGCAGTGTTGGTCAGGGTCAGCTCTTTGGTGACAGAGCTCTGTAGAATACTGAGTATGCTTTGTGGAGAGGGATCAGCTTTTTGTTAGTGGCTGTGATCCCACTTACATTTTTGAGATGGAGAGTGAAGTGAAGGTCAGACTCCTCGGAGTTCAAAGGAAGAGTGCCTGCTCTCAAAAGCAGCATGGGGCTAGGCTCCACTGAATACTGTGCATCTGTAGGTAATCATAGAATCATTAATGTTGGAAAAGACCTCCAAGATCATTGAGTCCAGCCTTTGAATGGACACCACCATGTCAACTAAACCATAGCACTAAGTGCCATGTCCAGTTGTTTCTTGAGCATTTCCAGGGATGATGACTCCACTCCCTCCCTGGGAAGCCCATTCCAATGCCTGATCACTCTTTCAATGAAGAAATTCCTCCTGATGCCCAGGCTAAACCTCCTCTGGGGAAGCTTGAGGCCATTTCCTCTTGCCCTGTAGCTAGTTGCCTGGGAAAAGAGGCCAGCCCCCACCTTTGAAGCTCTGGTTTTCTTTTCCTTAGAGAGGTGCTGTATATTCTTGGTGGCTTGTTAGCTCAGCAGCATTAGCATCAGTAACATGGCTAAGCAGAAAGATCTCCTTATGTTTGTTTACATTCTCTTTACAGTTGCTTTTCAGTAAAAAAAAAAGGGAAGACTGAATGAAATTAAAAATGTAGGAGTACTTTTAATATTGCAGTGACAATTAACTCCATCCCTCAAAGTCAGCAGCCCTCATCCCTGCCACTGACATGTGGTAAAGAAGCACCTTCAGTAATGGCATATTGCCAAGAATTTAAACAAGTGATATCCTCTCCTGCAAACTTATAAAAAGTTATATGTATAGAAGCTGAACTGCTTTAATGTCATACTGCATTTTCGTTCCTTTGAGTTTTCTTACTGCTATTAGTCAAATAGCCACCAGGAACACAGAGTAATGTTTTTGCTGTGTCCTTAGCATTTACCTGCAGGGAAGTTGCAAGTGCAGGCAGATAGTCAAGTGCCCGTTTGGGTTCATTCAAGTGGGAAACTGATACTGCAGTTTTGACTGCAGCCAAATCTCCAAGGGTTACTGACATCTTCCTGGTTTGAGGTGGAGTGAGAATGGCATAGGCTCAGCTTTTGCTGCTATGCAACTTGTCCAAAATTGTGGAAAGAAGATCAGACTATGAGGATAAGGGATGAGTAGCATCCGGTAGGTCCTGCTCAGTAATTTCATGTCAAAACCTCAGGGCAGTATTTTCTCTCTCCAGGTGCTCTGCTATTTCTGGGTCTGTCTTGGTAATGTCCACTGAACAAACACTGACTGTATTTCATGCTACATTATTGTTTATTGTAGTTGATCTTAATTTATATTATTATATAATATAGCAACGAAGCAGCAGAGTCACTGTAGATCAAAGGGATTAGTGCAGCTGTCATGTGGATAAGCTCACATTGTGCCTCACAACACCACCCCAGGCTTGCTTGAATCGTGCAGACTCAACTCTGTCTCCCTCTCATCGCTGTGGATACAGCCGAGGATATGTAAATGTGTGTGTGTATGTATGGATCCTGTAGGTATACACGTGCTTAGGCAATGCTGCCTTGCAGCAGGGTTTATTATCTGGGTTTGACAGCAGCCTTTGAATCCAGGCATCAGTTTCCCATTCATATGCTCCCTGAGGCTGTCAGCAGTCATTGGGATGACTGGCGGGGTGTCAGCTAAGCTGTCTTCTCCTGGAGGAATATTACAGCAGCAAAGATGACAAGGATTGTGACATCTTTGAGGGAGGACACTGCATGAGGTCTGCATGGTATGCATCATCCCCTACTTGACGAGTATTTCACAGCAGGGACTTTTTTATTGTTTCTATTCTTGTTAGTATCTGTCAAGGTACCAAACATAGTTTTCTTTTCTCTTTTCAGTGTTGTGATTTTTTTTTTTTTTTTTTACTTTCTTTCCCTTCATAACTGAGAGTCCCCAGTTGCCATCCATTGGGTTCTCATCTTTGCTGATGTCTGGACCAAGAGCTGGAGGAATGCAGTAGGTGGTAGTCTCCTTCACATCATCTCTGACCTAGGACACAGCATCAAGATAAGGGTGCCAGGGATTGATGTTGTAATTCTTTATCAAACATGAAACAAAGAGTCCTGTCTCCAGAGGTGGTTGAAGTTCTTTGCGATTTCTTGGCGAGAGCAATCTTTTACCCTTCCAAATTATAGGTTACATAATAACATTTTACTTTCCTGAGTTTCTGTGTAAAATTTCAATATAGAATACCGTTCTCCATCTCTTTTGCACAATTCAGTGAATTATTAAATATTCCAATTTCATCTCAGGAATAGCATTTCAGTGAGAGAAGAGGTTTCAACCAAATATGCATTTTAAAAAATTATTTGGTGTTGAAGAATCACAGTAAAATTTTTTACTGCTTTGTTTTAAAAAGCACTTCTCTGTATATGCACTTGTATGCTAGGAGGAGATGGTATGTGGATGGAGATCATTGCCTGATAGGCACTTGCTTATATGAGTAGTTCAGTGATGTTTGCATATTTTTCACAATAGTGAGCAAAGCAGTTAACCTCACACTTCTGCTTGGTACTTTAGTGCCACAGTGGGAAAATATTTACCTGAAAATCATTCCTGTCTATGTTCTTTGCTGTGTTCAGGTGCTAGTATTCTTAGTAAGGATTCTTGCTTACTCTTACCTGATGTATAATTGTCTAAGGCATTTGATGTAGCTTGTGTAATTGTCTCTTTTCAGAGAAATGCTTGACACTCAATTCCCTTCAAGAAAGAGGGAGTGTATCTCTCTGAGATGCTTCTAAAGGCGTCCTGAATAGCCAAGGTTTATTATAGGCTGTATCCACATGTTCCAGTAGGTCACAATGACAGAAGAATAGTACCTGCTCTGGAGATACAGGGTTTGAAGAGAAAACAGAGGCAGGACACAGGGCAGCACTGGCAGCAGACTGTCCCTGCTGTGAAAGCCAGGGTTGGAGAGCTGTGGACTGGGTTTGTTTGTGCTGATGAATGTTGTGCCCTGCAGTTTGTGAACTGTATTGAATCCCCCCCTCCTCCGCTGCCTTGCTATCGCTGCTGGCATAACTTGTGTTTATGAATGTGACAATCAAACACATCAGAGGCACAACTTGCCCACTGATCTGTGAGACCACCTGCCTTGCTTCAGTGGGAACCCAGCTGACAATGGCAGAGAATGCACAGATATCTGGGAGGGCTTGATCAGAGGATTTATGTCTGAAAAGTTCTTTGGGACATGCCAGCCTAGGAGGTTTGGTTGTGCCTTTGTCAAGTTTATTTAACCCGTAAAGGAGAGGTTTGTTTAACCCTTGAGGGAGAGGTTTGTTTGCTGTTCTCAAGAGTGCTCTGAAAGGTGTTGGAAACAATTTTCCAATTTCAGTTGATCTACTTATTACGAACAGTGAAGTCACTGTGATAGAAAGTGGATAAAGAGTAAGAGATGTGAAGACTTCAAATGCAGAGCATAGTAGTTTTAGAAGAGGGTCAGAGCTCATGGTGTTTGCCATTGTTACCGTGCCAACACATACAATAATGTTTAAACTACAGATTATATTGGCATAGTTATTTTGATAAATATCACACACAAATGAGCATAGATAAATAAAAGCGATGAGCTGTGTTAGACCATTTGTAGTGGGAAGGAAAAAGGGGTTTTGTGGTGTTTTTGGATGGGTTTTTTTGGTTTTTTTTTTTTTTTTTTTTTCTAAGGACAACCTTCTTCTGGCCTCCAAGTTGTTGCAGGACATAATGCTTTTATTTCTGTTGGATCATAGCAAACAATGATTGTTACATGTTTTGGTTCTCCTTGGATGAGGAGGCGTTTTACCTTCCCCCTCAGGACCTCCTTGTCTCTTGTGCTATATGAGGTTATAGTACAGGAGATTTAGCTCTTTACTGCAGTTGTTTTTAATGGAATTCATGTTTGTTTCTGTAATATATGGCCGATTATTATCTGGGTGAGGATAGGGCTGCATTACACTCACTTGTAGGATTGCTGTGGCTTTTCTGAAGAAAATTTTTTGGAGCAGCACTTGCAAACTGTGCTTTCTTTGTCTTCATCTTTGGACTAAAAACCCCCTAATTACAAGACAAGATGACATTTTCAGGTCTCCTGCAATGTAGTTAACTTTCCCCTTACCCTCTGTCTCTGGTTGTTGCCCTTTTCACAGCAGTGTAGGATCATTCTCTGTGCCCAAGTATTCTTGGAGGGCAAGAAATCTTCTTAGTGCTAGATTCCTATAATAAGAGGCAGCCCTGCACTTCTCCTTTTCAGCTCTGAATCTCATTTATTGGTCTTGCTGGCATATGCCTCAGTCCTTTAATTAAGTCCTCCCTTTGTCTCTCTATCTGCCAGAGTGCGGTTTCCATTTTTCTTGCTGCAGTGCTTAAACATAATTTGGTGTCAAACACATGCTCTCTGATTGAGGTCCAACCAGATTTACTTGCAAATGTGTCTGGGTCAATAGCATTTGTTTCAATTAGATTTACAAAGAGCCATTTTGGTGCTCTGGCACGTTAATCAAAGGAGGAGGTTGTGGGGAAAGTAGGAGTAGGGAGGGCTTTGGGCCTGCCAGGCACTTAACTAATTTGTGATTTAAAAAAAGGAAAAAATGAAAAAAAGAAAAAAAAAAGAGAAAGGAATTGGGGAATCTGATATCACTGGCTTATGGTCAAACAGGAGAGTAGCAGTTTCTGCTAAGGAGTAATCAGTAGCCAGGGCTTAGTCTGATAGGTGCAGTGAGATGCAGTGCTTTGAGATGTAAAAATTAGTAGAACCAGGTATCTTTGGATGCAGATAGAGTTGTGACCACAGTTGGCTAAATGGGTAAAAACTATTTATAACAGGGGTGAGCCAAAGCCACAGTCAGCTGGATAGAATTAGCTATTATCCAGTATCATTTATTTATCCATACTTTTTCCTGAAAATTCAGGGCAGTGTTTTCACATGGGAGAAATTTGAATTTATGCACTAAAGTAAGAATCTTGATTCACCTGTCTTGTTACCTCTGCAGTCACTATGAGGAATTTGACTTCCCATTGATGCTAAATGCATTTTGTGCTCAGTGACTTTTAACACACCCTATATAGTTATCTTTCTAGATAAATAAAACTGAAGAATTAAATTTGTCCCAAAAGTGTTTGAATGTCTTTTTCTGGCATTTCAAAGAATCTTTAAAGAGCTGGGCTCAATACTGGGGTACTGCCCCAAGCCCATGCTTTCTTTGCAAAGTTGCCTTTCCCAGCCCTCTGTGGTCTTTTGATGGTCTGAGTGCAGGACTGCTTGGCATCAAGCTGTGTTTTGTATTTCCCCCCTGCTCGAGCTGCTAAAGGAAAATTTTAGTAAAGTCCACTATTACTAATTTTTTGTTAATTCTTTGTTTGTTTCACATGCCTGATGTCTGAGAACAAGCAAAACCTTGCAGTGTCTGTGTGGGGGTCAAACGAAGGATCACAGAGAAGCTGGGCTGGCAAGATTTCAGCAGTCGGGCAAGCTGAGTTCCAGCTGGAGACATTCTGTCACTGGAGTTGACCCATGGGACAGGAGAAGCTTTTTTTTAAAAAAAGCTGCTTCTACTGTGATCCTTATGGTTGTCCTGAACTCTCTTTTAAAATCTGATTTGCTTCAATCACCTTTGTTATTGTTTTCTCTGTAAGTTCTGTGCTTTGAACTTTTGTGCCTCTAAGCTCTGTGAGCTGCACCTTGTACCACTGGGATAACTCAAAAGCATTTCAAACAATGTGTAAGAAGATCCCCTTCATCAAAAGATAGAAATATTTGGAAGTGTAATAGCATTGAACAATTTTCTAATCATAATAAATCCTTGTATATTCCTGCTGTATGCTTCAAACGATACTTGTCCAAATACAGATAAGTATCAGAGGAAAGACTGAAATATTCAAAATGTGTGATATCAAAAGTAATTCTGTACACTTCCTATTTTTAACATGCTGCTTTAATGTTCTTAAGTTAACTTTGCACTTTACTAGTGTCTCAATTGTGATCAACTTGACATCTTCCTCAGTGATTTTGAGAAGTGACTGGGCATACAAATATCTTCTTTCTATAGATGAACAGTCAGACATAAACATATGCTATAACTGTCTAGGTTTTTTGAATTTTTGGAGTAAAAAAAAATCACATGTGAAAACAAGCACATGTGCCACCACCACAGATGCCACCAACCTGGTCCCAAGTATCACCCATTTGGGTGATACTTGTATCCTTCTCAAAAAGATTAGATTTAGTACCATTGGAAAGCATAAAGGACAGAGTGGGCCTCCCAGTGTGTTTATCATAACTGCACTAGTAGTGTTCTCAAAGCAGGATGTGTCATGTCAGGATGGTGACATAAGAAACAGTAGGGTGTGGATGGGTACATTAGGTTTTTGAGTGCCTATTCAGAGATTTTGATTTGTCATCACAGAATAAAAAGATACCTCTACGCTGTCATTTTTATTGGTGGTGCTTTTCAGAACATACTTTTAAAATATTGTGAGGTGTCAGATGTCAGTGAACTGGTGAGCTCCCTACTGCCTCAGATGGAGTTTCTCTGACCAAGGCAGTTGATTTATAGCAGTAAATTGCATGACCTCGCATCCTAATAGGATCACATTGCCCTTAAATCTGGTCTAACCACTGAGGAGAGAGCTGGTCAGCTCTTCAAAATCTGTTGTATGGAGAGAATTTGTCTACACCGTAACAGATTAGAAGGAAAGGAAGCAGACTACTCTTGTGAACGGACCAGAAAGTGGCAGTGAGATGACTCGGGTCCTGTGCTGCTTCAGTTGCTGTCTCGACCTGACACAGAGTGAGGGGGATAACTGGCCTGTTCAACCTGAGGGTGCAAAACTGAACAAAAGCAGTGGAAAAACAGCTGCTTCTAAGTAGAGCACTCCAGGGTGAGTGTGGGACTGATTTAGTATATTGCTGAGGGGCTCTTAACTCCAGCTGACTTCACAAGTCTTTGGTAGCTTGTATAAATTCACAGATCATGGACAAATGCACTCTGTGCTCTGGGGATGCTTTGTTTGAAGAGGGATGCTTAACCTTAGCAACTTCTCCAGAGGCAGTGGAGAAAGAGGTCTTTTCTTAGAGGCCTTTTTTAAAGGTTCCTTTTTGAAGGTTTCTTGTGGCAATGTTGTACTGTAATGTGAGGCAGCGTGTTTATTTCCATGCTCTGCCAACCTCTGTTGCTGGTGCCACCTGTTTTGCTTCCCATTGCACAGCTGTGCCTTTGTATACAGTTTCTGAAATGGGTTTTTATGACATCTGTGTTTTAGCTCCCTTGGGACCCATCACTTAGAGTCCTATCTCACTGGGCACTCTCTCCCTCCCTCTTCAGAATCAGTGCTATAAATGCAGTTTGCTTAAATTGCCACTTACTGAAAGAACAGAAAAGATGCCTGAGTAAAAATTTGCCTTGGTGGAAATGAAATACTCACTATCATGATCTCGTCCAGTAGCACAGAGTGTAGATTTCTTAAAGCAGTGTTGTGTGTTTGTGCATTTTCTAGAAGTGTACAAAACCCCTATACATCTGCCTGGTGCCACTACCTGGACACTGCAGCACATATTGTGATGCCTGTACAAATCATCCAGTGCAGGCTACAATAAGTGGGTGACTACTGTGATATCCTAGCTGGTAATTAGTGGAAAAGTCTGGCTGCTTGAAGATGACTGGCAGGTGTATTTAAGAAATGCAGTTTGCAAAAACTTGTAGGATATACCGTGATTTTTAAAAGCAGAAGACAGAAATGAATTATAAAAGCTGCAATACTGGCTACTTTATATTTGTTACGAGGGCATGTTCTTTCCTCAGCTTGTTTGAGAGGGTAAGGAGCAGCAAACAGGAGAGGGGAAACCTGACATGAAACCAGAGGTGGTTTCTGCAAGCAAACTGGCTGAATTTTGCAGTGACCATGCTGGCCTTGAGATTAGAGAAGTTATGAGGGCTGCCTCCAGCATAAGGTGGAGCCTAAAGTCCCCTCCCACTGCAACCCTGTCAGATGTTCACTGAGTTCAGTGGAGAAGGAATGCAACAACAGTCAGGCTTGCATTTTAACTGCTGGAAGAGTATATTGTTGCAGTGTGATTTTGGCCACTGACTCCCAAAATGGTAGGGTGGTCATGCTTATTGTCATTATTTAGATTTCTTTTTGTTATATTATCTTTGAAGAACCAGTCTCACTGGTAGATTCCCTGTTTACTCATTAGGTACAGGCTAAAAGTGTGACATAAAACATGTTTCTCAGTCAAAGCCTAAATGAGAGAGACTTCTGACAAGGACCCCTCATAATTAACTGATTACTTGAACGTGAAAGTGTTTAAAATAAGGTCATGGCCAGTTTTTGTTCAGTGAAAATGATAATTTCTGACAAGTTTACAACAATGTTAAAGATATAGCCGGCTCTTATCTATATTACCATCTCCACAAGGCTGTTCTTCCCGTCTTGGCACAGTCCTTAGTTACACTTGGAAGTGTCCTAAGTTTGCAAGGAGGGAGAGGGAGATGTTCTCCATTCTGGTGTGACAAGTACCAGCAGGAGTTTCAGCTAGGCAGATCATGGGAAAATTAAAAATTGGGGCTTATCATGAATACTGCTGTCTCATTTTAGGGGCAAGGATTTTCTCCAAGGCAGATGCTGTTGAACTCTAGAGAAAGAAAAGAATGCGTCATGAATGCAACTATGGGACCTTTGGAGAAATCAGTTTTTCTCTTTCTGTATTTTATGAAGCTTGGCTTTCTAAGTAGCCTCTGAAATATAGAGTACGGCAAAATTCGTTAATGTCTTCTGAAGTGTGAGATGTAAAAAAAAATAAAAAAAATAAAAAAAAAAATCACATTTTTATTAATATGTTCTTAAATTTTGCTTAGGAAAACCCTATTTCAAAGCACCTGGATGCTCTGGTGCAAGATCTGGGGTGAAGTCATTGGGCTGTAGTGAACTGCCAACCAAAGAGTCTGTGTGAAATGGTAACATTACTAGTGAATGGAAGACAGTATTTCTCACAATTGCCTCACATTTTGACTCAGGCTGAAAGGCTCAATATAGATTGTAGGAGTAGGCAAACTTCCTCTGATTTAAGCAGAACAGTATAGTTCAGTAATCTGACACCATGGGATTTTTTTATGAAGATTGAGCTTTACTGCAGAGCACTGTCATTCGTTTTCAAATGTAAGTCTTGTATTCAAATTTACAGTATAAAATTCATGGAAACAATGTGAAGTGCTGTATATTCTATCCCCTGAAGCAATTTAGAGAAGTAAAGGAAGCTTTTCTTTTCATAAACTTCTCTTGCAGATGAAAGACATGAATTGTCTCTGCTTTTTCTTACCATCACAACAAAGCAGCCTAAGCCATCCTGCTAGTTCATCCCAGTACCTGTCTTCTGCTTGTGCAGGGAGGAAGAGCAGTTGCTGGGTAGAATTGAATGATTAAGACATTAAGACATTACCCTGAGATTCAAGTGATTTGGTTAATTTTTCGTTTTGACTGTGGACATTCTTTGTGGGGTGATGGTCTCTTTATCTCTGATGTGCTTCAATTTCATGTTTGTAAAATGGAGTCAATATTTCTGGGCTTCAGAGAAATGTTCTGAGATTACTCAGTGTATTATACATCTGGGACAGTCTGAGCAACTTGTGGCATCTGTGCTGAAGGAGTCTGGTGAGAATATAGATCAAAGTCTGTTGCTTACATTCTTCAACCCTTGAATAAAGAAGTATCACCTTGTGCCAGTTTTTATCCATTTCTGTTCTTATCCCTCTCTGAGTTCAGCTAGACTGATTTGTGGTTTTTCCTCTTGCACCTGAGATTTTTGTTTGGCAGGTATCTCTGTTCTGACAATTTCTTTCTGTCACTTGGCCAAGGAAAAAATGAAACAAATTAATTAAAATTTATGTCCTTCCTATAGTGAACTCAAGCCACAGATGAACTGTGGCTTAAGAACTGTTATCTTTCAACCTACCATGCCAGGGCTTATTTCCATTCTTTCCCTGGTTAAACCAATATCACTTTCTGGAACAGAGCTGACAATTTAGAGGCTCTGCAAAAGCAGAGTCATGTACATGAGCACTGGACTGATCTGAGAGTTTTACATTTCCCACAAGTGCAGGCTGAGCGGTCTGGCTGCATTGTGCTATTCCTGATCTGAATGAGCCAGCCAGTCACCTTACTGTAAATGTGGCCACTTCCACAGCACCCAGCTACATCTCCACTTAAAAAAGTATCATTTGTCTCCACCCCAAAAGCAGTGTGGTTTTCTTGTTTGGGTTTTTTGTCGAGTTGGTTTTTTTTTACTCCTAGTAGTACTACGTCATCTGATCACCACCTTATTCCTTCCTTTTCGTCTTACCTTCAGTTTTTTCTCCCTTTATAACTGAGGTCAAATGCATATGTGTAGGTGACACCAACCATTTCATACAGTTTATCCCATTTCTCTGTTCTGATTCAAGACCCTTGCGACATTCTTCTGTTTGACCAATGACAAATGGGGCCTGGAGTAAGATGGAAATTAATTTCAGAGCAAGTTTATGGGACTGCTGGGGACTATCTGTTAATGTAAATGTTTAAGGTAAAATGCATTAAGACCTGTTCACTGATGACACATTTCATTTGCATCCTGCCTCTGGGATTATTTCTGGCTCATGCCTAAGGGCAGCAGAGTTCCAGGGCAGACAAGAGTGCTTTTTCTTTTTCGTCTTTTTGCTAGTCCAAGTTTGACGTTATGGGTGAGCTGCCAGACTCTGAAATGTGAAATGTGCTGCTTAGATTCAAAATGTGGATTTGGTTTTAAAAAATAACATGGCCTCTTCTTCCCCCCAAGAATGCACAGATTCTGTAACACTTTTCTTATGTATAGAAACAGAGAATTTAAGTATCACTATTTTTTAGAAGCAGGAGAGACTTCTCCATTCTTTACTATTCAAAATTTAAATGTAATTGAAATAGTGAGGAAGAAAGAAAAGTTCATAAAGAGAAAATTCAATGGGTTGATACCACTCATCTCTTGCTTTGTGCATATCTTATCTTGAAACCAGTTGGGAAATCTAAGCTACATTTTTCTGAAATGTTCTGATAGTGTCATGAGTAACTTAGGGGAAGACGGTTTAAGAAGGTCTGAAGGTGTATCACTGCATACCCATCAGGGGACAGTTCATAATTTTAATCCTGACAGTCTTCATTTAAGTATGTGAAGAAATTTTGGGTATTCCCAAACCTTAAGGGGGACATAAGTCTATAGTGTTATAAGGAATGTAGTTTAATGTATAACTCTTCTGCATTAGAAACTGGGAATGCTCATCAATAGGTTGTTGGAGGGTTTTTTTGTGTATGTGAGTGGGTTTTTTGTTTGTTTTTATTTTATTTTTTTATTTTCTGCTTGACTCTAAGCTGCACTTAGAACAAAATGTTGCTGTGGATGGGAGTCATGTTACTGGGTATTTCTGTGTTGATGTTTCTTCAGGAACATGAACTCTGAGAACAGGAGGGACTGAGAATTGGTGTTTGAGACATCCATCTCAACTCTAGTGACTTTACTAATTTTGAATTTATGATATGAAATGCAGACAAGATCATAGTAATACAATCTCTATCGATTACATAAATCTCCAATCTGGATCTGATAAGTCTAGACTGTTAGGAAATTTTTTCTTGTTATTGTCACAGAGATAAGTTGTTCATACAGTGTCACGGGTTAACCACGGATGGCAGCTGAGCACCGCTCAGCCTGTGAGTGGGATGCAGGAGAAAACTGGAAGAGTAAAAGTGAGGACTTATGGGTTGAGACAGAGGCAGTTTAATGGGACATAAAAGGAAGATAATTATTATTATAATAATTAAAGCATTAGAATACAGAAAACAAGTGATGCACAATGCAATTGCTCACCACTTGCCAACCAGCTTCCAACCCGTTCCTGAGCAGTGGCCCCTGGCCAGCTTTCCCCCAGGTTTATATGATGACCATGATACCATATGGTATGGCATATCCTTTTGGTCAGCTGGAGTCAGCTGTCCTGGCTGCATCCCCTCCTAACTTCTTCTGCCTCTCCAGCCTTCTCCCTCGCAGGGCATGAGAAGTTGAAAAGTCTTTGACTTAGTATAAATATTACTTAGCAAGAACTAAAGCCATCAGTGAGTTACCAACATAATTCTCATACTAAATCCAAAACCTGCACTATACCAGATGCTAGGAAGAAAATTAATTCTATCCCAGCTGAAACCAGGGCATACAGTAAGAAATGTAGATATTCTGTCTGGAGCCACATAAACCAGACACAGCTTAAAGCCATTAAAGAGGATGGTGTCCAGTTCATCTAAACATAGCATAGACTGGATGTTACACTGTTCTTGGTTTATCTTGGATATGCCACTCTGATTATGGCTAGATAGCTTGGATGTGGCTGACTCTAATACCAGCAGAGGATAATCCTTGTCTGTCTTTTATTTATAGGAGTGGAGAGCAAGGATTCTCACCTAATTCTTTTTCCTTCTGTGGCAGTAGGAATGTCACAAGAGTGACATTGGCAACGAAGGTTGATGAAGAACTTTGTGCTAAGGTCTTCTTAGCTTAGCATACTTATTCTCTTCTAATTCCTTGTGTGGGCACCGTGCACTGAACATGCCTTTGTGTGGGTTAGAAGTGAATTAAGCTTAACTGCCAAAAAGAACGCGAGATATAGAATAAGGGAATTACAGACAGAATGCTGTTAAGTCACATTCTTAGTTGTTCCAAAGTAATTTCCCTGTGTTGGCAAGAACTAAGGGAAAGCTTCTTGTCTTCTCATGGTAAGAGGAGAGCAAATCCAGTTTCTATTGAGTATGCCCTTCTTTTCTCCTTTTCTTCTAACTCCAGTTTGCCCTCTGTGCCAAGCTGAAGAATTGCACGTTCACCTCTCGTTCTCCAGCTGAAGAAGATTGATGTGCAATTAAGATCTCTAAGGAGATGTATTAAACCCTGCAAAGACTCCAAATTCGGTCATGAATCTTCTTGTTATTTTGTTTTTCCTCTCTTTTTTATCTTGCGTATTACTATCTCGTCTCCAGGACCGCAGTGACCCTGGCTTATACTCCAGTAAAAGGTGGGAGCTGAAGGTATTATGAAAATGAGTCACTGAAATCTGCTTCCAGTTACAAAGATCTCTGAAAGTGGTTTGGTGTCATGCCTTTTTACCTCAGTCTTTCCTCCTATCTTATGCTGTGTTGGATCAGGATTTGATGAGTCACAGTTGCTCCAATGTGTCTGGAATCAAATGTTATCATAAAACTGAAATTTTTTCTTTTTAATATTGAAAGAACTTCTAAAGTTTTGGCAATCCTATTTTATGGAAGCTTCTTCAATAAAACTGGTAAGAGAGGTGGAGCTTTTTGTAATTTTTGGCTTATGACAAAATAGGGTAAATGTTTGAAAATCGCGAGAGATCAGTCATTGTGAGATACTCACATTTATTTTCTGGATCCAAGTATTCAGAATATGTGGTTATCTTGCTTCTCAGTGATTTACTTTCCTAATATTTAATAGAGCTCCTCTCCCCAGATGAAGGTATTTCCTTTCTTCGCATGCACCCTAGTGTTGGGGTTGGTTTTTTTCTGTTTTTACATGTCTTCAAGTAGTTGTGTGTTTTGGTTTTGTGTTGATTTTTTTTTTCCTGATCTTTTCACAGAAGATATTTCTTCACCTCCATGGGAGTTATTACTAATCTGACATGTTAAGTCTGTTGCCCTGTTTCTTGCCATATTCATGATACTGCTGTTCTTTTGATGGAAGTTATTTCTTGCTATTGATCAGATTAATGTTCCATGCAGATGTACTAATCTAGGCAGTGAGTGTTGTCTGATCCCTCATTGTACACTTAGCATTTGTGAATACTTTTTTTTTTCATTCCAGAAAATTATTATGCCTGAAAATGCACCATTTTTCAGAATTGCTATGCTTAAACTTTGATGTAGGTATTTAGTTTGTGATACCATTACTTCCTTACTCTGTACATATGAAATTCTAAGACCGCTGCTTGTGTTTGCGTTTGCAGATATTTCGTCCCTGACTTGTATTATAGATTTGATTCTAATTTAGTTGAATGAAATGGAAATCCGTCTGCTCACATCTGTGGATTTGGAAGCCAGACCTTATATGATGGCAGACTAACTGAGAAATAAGGCATGTTTTCCTGTCTTGTTCTCCATTGGTTTGTCCTCTGAGGTGCAGAAATCCTCCACCATGTGCAGTATCAGTAGGTTGAATGTCGTTTGTTTATAGAAAGACTCATGATAACAAAGACCGTTGCATTTTACCTCTATTTTTATAAAAATCTTTGAGAAAATTCCTTCAGCAGAAGGCAGAAGTCAAGCCTTGATTACTTGCAGTCCACAGTAACTGTGTAGTATGTTTAGACAGACCAGAGCATTAGTTTCAGTGTTCTGAACACATTGGACTAGAAGTGATTATTAAGTTCTCCCTGCAATTTCAATTGCATGGAATATCCTTCAGTTCCTTGCCAGAGTGACTGTAAAAAAAAATAAATTGTTGTGCTCTGTTAACTTCCAGTGCTGCTTTTTGTCTTGCCTGCTGGTAAAGTGACCTGCCAGTTCCCCCAGTAGTGTCCCTATAGTAGAAGTCCCCATAGCTGTATGTTGTTCATTCTTTCTGATTGGCATTTTGTATGCAACCATTTCAAAAGTGAAATAAACTAAGCAGTTAATGTCGGAGACCAAGAGGAAGTTTAAAGAACAGAAAAAGGAAAGATAAGCACATTGTCTGTCTTTTGTCCTCCAGTCATGTTCTCTATGATTAATTTAAGCACTCTGTGCTCCTTGAAGATGTTACTTGAACAGGACCTTGAATACTCAGGCTAGAGGGAATGTGATGGCCTGGTGCCTAGCAGTGATAGCACAAGGTCACAGAGGTGCTAAAATTCCAGTAAAAGCATGGAGGTTAGTGCCTCTCCTGAGTAGCTGCTGTGAAGAGGAACAGAGGTCTGACAGAAGTTATGTACTGGACTGTGGCTTTATTAGTCCCTAGTGAAGTTGACCATCTAGATAAGTTGTCCTATCAACCGTTTGATACTTCTGGATGTAAATTGTTGTACTGCCAGTTCCTCCAGTGCCATCACCATTCCTGA
Source organism: Corapipo altera (assembly GCF_003945725.1). Taxonomy (NCBI): domain Eukaryota; kingdom Metazoa; phylum Chordata; class Aves; order Passeriformes; family Pipridae; genus Corapipo; species Corapipo altera. Next base: position 16,735,286 of record NW_020884878.1, on the reverse strand, counting down.
ACCTATGGTGTTTAGGACATTATTTTACTCCTCTGGTAGTGCTACTACAATGTGTTTTAGAGATTGCAAAAGCCTTTGTCACAAGGCATATCAGGGGGATGTGAGGCTCTGTAGCAGGTGTGAAATTACATTGTAGGCACATTTCTGCATATAATTGATTTTCTAAATATCTGTTGAGGGAATGTGAAAGATTGAGTATCTAAGTATACCAGGAGTTGTCGTTGAGTGCTGTCACGTGAGCACTTGAATGGACATAACAGATTCCAAAGAACAGACACTTAAAGGGAATAGTAGAAATATTTGAAACTAGATTGAGACTGCTGCATAGATTCATTCTGTTACAGAGAGGTTAATGGACCTTGTTTATGCTTTTCACTAGCTCACACTCCTTTGGAAAGATGTACTAGCATAAGCTTTTAGAAATAAACTGACATTGATAGAATTGTGCCAACATATGACATAAGGCAATTGAGCTCATAGGATAGCTAAGCCTAAGTCTAGAGACTGGGGACACACTCAGCAGCTATGAACATCAGAGCACAGTTTCCATCCTGTAGAGTGCAGATCAGAGTTCTGTTAGCTACAGCCTATAAATGCAAGATTATCCAAAACTTTTAAAGCACATTTACATTTTTTCTGGGAGTGGTTGAGGTAGAACTTAGATGGTTTTATTCAATGCTGAAACCCCAGCATGGCCAAATACTTCAGGTTTTTTGTTAGTTTTCCTAAAAATAAGTATTTGAAGATAGTGGCAGACAATGAACAATGGTGTGTTGCAGTGGTGAATGTGGCCATTTTGCTATTTATGAGAGCAGAGCTGCTATTGTTTAAAATTGGATGAGCCAAATATAAGAACTGAAGGCAGGCTATAGAGTTAACTTGGTCTTGGGTCTTGGTGTTCTCCCTTTCTGAGTATTTTCCTGTTTCAGTAGGGAGGAAGAGGATGTTATGTTCTTTGTCATGCCTTATGTAAAGGAAGCAGTGATGTACTCAGGAACACAGAGAATCGTGACTGAGCAAGTACCTAACTTTACTGATATAAACAATATTGATGCCCTCATGTGAATATTGCCCCTGAAGTTAAACATCATATATCCAAGAGTTGGAAGCATAAATAATTATATTTTAACATTCATAATATATATATAAAGCCATTACACTTTTTTTGTCTTGTTAAGATGTCTTTTGTAGCCTGGATGTTTTATTTGCTGCGATTTCTTTTGCTTCAGAAAAGTAGTATGAATTAGGCTATAACTGCCCCCATGGAACAAAGTTAATAGCCATTTAAATTAAACTACAGCCTCCAGTGGATTACCACCTCACTGTCTTTGGTCTAAAATAGAGCCATTTTATCCCCTAGGTTACCTAGTCTTTCCTTGTCGGTCATGGGAATTTAAATTTGATGCATTATCCACAGGAGGGCTCCCTTATTGTTCCCTGAAGGTAACAGAAACATGTTGGGAGTTTCAAGGGGAAATCTCAGTTTCAAAATGCAAATGCAAGCAATACAGAGTTCAAAGAAAGTCTTTTTCCTAGTTCACACCAAAATCTGGCTTCACGAGAAGTTTTATGCAGACTAGTCTTAATGTACTTTCTGTTTTGCCTCTGAAACTAAAATAAAAGTTGAGAATAATGTCTCTGCATTATATCTGTACATTCTGAAATAACTTCTAAAGTGGTTTTGTTTTCCCTGAGATGTTAGCATTATGTCTGTGGAGAACTACAAAAGCAGCTCACATCAGGGTGGATGAAAAGAAGATAAATACAAACTCCATGCAGCAAATGAGATGTTTACAGAATATGATGAATCCTCAGATGCTTCTCCAATTGTTTTATATTTATCTTACCTTTTTTAATGGAGAATGTTGGGACTGGAATTGCACTAAGACACCTGGTAACGAACACCCTAGAATAATCTCTGAAACAAATCTTCTGTGAACCAATAGTAATGTCAGTTGCCTCCTTTTTGCTGCTCTGGCCTTGTGCCCTTAGAATGGAGGGAAGGTGATTTCTTTCATTTTTTACAGACCATAAACAGTCTACTAAAGTGCCAGTGATGGGGAGCTATTTATGCTGTGTTTGGGGAGAGAGATGTGAACATGTGTCCTATCAGAAGCTGCAGCTTGCCAGCTTGTTTTGGTTGTTGAGTGAGATCATATCTGGTGTCAGAGCAGTGTAAGAACTTAAATCAAGATCTCCTGAGGTATTCTGTGTTCTTTTCCCATGTGTAAATTTTGGAGCTAAAAATTAACATTAATGTGGTAATTTCTTTCCTTGATTGTGTGCAGCTTTGGTTGATGTCCATTAGTTGTTCTGTTTTACCAATGTTTCTAACTAGTTCCAGATTGCCCGCTCCAAGGAAATGGGTCCCTTTCAAGCTGATGTTCACAGCATAAGCATATTATTCTGCATAATATCCCACCTATTATGCAAGAGAACATTATGTGAAGAAAATGTCAGGTGCCCTGGTGAATTCTGAACTTACCTAATATCTTTTAGCCAGTTCCACTGGAGAGGAAAATCTCCAGAGATAATTCTCAGAAGATAACTCACAAGAAAAATCTTACAAACCCAGGTAGGAGAACAGGATTAGATTCCATCTGTTTGTCTGAGAAATAACTAGCTATTATCTGATAACATTAAATGACACTATGAAGAGATGCCAAGCTATCTGGGAATAATTGGAAATTGCTAGTGGCTATTTCCAGCATAGATAGTTTTCTTATATTTCTCTCAGTGTTAGATTGACTTTTCTTGTGCTGCTGTGAGAAGAACTTGGGAGAATATTTGGAAATGGGAACTACAGGGTTGGGTGTGTGGCTACTGTCGTGAAGGCTGAGAGATAACATGAGATAATAGTCAAAATAGTCAGAATACCTAGACTGGATACCTAGTTCTGATCTCAGGTCAGCCTGCTGCATGTGTGAAAGTAAAGACTAATGCTTGTAATTCTTCATAGGATGTTTACAAGGTTTATTGTCAAAAGTTTTTTAAATCCATGAATTGGAAATGGCATGTGAACAGACAGTATTCTGGTTCATGTTTATGACCGTGGGCATCCTTTGTCTCTGTGTTGTAGACATTTTAGGGTCATCTAAGCAAGTTCTGACCATATTTAACAAGATGTTAAAAAATACAGACATGAGAGGACTGTATACAGATATTCTATGTGATTAGATTCAAGCTAGATATCAAGGTCTTAAAACTAATATTGAAGTTTAAAAATTGTTCAGAATAAGCAATACATTTGCATAATCCCTCTTCTTTTTTGGCCTACACAAACTGACTTTTTTTGGTTAAATCATGCTCTTCAGGAACTTCTTTTGCAAATATTTCTTGGTGAATCTGTCCTCTTTTTCACCTTTTCTCCATTTCATTGAGCCCATCCAAATTTGAATTATCTGTGCAATATGCCATTTGAAATGTGCATCTTTTCAACATTGGAATAGTCCTCTAATAAATACCATTTGCTAGAACATCTGCAAATGCAAAAAGGCTGCAAAAATAACCAAATCATATGATATGCCTATGAAAACTACAGGAATTGGATGATACAGTCATAAAAACATAATTCTTGCTAGTACTGTTTTTGTGCAACTGTAATGATGATGAGTGATGACCTTGGAATTTCTTTTCATCCTGTTGGTGGAGAAAAGGTAAAGCAGGTTAACATTTCTGTCTGTAGTATTATATTTTAATGTGAATTAAACAACTTTTCTTGTGCCTATGTTGGATTTTCTTCTGGAAAATCTGTTGTGCAAGCACCCATGTAGTTCCTGACAAGAGCTTCAACACAGGCTGAAGTATTATTCTGACCTTCCAGAGATGTGTTCATACAGTATTGATGTGTGTGTAGCTTCTTTTATGCCAGCTGTGGTCAGTATGTTGAGTATATTAGTGACAGATTTCTACAGGAAATCTACTGTGGAGATAGAGGTCCAGCATATCCCACAGATGGCCTCTGAAGTGATGCAGAGTTTCGGAATCTGAGAAAATAAGCCGCTGCATTATGTTCTCCTCTGTTTCTGTTTCTCTTCAGACTTGGGCCTGTGCACATACCATTCATTCTTTCAAGAACTTCTGTGCATCCACGAGCTGTATTTCTCTGTTCGTGAGTAAGCCCTGTGGTCTCACAAGGTGACTTTAAGAATGGAGTTTTGCCAGAGATGTGGAATAAAGTGTCCATGTGAAACTGGAAGGAACAGTAGTAAGATCTTCCTATTGAGAAGAGTTCTTAGTGGTACCATTGTTTAGGTCATTTGGAGATGTGAGTGACAGTTCATGTTGAAGCAGTACAGACAACCCTTGATTCTCTGATGCAGTTGTTCTAAATGCAGAAGACCTAGTCTTTTCATAAGGGCACATCTATAAAATGCCTCCATATTATGTACCCATACCCATTTCACACAGTTTAGGAGGAGTTAAGAAAAGTGCTTTCCCAGAGGCAGATGATAATTTGTCGTATCACCATATCCCTAGAAGACCAGTTAAACTCCCGAGTGTGCCCAGTTGTCAGTTATTTGTGTTCAGTGGCCTCTTGCAGATGAGTGACACTTGCATTCATCTCAGCTACTTTTTTCTATCATGTTGCTATTTGTCTTTGTCTTGTGTGAATTTTTTTACTTCCCAGTTGCTCTCAGACATGTTGGCTTCCATTATTTATTCCTCTACCTGTTGCTCTGGTGAGTCTGCAGCTTGCTGATCTGCAGCTAACATGGTCTTTTGCTTCAGTTGAAGTGTACTGGAATGTGAAAGAGAGAGGCCACAGGAGGGCAATTCAGGCTTCCTGCCGGCCCTGTGGAGACTGGCTGTCAGCACTTCCAGAGGATTTGTTGGTATGTGTATGTGTTGGCACAGCATCCACTTCCCCTCTTCAGTGGGGTTCTGTGGAGGGAAGGATGTGCAGTGCCAAAGGCTGCTCCTGCCTCTCTTGATGTCACTACGACAGGGCGATGTCCAGCTGTGTTTTCAACTTGTCTGAGAAATCTGGAGGTGCTTATAAAACTGAAGGTATCTTTTGACTCCACTGTGGAGTTCTAGTGTTTTGATGATGTGTCACCATATTTCTTCAAGACTTTCTATATGCTTTTATTTATCTTTTTATTCATAATTCCAATGTACTTTCAGCATATTGCAATAAGAGTTGTCAAAGGTGTTGGAATTGCCTTAAATGTAAAAGACTTGAGGGGATTAAATGACAAATCCGTAGATTACTCTATTTCTCTTGTGAGGTTTGGTTTTTTTTTGTTTTAAGCTTGGGTACCTACTTTTACAGCAGCTACAGGATTTAACTGTGCTGTTTTATGCTGTGATCATCTTTTGAATGATAGCAGATTCAGTAGGAGTGTCTGCTCCCTGCACTTGGCTGCTGCTGCTATGGGTAAGTTGATTTCTCCGCAGTGCAGGGCTATAGCAAAGAGTACCTCAGTACTTTTCTGTTGTCAAGACACCCACCTTTTTCCTCTGCTCTTTGTAGCTGGCTCTGCAGTTTTTCCCTCCTCCTATACACACAAAGGACTGACTATCCCAAAAGGTCAAAGAGATGTGTAGGAGCTGGAGACAAGTGAAAAACCTTTTGCTGAAGAGCAGAGCATTGGTGGAGTGCCAGAATTCCAGAGGTCTTCACTGGTGTTCACTGTCTGTTGTCTAATAACCACTTAGAGGTTGTATATTTACGCTACTCACATATTGAAACACTTTAGTTAGCATGATTTCCTGTAAATTCTGTCCTATAAATAGTTCCTTAAGGCATTGAGGATTTTTTTTAAGAAGCCATAAATATAAATGTGCATAAATAAAAAGATACTTGAATGCTACACAGCATTCATTCCAGCCATGAAGTTTGTGGATGTGTCCCATAAACACCGGATTTGACCTTTTGAGATGCCTCAGTCTATGCAGCCAGCAATTTTGTACATTAAAATAGGCAGAAAAAAGTGAGCAGAGCATGGTGTGAGGAATGGACAGGGGAAATTATGATGTGGCATCTGATGGAAATTGATGTCTGGTTGTATTTGAGGAATTGGAATTTCTTGCCACTAACTGACAGCACTGTCAGAATCATACAGGCATCATAGGAAAATCCTCCTTCTCCTAAGGATTTAGTAGGGTTGTTGTAGAGAATTGATTATCATTACCCAAGCAGGGATTTAGCTCCAGTAGGTTCTGGGAAGAGAAAGTACTTACATCTCTGAGCAGCATGTGTGTACTAGTGCCTCAAAATTTATTAGCCAGGTGGATTCTGAGGTCTCTGCCTCATGTCCACTATCTTATGGGATAAAGGCTGTATGAACTCTCTTTGTTAGGGGGAGAGCTATTTTATATGTTCAGAGAAACACTTGAGATGAGAATTTAATATCTAAAATTTTCCTATTGATTCACATGTAGATATGTGTATTAGCAACGTCTTTGATTGGAGGTTTTATTTTGACTCACTGAAAAGAGAGGACCAAGCTCCTGTGTGTGCATTACAGTTTTCAAACACTCTGAAAATATAGTTGCTCAAGGAGATATGATTTGGACCTGTCTCTGTGAGATGATTTGAATGCTGTATGCTGATGCTATGAGATATACTTACCTTACCTGAGCTTTCCATGTAGTTGTTATGCCTTGACAGGATGTGGGAGTGACCCTCTCACAGGCTTAGCAGGATGACTCCTCCAGGAGCTTTGTACATGGAATATGACTAAAAGGCAGTCACCTAGGTTAGACTTACTTGCCCTGTGCATGCTGTTTGCTCCTTCCTTTTGAAGTACTAAACTAAAGTCTGATGGGAGCCAAATATTTGAAAAACATAACTCTGTAAGGAAGTTAATGGATACTATGCAGATATCCTGCATCAGAACCCCAAATTCCTTCTCTTTGTATTAGACATTTGGGGGAGGGGGGCTGGGTATATTTATTTTATCTTCTTTTCTTCTTCTTTTTCATCCAGTGAGATAATTGTGCCTGATGATGGAGTTTGCTCACTCTGGTTTTTTGATCCTGTAGTGCAGCTGCTGCTCTATTTTCTACATGGCTGGGCTTTACTGCAGACCTGTCGAGCCATAGCTATCTTTGATTTTTCTTTTCCTTTTTTTTTTTTTTTTTTTGGTAAGAAAAGAGATTGCCATAAGTCAGAGTTACGGCAATGCAGCCTAAATATATAATCATCAGGGCAGGGAGGCCCCTTGGGCATCCCAGGCTACCTGCAATAGGCATAGCTTGACTAGCTTGCCTTTGCTTCTTGAATGTTTCTCACAAAAGACTGAAGTGTTTCCTTTTGTGATGAGTTTGTATGATCTCTCTAGTTTGTTTACTTATTGAGACTTCTGGCATTTGTTTTTAGTTTGTTTTGGTTTTTTTCTTTAAATTGAGGGAAATGAGCAAACTGAGGAACTCCTTTAAAGAAAATTGTCTTGTTGACTTCAATGCTTGTGACAAGATGGGGGCACTTCATCTTTGAGTTCCAAAAATGTTATTGGTGCTTACTATCTAGGAGTATTTTATGGTTGTTATATAAGTTTTAAGAGCCACAGCATGACCCTTAGCTCAGCCCTATGGTCTAATCTTGAGTGAAGCATCTCAAAACTTAAAAGGAATACTGTATATCCATCCTCCGTCTCTTTTTTTGTAGCAGGGCACTATAGGTCTGTGCACTGTCCAGTGAACCCATTGTTGCCTTGGAGTTTTTGATTTTTTAATTTTTATAGGTTTTAGAAATAGTTATGTAGTGAATGTAGGTTTTAGAAGTAGCTGTATTATATCCCTTACCCTTTAGCATAGTAGTTACACATATCCAATGCTATCACTCCATTCTATATCAATTCACCCTGAATTCCAGTAGAATATTTAGTCTTTTTCAAGGTAGGCTTTCATTCTGTTTAAGAACATCTGCCCCCTGGCCTGGACAACAAGATATCACCCAGGACTTTGGAAAGCCTCCAAGGACTTTACGTGCTCTGAAGAAGAAGATGAAGAAGAGAGGGTTATAAAACGCCTCCAGACTCAATTCCTGAGGGGCAGGTCGGGTGGTGGAATGGGGCAAAGGCCGGGGGGTGGACAGACAGGGATTGGGTGGATATTGTTATAAAAATTGAGCACCTAGGTCAGGGGGTGCACACGTGGTTTGTATCCCAGAGCCTGAGAGGCTTCATTAAAACCTTCTCTTATCTTACCTCCTCCTTAAATTGCCCCAGAGTTTTTTTTTTTCTCTTGAATCTTTTAGGCAACACATAAAGGGTTTGGAGGAAGGAAAAGAGGGATTAAAGTGTGTGCTTTTTGAAATAGGGAGCATGTACTTGAGTGATGGTAATGAAATAACTATTCCAGAACAACACCCTGAGTTGGATGATTTTTTTCTACAGAGCAAGTGTGTCACCTTAAAATTTAACTGGTGAAAAATTTGGATGCTATATCACATTGTATTGTGTTAGGTGAGTTGCTTTAATTAACTGTTTGCACACTCTTCATTGCAAAGGCAGGGTAACACTTAGCTTAAATCTTTTTTATGGTATCCTGTTCAATTGCAGCAATGTGGTGGTACACCTAAGAATATTCTGCTGTAACCATGTCACATAGATCATTGTTGTTGTATACTGTTGCCAAAGAAAAACATAAAGTTGGAAAGGCTGAGAGCATTTTTTGATTTCTCAGTTGAGGCATAAAAAAAGTGGACAGCCTTTCTAGGCTTGGGGACTTAGATCTGAGGAAGAAGAGGGAGAAAAAAAGAGATAGCTTTGGCATAGATAACACAAGGACAGTGGTTATGTTTTAGACATAACCTAATAAACCTGAATGTTGAGAATGCTGTCTCTTGGGATGAAAGGAGAGGGGTAAATGAGGGGAGAACTGGATGCTGCTTGAAATATTTGCTGGTAGTGTTTTAAAGGAGTGTGTTTTATAGATAGGTATCCTTCTAAATATTTTCCAAGCATATGTATGAGGCTGCAGACAACCTATAAGCAGTGCCTCTGAGGAATGTTCAGACTATGTCTGTTTGTTTCAAGAGGATATAGCTCCAAAACCTAACAAAATGAACTTTAAATGTGGGCATAATTCACTCTTTCACAGCTGATTATTTTCGTGGGAACGTGTGGTGAGTTTGAAATGGAAGGGTGTGAGACTTTTACACTGATTTACGGTTGAAATAGTCCATTTCCATTGGAGATTTAATCCACTGTTGTTGGTGGTCTTTAAAAGGGCCTTCTGGAGTACATGTAAAGATTTCTCTGAAAGCAAGCTTTTTGGGGATTCTCCTCACTCTACAGCATAGATTACCTGCATCAAATAGCCATTAACGAGCTTTTGTAGCACTTTGCTAATGTTGAGTTCTAAATATATATGTCCTGAGAGTGATTATTAATACTACTATATTCCAAATCTTTTATTTGGTAGGTTTTTAATAGCAATGATCCTTAATGTTAACATGCTTTCTATATTTATGACAGCTGTTCAGTCCTAAAGCATGAAGGGTAGTGTGGAGTCTTTAGATCACATGGTGGCATTGTGGAGAGTTCTGGTTGCTGTTGTCTGGTTTTTAGAACATGATATTTGAATCTGTGGAAGAGATTGTATTTAATCTGTCATTTTATGTAGGATGATTTCAGAGTAGTAACCCTTGGTCATTGTCAGCGGTGTGCTTTTATTGTAGTAGTAGACGCTAGATTATTTATTGCTGCTACCTTCTTATTGAAAGCTGTACTCCTTTTCACTACAACAGTTGGTCTAAATTTGAAGGATAGTAGTTTATTCTGGTTAGGAAGAGGAAATTAATTGAATGGAGTCAGATAACTGTAATGGATTTTTGTTGTTTTAAAGGAATGGATAAAGCCCTTCATTCTCAAACAAAATAGGATATGAACATAGAGGTTCTTCATACTCAGAGCAGCAATTCCCTCTGTATATATCCTTCCGCAAAATGCCACATGTCCCACAGCCACACCACCACATGTCAGGTCAGCTGGACCTGAACTTCTGTCACACTCCACCTGGAGAGCATGTTCTGCTCTTGCATGTTTTTGAGGGAGTTGCCCAGCTATGGTGTATTGTCCTGTGTTTTGTTTGCTGTTTGGATTTTTTTAAATTCAAATTGCTCAAAACCTGAAAGAGTGTTATATTATCCTTTTGTCTGAAGTGGAAACTTGTTTTGAACTCTCTGTTATGTGTACCTTTCAAGTACCTGGGTGGCAGTTAAATCTACAAGTTCCACTTAGATTCAACTTCTGCTTATTAATTTTTTAAGCAGACCTTTGCCATTCTGTCTTCAACAGTAAACCTTCAGTCTTTCTTCTCCTCTGCCATCAGTTGTACCAGTTTAATTTAGGTTAATGTTTCCTGTAAGACTGGTTAAGCCAGTGCACTCACTTTGGTTTAAACCCGGTTTTCATCAATTTAGTTGAAAGCAACTAAAATTACTATAAATGCAAACAAGAAGACAGTTGTTAAGTTAAAATTAGTAGAAATAAGGACCTGTAAATACTATTTTCTCCTAGTTAAATCTTAGACAGACTTGTTCACAGGCCTATCTGTAATGCCTTTAAGAAGTATAGGTATGTTAGACAAGACATGGGGTAGGGGGGATGGATGGTATAAACTCAAACAGAAGAAGATCAGCAGATTTTTTTTTTCTGTGACTTTGTATGAGCACAATTACACATGGATTCTTTATATCTTCTTGTTCAAGATGCCAGCTATTTCCCACCACTTTTGCCTTAGAAATATTGGGGGAAAGGAAGTTATTGCATCTTCTGGGGTGGTAAGAACAAGATGCTAACTTGGAGCTTGATCTTCACCCAAAAAAGAGGTTCCACTGTCCTCAAAAAGCTAAGGGTTGATAATTTGATTAGAGAAGAGGAAGGGGACTAGGCAGGAACAGTTAAAGTATTGGGTGATTTTTATTTCAGGAAGTATAAATCTCTGTGCTTCAAAAGGACAGGCTTTGTGTGCGCATGAGAGTGAGAGTGAGTGCAAACACTAATGCATCATGGAGGACAGGTCATTCCGCTGAACGCAGTTCAGCTCCTGAGTGTTTGGAGATTAGAGGCAGCAATAATTTCTGGCTGCTGTAATTTATGTTAATGTGGCAGCCCATGGTTGTATATTTCTGCTGAGATGGCCGTTTTTGTGAGGCTTCATTCTGACCGCAGTAGAAAACGCAAGGGTTTCAGGTACTGGTGTTTGTCTTTTTGCTGATTTAGCCGGGCACTGAAACAAATAATTTCATTGTTATTATTTAATGCTGGAATTTAGTGTCTGTTTCTTCTGACTTCTGTGGGCTAAAATGGTAAAAAAGAACAGGAAGGAAGCAGTAAGTTCTGCCTCTTACCTTTGGGTAAATTAGCCCAATGTTAATGCAGGATCTGGCATTCCTTCCAGTTCCAATGGATGGATAGAAACATTCCTCCAGGAGCTTGCCAGTAATCTCTCAACCCTAGAGGTCTTGCGACACAATTGATTTCCAACTCCAAACTCCAGCTCTCCCATCATCCTGTGTACTGCTGCAGTCTGTCCCATCAGCAGGGAGGAAAGAAGTACTGATCAAAGTCAAAGAACACACTGTGAAAAGACTGAAATAAGTGTTTGATATTGGAAAAGTGGAGAAAGTTTAGGGAACAAAATGAAAACTGTTTTGAGAATTTAAGGAATTGCTTTTACACTTAATACTGAAATAGTGTTATCTTGCTTGATTAAGTGATATCTGGGAGAGAAAATGGGGAAATAAACCCCTGCTAGTGTTTGAGGATCATAAATACCATGGAAAGACACAAGATATTTAGATGACTAAAAGTAGAGAATAGAAAAAATTAAGGGCAAGTGTTATGGAAAACTTCCTGTCATGGAGATATGTCCTTGCCCTGTCAAGCTTTGGAATAATTTTCCAAGGGAATAGAAGAGCAACTCCATGGCTTGACAGGTTTTGAATTAGATTTGGAAAAATGTTACTCCATGCAGCATGTAGAATAATCTTTCTCTGGCAGCAAGATGGCATATCAAAGGAGGAAATGATGATCTTGCAGAAGAAATTATGATCTAATGATTTATGTAGAAAAGTGGGCATCAGGACACCTGATTCTTTTCTGTATTTTATCACTTATTTGCTTTATAATATTGGGCAAATAATTTAATCCTTCTGTGTCACTTTGTTCCCATCTGTAAACGGAATGTTTCATCATCTCAAGAATTTACTCCCTGGACAATGTTTTCATAGCTAGGTGGTATTCTGGAGTGTTGTGATTATTTTTAAAAATGCCCGTAGTCTGGAGGAAACTAGAAGCTCCCTACCTTATGAAAGTTACTGCCTAACCTCAAGACTGAAACAGTTGGTTAAAGCATCCAGTCTTTCATCTGCTTCACCCTGACAGATTAAAGTCTATATGGCATAGTTGATGGAAACCTCCTTCTAGTCCACCCACAATTTTGCTGCATCGGTTTTGTCTTTTGTTGTTCTCACTGTAAATTAATACTCATTTAGTCTGCTTGGGAGACTAAAAAGAGAGGAAAAATCATTAGGCTGTGTTCATTTATACCTAGAAAGGCCACGACCTTTGCAGTGTGTAGCTCAAACCCAGAATGGAACATGACATCAAGGCACTGTTCTACTGCCTGCTCATTACACCAGATTGGTGCCATTCCCGTTTTCCTCTAACAAGCTTATTTTTCCAAATTGCTAGCTCAGTCTCCTACAAGAAGCCACTAGCAATCATGCCAATTTCATCATTGCTTTTCCCCTCAAGGATCTTCCCTCATCCCTTGGTACTGCACTTGTGGCAGCACTGTGTGCCCAGCCTACACTTTCTGCCATGGAAGGAGAGAGGATGCTTCCCTCCACCTTGATTAAAAGCTCCTAACACACATTACAAATGTGATGTGATCTGAGATGTCAAAAGTTTGGCAGCCCATGCTAGGCACATTAAGTACATGTCTCACTGGGGTCTCCACAGCATTTTCCTGGCATTCTAGCTGACTAGCCTGTTGCCAGTTTTGAGACATTCAGAAAGGATTTCTTCAGCAGGAAGCTACAGCAAGACTGTAACAGATCCAGTGGCCCCCAGGCAAGCAGTCAGCTAACAAACCTTTAGGGAGCTTGCTAGGCTTATTTGAGAACACCTGGGGCTACTGTTTGTTCATATAAATAATATTCCAAAGAGCAGCAAACTCAAAGATCTCATTATTCAAATTTGGGTTTACTGTGTCTTGTTCACATTATTTATTTTTTTAAATTATTTGCTAAGCCACTGAGGGACTACATTAATGCAAGGGCTGGTCTCCTCAGCATGGACCTGGTGTTTTCTTTCACACTGATGTGACTTGTCTGGCATCAATGTCATTATTGTTTATTCATGCCAATTTAATTCAGAGGGCAAACAAACAGACCTAGGCTATCTATAATCCTGGAAATGGAATAAATCTGATTATTAAATCCAGGGACTTTCAGCACTATTAAAAGCTTCTTGATGTGTTTGGAGAAATATAGGGTCTGGTAAAAACCTTTGTCTAGAGTTTATGTGTCAATTTGCTTGTATGTGTCACAAGATACTACTTTAACTTGGAATGTAAGAGCAGAAGAATTAGAATAAAGTCAGTAATTAGGGGCCAAGGAAAATAAACCAACTTGACTATACGAAGTCCCCCTTGTGAAATGTTGTCTATGCTGTTGAGTCTGCTCTGTGTCCAGGAAATAACATAAGTATTTTGCATTTTCCATTGCAAAGGCTGTCACCTGCTCTCAGAATGAATTTCCCAGCTAGTCTGTGAGAGAAATCTGCAGCTCTTATTCTCATCTCAAAAAAAACCCAAAACAATACCAAACAGAAGAAATACATTAATTGGTGCAGGTGTAGGAAAACAGCTCAGGAATGCCAGCATTTTTAAAATACAAAAACTTCAAAAGCAGTTTTGTAGCACTTGTTTCTCTAAGTCCTTCAAGAGAGAACATGCATGGTGCGTATGTCCAAGCTGTCTCCACAGCTCCACCTTCTCTACCGCAGTCTGCTGGAGTGTGATCCTCCCACTCCATATTATCTGACTCATGCTACAGAATGATTTGTTAGAAAAGAAAAAAAAAATAAAATACGAACCTACGGCAGGCTTTGTTCATTTGAGATAAAATTTTCTTCTCCCTTTGCTTATTGAATTGGCAGTTCTCGTGTAAATATTTTTTCATAAGAAGTGCACAAGATGACACAAAGGTCCGAGTAGGAGGGGGCTAAATTTGGATCTTAAATGGGAACATTCTCTGTTCCTGTTTTAAGATGCAGAATTGTGAATGGATTTTGGTCTTGAATCTTTCTGTCTGTCATTGGGGTTTAGGACTTCTTTATCAAAGATACCAAGAAAAAAGATACTGAAAGAGAGCAGTTTGACACCCTGACTCATCATCTCTTTACTTCCTTACCTCCAACCTATGGTCTCCTTGTGCTCAATGGGGCCTCAGCAGACCTTGTTAGTGTTTTAGCAGTAGGTATCTTGCTGACACCTAATACAAAATTCATGCCTTTTTTCTAACATTTATAATATAGGTTTTCTAAAGTGCAAAAGTTACTTTGAGATTTTGTGGAAAAGTCTGTGTCAAAGCAGCTACAGTAGGAAATAAGTCTTTTAATTTTCACCTGGTAAGAGCTTTGGAGAAACAAAGTAAGAACTAACTAAGGGTGAGGAGTGGGCTGAAGTGTAAGGAAAGGAGCTCACTATGGAGGGGTTGTGTACATGTTCTTTCCCTGGTAGGCCTCCTTGACAGCTCTGTTGAAGGTTTTATCCAAGACAAAGCTCAGTAGGCAGTTCAAGGATCCTCTGTCGTAGTGATGGTGTCTTTCTTCTTTTGACAAGTCAGCAGGGCAAAAGATTTGCTGCTGTCAATGAAAGAATAAAGAATCTCCATTCTGTTTTGGATTTGGTGGGAAACATTGCCACAAAAAATGAGGAAAAGGATGAGGTACTTAATGCCTTCTTTGCCTCAGTCTTTTATAGTCAGACCAGTTATCCTCAGGGTACTCCTCTCTGTGAGCTGGAAGACTTGCTCTGCAAGGAGCAGACTGAAGTCCCCATAATTCAAACAGAAACAATTACCGACCTGTTGCTTCACTTTAATGCAGCACAAGTCTATGGGCCGGATGGAACCCACCCAAGGATACTGAGGGAGCTAACACAAGCCACTCATCATTGTTTATCAGCAGTCCTGCTTAAGCAAGAAGGTCTCAGAAGACTGGAAGTTAGCCAGTGTAACACCCATCTACAAAAAGGGCTGGAAAGAGAATCTGAGGAATTACAGGCCAGTCAGCCTGAGCTCAATGCCAAGGAAAGTTATAGAACAGATCATCTTGAGTACCATTCTGTGGCACTTACAGGACAACCAGGGGATCAAGACCATCCAACATGGGTTTAGGAAAGGCAGGTCCTACTTGACTAACCTGATCTCCTTCTATGACAGCATGATCTGCCTAATGAATGAGGAAAAGACTGTGGATGTTGTCTACCTGGACCTTAGTAAAACTTTTGACACCGTCTCTCACAGTGTTCTCCTGGAGAAACTGGCTGCTCAGGGCTTTGACGAACATACTGTTCACTGGGTAAAAAATTGGTTGGATGGACGAGCCCAAAGAGCGTTGATGAATTCCAACTGGTGACCAGTCACAAACAGTGTTCTGCAGGGCTCAGTATTGGAGTCAGTTGTGTGTAATATTTCTATCAATGATGTGGATGAGGGGATCAAGTGCATCCTCAGTTCTCAGTTGACACCAAGCTGGGTGGGAGTGTTGATCTGCTTGAGAACATGAAGGCTCTACAGTGGGATCTGGACAGGCTGTATCGATGGGCTGAGGCCAACAGTATGAGATTCAACAAGGCCAAGTGCTGGGTTCTGCACTCAGGTCATAACAACTCCATGCAATGCTACAGGCTTGGGACAGAGTGGTTGGAAAGCTGCCTGGCAGAAGAGGATCTGGGAATGGTAGATCTGGAGGATCTGGGGGTGCTAGTTGACAGCCAGCTGAATATGCAGCAGCAGTGTACTCAGGTGGTCAAGAAGGCCAATGACATCCTGGCCTGAATCAGCCAGAGTGTGGCCAGCAGGACCAGGGAAGTGATTGTCTCTAAAGGGCAACAAAGCTAGTGAAAGGTCAGGAACACAAGTCTTATGAGCAGCAGTTGAGGGAGATGGGATTGTTTAGGCTGGAGAAAAGGAGGCTCAGGGGACACCTTATTGCTCTCTACAACTACCTGAAAGGAAGTTTTAGCCAGGTGTGGGTCGGTCTCTTCTCTGAGGTGACAAGCCATAGTACAAGAGGAAATGGCCTGAAGTTGCCACAGGGAAGGTTTAGATTGGATTGTAGGAAAAATTTCTTCACAGAAAGGATGGTCAAGTATTGGAGCAGAATGCCCAGGGAAGTGGTGAAATCACTGTCCCTGAAAGTGTTCAAAAAGCATATAGATGTGGTGCTTAAAGACATGGTTTAATAGTAGACTTGGCAGTGTTAGGTTAGCGATTGGACCTGATGATACTAAAGGTCTTTTATCACCTTAATGATTCTATGATTCTGTGAAAAGTGGAGGGACCCTGTAAGCAAGAAAATCATAGTGAATATAATTTCTGAGAGAGTCTTGATGTTTTACGTATTTAAAAGTTAATGAAGAACAGAAGAATGGTCTTTAGAAAAATAGTTCTTTCAAGCTGAAGGAGCCAGTGACTAGCCGTTATCTGACAGTTTACCTAATTTCATCACTAAGTACATGGTCCCTTATACACCTGCCTAGTCATAATTCAAGTAGTAAATGCTTTTACAGTCTGTAATTTGGAGATGTTGTAAAGATAAGTAAGGTATGGCAAGGTGCAGTTATGCTCCGTGTAAGAACTGGATCCAGCAGATTTGTAAGGATGTTTTATGTGCTCAAATTCCTTTTAAAAACCTTGTCTTTAAAGATTTTGTATGTAACACACAAGAAATCTGTGATGTGGTAACAAGCTGAACCTAAGTTTTACAATGCATGATTTGCCAAAGGGTTTTGTTAAGGCCAAGAGCTTAGAGAGATGCTGAGATGACATTTATCTTGATAATTGCTGTAACTTTGGATATTCCTATTTAACAGGAACAGGGAAATTGGAATCGGTACTAAACCTCATGCTGTAGATCAAGCTTAGAGATTAGGATGTTACCTTTTACGTTAGAATTTGATTGCCTTCTTTGCTGCCTACAGCAGAATCTCCCTGCATGTTCATCTCAATGGTTGGGTCTTGGCAACTATTGCTTCATGAGCCAGGCTGCTGTGGTGCACCAGCCTCTGTGTTTGTATCTTTCCTGAGGCCCAGGTTTAAGCAGATTACTAGTTGCCTACTCACTAGATTATCCTTTCCTTCTTCCTTCTCGTTTGCCTCCTGCAGGTTTTGGTTGTAAATTTTCTTTCACTATTATGGCATTGTTGTGCTATTCTCCTGCCTCAAAGTGGCTTCATTTCTCCATGTAGCTAGTGGTATGTATACAGGTGAAACAGTGTATGACAACCAATATATTAAAATTATTGGTTCTCTATTTTTCCTTTTCTTTATTTCCATTCCTTATTAAATTTCTGTTATTTCAGTTTCAGTGGGCAATCTCCTTCTTCACAAAACAAAACCTTATTAGAATATAACTAGCCAGATGTTTTTATTTAATGTAAATAAAGATTAGTTTCCATATTTAACAGTTCAGTCACCCATTAAGTAAGCTGTAGACTTTTTGGCAATCACAGTAATAAAAGCATTTATGAAGATACAGTCTGTATTTAAGAAGAATTAATCATGTTTAGAAATAAAATCTATATGGCTTGAGGAAATACCTTTGTTGTCTTTTAGAGAAAAATAAAAAATGGTGCTAGTGGGGAAGATATGTCACTATCATCAATTAAAAATTGAAGGACACATTTAAGACTGAAATGAAAATAAATCAGACCTAAAACATTGCTGCTCCTTGGACTGTATCTGTTCCATAGATAACACAGGACATCATCTCTAGGGCTGTCAATCTGAGATGGTTTGGTGAGTACCAATCTCAGTAAAAAATAATTAAACTGACAAAAGCTGGATTATTTCAGTGTCTGGAAGCCTCTCACCTCGGCAGAGCAAGGTTCACATAAACCCTTCTTTATATGAGAAAATGAATGCATTGGTCTCTTTCTGCCCAGTCCTATTCATGTACTTGTTAAAACCACAGTGATAGTTCAGCATGTTAATTTTTCTTGAGAAAAAAATGCAAATTTTCTGTAGTAGTAGAAAATGCCACTACTGTGTTGCATGGACTGATCATGTGAGGACCCTGATCTGCATGAGGCCAAGGTGCCAAAGATCAATAGCAACAGAGTTTGACAGATCAGAACTCTGCTAGTGGAATAGATTCTGTGTAAACCTTGGCCATCTCAGCAGTATGAACACTTATATGTGATCCATTAGCATAATAAAGAGGAAGGATATATTTTAGCATGACTGAAACCAGGAGAGATGTTTTTTAAACCTTCTGCATGACCACCAGTAATTTATGCTGCCTTTCTGTGTTTCCCAGTCAGTTGAATGATGTAAGTAATAGTGGCCAGCCTTTTCAAGAGATTAGGAGACAAAATGCATTTGTAGGCTGATTTTTCAGGTGATGAAGGTAGTACAGATGAGCAGAACAGGTGTAGCTGTAATGATTCCATAGATTAGTAGAAAATTGGAGAGCAAAGTCAAAGATAGCTTTTTTAATTGTTGTATGTAGGACTGAACTGCAAAGGCTGTTTTTAAAATTTGCTGATTGAAATAGAAAATAGTGTTGGAAATAGTCAAGCACCTTTTTTTTCTCTCCTCTATATCATTAAAATACCCTTCAATGTATTTCTGCATGTGACAGAACAAGTACTTAGTTGCAATTTTTACTGACTCTTAAAAATTTAGGAGACTTTTAAAGTGAGGGTGTCACTTTTATGTGAAAATACAAAGACTTTAGAAACACTATGTAACATTTTTTAGATTGTACTTTACATTATTGTTTTGGCTGGAGCAGTTTGAATATGATTCGCGTTTGGAGTAGTTTCAGTTAAGAGTGCACATGCATTTTTGGAGGTGAATGAATCGTACAGTTAAGTGTTGTATACCTGTATTAAGGATTATTATAAGAATGGACTCTATCTTTGTAGAAGGATGGAAAATGTAAGGGTATCCAACTGATTTTCATTCTCCGTGTGTTCAGAAAACTCTTGCTGTGATTGGTGTGACTCCTCTCAGTCTTCTGATGAAAGGCATCTAATCAGGTTATTTAAAATGGACACAAACTCAAGAATCAGAGAATATGCTGCATTGGAAGGGATCCACAAGGATCATCAAGTCCAGCTCTTACCCTTGCACTGGACCATCCCCAAGAGTCACACCATGTACCCAAAAGCAATGTCCAAATGCTTCTTGAACTGTATCAACCTTGGTGCTGTGACCACTTCTCTAGGGAGCCTGTTCCAGTGTCCAGCCACTCTCTAGGTGAAGAACCTCTTTCTAATATCCAACCTAAACCTTCCCTGGCAGAACTTCAGGCCATTCCCTCAGGTCCTGTCACTGGTTACTACAGTGCCTGCTCCTCCTCTTCCCCTCACAAGGAAGTTGTAGATTGCAATGGGATCTCCCCTCTTCTCCAGGCTAAACAGACCAAGTGACCTCAGCCACTCTTCATATGGCTTCCCCTCAAGGCCCTTCACCATCTTCATTGCCCTCCTTTGGATGCTCTCTGATAGCTTAATATCTTTCTTATATTGTGGTGTCCAGAACTGCACACAATATTCAAGGTCAGGCCACCCCAGTGCAGAGCAGAGCAGGACAATCCCCTCCCTCAACTGGCTGGCGATGCTTTGCCTGATGCCCCCCAGACACAGCTGGCCCTCCTGGCTGCCAGGGCACTGCTGACTCATATTCAACTTGCCACCAACCAGGACCCCCAGGTCCCTTTCCATGGCACTGCTTTCCAGCATCTCATTCCCCAGTCTGTACATCCGGGGTTGCCTCAACCCAGGTACAGAATCCGGCACTTCCCCTTGTTGAACTTGAACTTCATATGGTTGGTGATTGCCCAGCCCTCCAATTTGTCAAGGTCTCTCTGCAGAGCCCCCCTGCCTTCAAGGGAGTCGACAGCTCCTTTCAGTTTTGTATCATCTTCAAACTTGCTTAGTATCCCTTCCAGTCCTTTGTCCAAGTCACTTCTGAAGATGTTGAAGAGCACAGGGCCCAAAATGGAGCCCTGTGGAACCCCACTAGTGACAGGTCACCAGTCTGATGTCACTCCGTTCACTGTTACTCTCTGTGCTCGACCCGTGGGCCAATTGCTCACCCACTGCATGGTGTGTTTATCCAGCTGTGTGTGCTGGACAGTTTGTCAGAAGGATCCTGTGAGAGACAGCATTGAAAGCTTTACTGAAATTTAAAAAGATTACATCAACTGGCTTCCCTTGATCAGCTGAGTGGATTACCTTGTCATAGAAGGAAATCAGGTTTGATAAGCAGGACTTTTCTCTCATGAAGCTGTGCTGGCTGTGACCAATGACACTGATGTCTTTCAGGTTTTTTTCAATACTTCCCAGAATCATTTTCTCTGTGAATAATCTTCTCCAAGAAGTATTAAAAAGGTCAGCAAATCAGTGGAGTAAAAGCTACAGTCAGAAAAGGATCATCGTTAGGGAGAAGCCACAACTGCTCTGTAAAACTTGGTGCTGCTTTCCTAGTTAGACATTAGTGGGATGAATGTTAGTTTAAGAAAGGAAGATTTTCCTTGAACATCCCAAATAAATCTAATTGGGAACCAAAATCTTTCCACCTCTCCCACAGAAAAATCTTGTATGAAGGCATTTTCTCAGCACTTAAATGAAAAGCCAAGATATTTCGAAGGTAGCTAATGGAACCGAAATTCCGTAATTTGAATTCTACCAATACATAGTCTAAAAGGAAAGAGCTGCTGAGGAATGCAGACTTGGAGTCTTATTATGAAATTAGCTTGCTGGATATTGCTCTGACAACCAGTGTGTGGGAAATTTCTAGCCAACCTGTGAGTGAGGGGGTCTCAATCTAGTTGAAAAAAAGGCATGACTCTAGTCATAAAGCTCAAGAGCACAGTTGACTCCCTTTTAGGAAGCTTAGCCAGCTGGAATACTTAAGCAGTGAAGAAAATTATACTCACTTGATGGGAATTAATCACAGTAACTTTTAAAGTTTTAATATACACCCCCATCAGTACCAAAAAAGGCCCTGCCTACTGGCCATGGTGCTCATCTCCAACCCACACACACTGAGAGACACTGGAGCTGATTACAATCTGTATGAATATTATTTTTAATGGTTATAATAGTCCACTTCTGAATAATCATTAAATGTACCTTTAAAAAAAACCCCAAAACCAAGCCAACAAAAAACAAAAACCCAACCAAAACTAGAATATATGCAGATGACTAAAATAACAACAGTTCCTTTCTTCCTACGCAAAACTATTATGCTTAAACATTCCCTGTGAAAGCATCTGCAGCAGATCACAAGCAGGATTTTAACCATTCGGTTGTCTGATGTTCACTTTTTCTGTTGATTGTTTTTCCAGCTTGCGAAACGTGTTGCCAGTATAAAACTTTGAAAAGCTCATTAACTTGCCTTGGAATAATTGAGGATTATTTCGCTGGATGGCCCAGAGATATGTCTATGACATTAATCCAGTCTGCCTTTAGAATTTTCCATCAGCTCATCACCTTTATATCTGAGCACCTCCTGCTCTTCGGGAGCAAAGAGTGTGAAGGCCAGGGAAATGAAAGGAGGCTGTTAAACTGAGTAACAAAGACAATATAAAATGTGCTCTAGAATGTTGTCTGTGGCATGAGTTAGGAAGAAGACTAAAGGGAAGGAGAGACTGGTTGAAGATGTTACCATGGCTCTGTATTTCCTCTAGCATGTATTATCCATTGACTCCCTAGTTGGTGGAGTGTTTTTATGTCTACAGTTGTTTATTTTCCATGTTTTAGAGACAAGTAAATGATGTTCATTTTGGCTCTGGTGGTGAAAGTCTGTGCTTTTAACACAACTGAGTTCTAGCAGAAGATTTGATTTTGAGTTATTCAGAAATAGTTACAGAAGGGATTTGGAGATGTTAGGGTGGGGGATTTTTTTACTCATGTTCCTTTTGCATGTTGTATAGTACATACTTAATTTGAAGTGAATCTCTCTGAAAGCAAATATGTTTATACGTTCCTGGACAAGAGACTCAGTCTTTCCTTTCCTATCCAGATGTGCCACTGTGCTATGCCAAAGGCTGATGTAAGCTTATCTGGTTTAGCTACTCAGTGCCAGTACTTGGGCAATAGTATCTTACAATCAGCTGGAGTAAAGAAGCCATGAGGGAGTTGCTATCAGTGAAATCCTTTCAGTGAAGTATCTCTGCAGGTCCTTAGTTCTTTGTTGCTCTTGTTATCCTCCCTGTAGTTTCTGTTTCAAACTGGCATAGCTCAAAAAATGACCGTGCTTTTTCGTTCTGCCAGACTGACCCCACATGCAGCCTCATTAAGCCCCAGCTTGCTTATAGTTTGCGCTCTCAAAGCTAATGTAAGTCAAGGGAGAGATTGGTGCTTGGCTTTGGCTCAGAACGTCGAACAAACAGCTGACTGGTTTCTAACTAACTCATTTAAAAGAAGAAATGCAAACTCTGTTTTTAATGCTAGCTTGCTCTGGTAGCAATTTTTCCAGGGCATTTATCTCTGTTGGATGGAAATACAGAGCAAGGATGAGTCTAGTTAGGAGCTTTCGTGTCTGTATTTTCAGGCATTTGATAGAGATACTGGAGTGGAATAGGAATCACTCTAATTAGCCCTGCAGAAAGACAACCTCAGATTTCCTATGCCACAATGTGGCAAACTGAGGCCTGTATGTGACAAACCGTACAAAGCAAATATGGAGGGCAAGGACAAGTGAAGTATTGCTTGTCATAATGCTAGAGAAAGCAACAAAGTATTTGGCAACATACTGTGCTGCTGAAAATTCCCATTTTCAGGTCCATTCCTGAAAGGAGACATTCCCCTCATCTCTCTTTCCCCTCATCCATGTACAAACAAATCCTTTTAAAGAAGGAGAAAGCAAAACTAGCCTGCTGCTTCTTCAGCCTCTCCCTGGAGGGCAGGATGGTCAAGTGATAAAGCCACAGTTCTGGCTTTCAGCCAATGCTTACTCTCTCCCCCTAGATTTCAGTGTGGAAAATATCAGCTTGATGTTTCCTGAAGTACCTGTATTCTGAGCACCTGCATGGGGAATTATGTAATCATTACAGTGTTGTGAAATCTGAAGTTTACATGTGCTGAAAAACTAAGGAAAGTTCTTTTTTTTTATTATTTTTTTTATTTTATTTTATTTTTTTTTATTTTAGTTTAGTTTAAGAGCATGACTGCAGTGCAGTTCCAAACTGTTGAGGAAGTAGATGATTGCAAACTTCCGACAGTGGTAACTAAATATTCCAGCAAAAAAAAAGACCACCAAAAAAACCCCCAAGAATAAATAACCCAAACAATTATTTATCCTAATTCTCCAGCTTCTCACAGTTGCAGCTTTGCTTTATTTTAAGCCTTCTCTCAGAGACAGACACTTGAGGCACACTAATAGTTATCAGTTACAGATTTGGAAAAATAATAGGGTGCTGAAACTGGCCATCTCTCTCACCTCCAGTGGGAGTGTTAGCACAAGTTATTTGTTTGTCTGCTGAGGAATGAGTGGGATGAATGGGAAAGGATAACTGCTGTCATTAGTAGACTTTGAAAAGGACCTTCTCTCCATGATGCAAAGTGAGTACAAAGTACTTAGACAGCAGCAGGCTGAGGGAGCATCTCACCATTGTGTTGCTGAAGAGGGAGGAGTTCAGATGTGAAAAGCAGGAAAATGAACAAAGGATCCCAGAGCAGCAGTTTCTTGAAGATTTAGTGGTGCATCAGATTTTGGTAGTATATTCAGATGGCTGTGAAAGAAAAACAAAAGATCTGTATCTGAAACAGTGGCCTTTGCTCAGCAAAGTCACCTTGTCTGCATTCAGTGGCAATATTTCAAAGTGCATGTAAAATATGCCCTACTATCCTGTGTGTGTTTTACTACTGCAAGTGACCGTCTGTCTATAATCATGCCTTCTTTAAAAACACAAGACCCTCTCACGCAATATACTTTTTCCTGCATGCATAAGTCTTTTACTTTGCTACAGTCATGCTGTTCAGAAATAGAAGACTTATTTTATGCTACTCTTAGCATCAGTGAGGCCCCTACAGGTTTGCTTTCAAATGCTTTTTCTATTCCTTCTATGTTTTAATTATGTGTCCTTAGTGATGAGATTCCTATCCTCTGTGAAATGACTGACTGTTACTTTGTATTTGTGATCCAGTTTTGAGGTTCTGTGACAAACATCATAAAGAGTAAATAATAATTCCATAGCATCTTCTCACTTTCTGGAAGATTTCCATGTTCTTCAGTCTCAATTTTTGTGCTTTTAATTGATTTTTATCTTTCTCCATAGGTTCTTCCATCTTTCCTATGCATCTCATGCTTGTAGATTTTAATTTCTCTTCTTAGTCAGCATTTGCCCAGAATTTTCATATTCAGATTTGAAACTGTCTTCCTAAATCAGTCTACGACAATCACAGATTTTCTTCATGTCTATTCCCACTTAACACTGCCAAATGGAGCTTTGCAATATTTGGTAGGCAGTTTGAAGGAAAATGAAGAGGGAAAGTTCAGAGCCAAACCCAGTAGCTAAGTAATAATGAATAATCAGTCCTTTACATACTTTCCCAAGCTTCTGTGTGTTACAAAACAAAACAAACTAGGTTAGAATTCTACAAGGAAATCAGGCTTTTGTGCAAGATTTAAAACATATGCTCCTTTCTGAATTCTACCTACATGAATTTTCTTTTAATATCATTCTCTTTCTGTGTGCAACATATACCTATGTATTTATTTAAAATATGTATGTAGTATATTTTATATAGTACTTTTTGTCCTGTTTTTAGATCTTGATCCTAAGTCACTGTTCATTCACAATCTGAGACATTCTGTCCGATGCATTGGATAATTTTTAATGATCCCTACGTTGTAAATTCGTTTCAATGTAGAATGAAATATTAGACAGTGTTGGTAGAATTCTAAATTAAATGTACATTAAGCATGCTCTAGTTCTGGTTGCCTTAGAATCTGAAATAACACTTTCCCAGAATATTGTTTCTGGGAGTGTATTTTTTCTGTGTGGAAGGTCCTTGCAAAGCTTTATGAACAGTATTTTCTCTGTCATAATGGCACAAAATATTATGACTGGTTAGTGGCAAAATGCAGAAAACAAAGAATGTTGTCTGTGGGGGAATTTTATGTAGCTAAGAATATATTTACCCAAAGAGTAAATATAGTCAGACCACTGAAATTCTTGCACGTATATTGGACTTAATACTTTGTGCTGTTTGTGATAAATTTTGAGTGCTGCATTCAGGACTGCTCTAACTGTCTCTGGAATTTATTCCTCAAGAAGTTGTATACTGGTAGGGTGCATCACAGGCCTCTTCAGGTGCCATTTAATTCCACTTCTGTTTTCAAAACACTGTCTTCAGTGGTCATGCATGTAAGGAGGCTTGGTTCCCTCTTGCAGTGTGGTGGTTTTGCACATCCTCTTCTGCTATGCTTTTCTTCTTTTCTTGGTCTCCCTGTCTGAACATTCAGATTTCTCTCTCAGTGCTCATTTCCCTGTAAACTCACAGTAGGATGCAAGATGGAAACCCCTGGGATTTTAAATCCCAAACCAAGTTTGAGGGAGAAAGGCAAATATCACTCCCACACCCTCACTGCAGCTGCTGCCTTGATTTATGGATTAAAAGTTCTCTTTTGTTATAGAGTCTTACTGCCTTTGACTCCTTTGCGAACCCCAGCAGCTTTGTCTTTGCTGACCATAGAGGCATATATATTTCCGTGGATCTGAAGTGTCAAACTGCTCACTTTCTGGTGCTCCCTATCAAGATATATGATAACTACTCAAAAAAGACTTTAACTGCCTGCATTGAATCTAATTTAAAGAAAGAAAAAAAGCATAAGAATACAGGTTATTTTGGGAATAAAATTATAATTTTATTTTTTGTTTTCTCTCCCACAGTGAGTTTTGTAGTTGGACACGTGGTTACTAAGAGAGTCTGGCTTTACAGCTGGAGCAATGTAAAAATAGTTTCAATTAAAAAGATGTGAAAAAGTATAAAAAGTATCACAAACATTCAGTTTTCTTAATAAAAGTATGATATTTACAGAGACCAGGATGGTGCGGTTTGGTATAAAGACTTTGCTGCTAGTCACTTGATATGACCTTCATGAATCACTTGGCTTTTCTAGGTATGAATAATACACATATCCAACTTGTACCAATAAAACCTGTATACCATACCCCACAATATTTTATTGTCTTTCCATAATTAAATGATACACTTCAACTAAAATATTCTGCAAATTTCTCCATCTGGACCCTGTTACCAGAGTAGGTGTAAATGATTCACTGTCTACAAGAGTTTCATAACACTGAATTAAGGGGATGTAGTCCACCCTTTTTTTACAGGTAAAGAGTGGAGTCATAGGGGTTTAATGACTTTCTCAATGTCACATAATAGTCAGAGACAGATCTCCTGTGTGCTGGGCAGGCAGCCTAATGACTGAGACATCCCTTTACCCAGTGATGTTTGAGACCTAGATGAACGTTTGGTGCATCTGGCAACACTTAAGCCCTGTTTCTGCTGGGTGCATCTGTAATGTTTGGCTGTCTCACAGGTATTTTGCCTCTGTGCACATCTGGAAAGCTGGCAGGTATGCAAGCATGGGCATTCTGACTTTCTGGGACAGGTATTAACCAACAGTTAAGGTTTCAGTGAGCTGTGCATTGTAATATCTTTGCAGAACTGAGCTAGGTTACCAGTAATAAGTGCACTGAATTTGCAGGGAGCTTTGGATAATGGAAATCTGCCATAAGATGTGCTGTCAGTAGGTAGAAAAGGTCAGTTGTGTATTCTGTTGGAGAAAGAAAATTGTGGTAAAGGTCAGAAGGATTAAGACATTTTCACTCTGCCTCAATCTGTCAGTTCCTCTGGTTCCTTACTGCTGTGCATGTTTTATAGAGTCTGGTATATAATTAGAAAGCTGAGAAACCAAACAATGAAGGCCTATTTCCAATTTTAATCTCTAGTCCTTCAAGCTGGAATTAAGTTAAGGAACAAAATTAAGTTTTTAATACTGTCCTTCCTTCTCCCTCAAAAAAAAAAAAGTAAGCTATGGAGCACAGTGTGCTTTCAATAACCTAAGTGATGTTAATCTGAAGTGAAACACACTTTGTTATGGAACACAGTTCTCTATCATTAAA
This sequence comes from Corapipo altera, assembly GCF_003945725.1. Taxonomy (NCBI): domain Eukaryota; kingdom Metazoa; phylum Chordata; class Aves; order Passeriformes; family Pipridae; genus Corapipo; species Corapipo altera. The sequence continues at coordinate 16,707,945 of NW_020884878.1, read as the reverse complement.
TAGTGAAATCACAGCACTGGCTTTATTCTGCAGTGTGCTCTAGGCTTTTCTTGAGAGCTGGTGGGATTTACTCTTTTATTCTTGTAAGTAGTGTCCTAAAGATGTGCTGGTTTTAATTGATTACATATCTTTAATAAACACAAATGAGGCAGCACGTTATCCAGTGCAAGATTGGAATACAACACAATAGTGCATATTTGCAAGGGATTCCCAAAGAAGCTGCATATTTGAAATCTAGGGAAATCCTCTGTTTTTCTATACGTAACAGAGCCTCTGGAACTCACTGCTGTATGGTGTTGTGGAATCTTAAGTATGTTGGGAACCTTCAGCGTGTTAGAAGTGTTTATGGAACAATACATGCGAGTAATGAGCAATCTCTCAGTGATAAAAGTTGGTCGGAAAACCCTGTAAGAATTACAAAATGCAATACTTATAGAATGTAAACAATCAGTCAAGTAAGAAAGTAGTAAATATTTAGGCCGGATATTTAGTAGTTACCTACCAAAACCATTCTTGTAGAAAAGCATCTATTACCAATAACTCTAAAGCACATTCTTGGTAATACTGCTAAGTGTCCATGCTTCTCTTCTCTTCAGCATTTCTGAGGAACCAAATATTCACAGTGACACAGGCTATGAAGCAGAATTGAATGCTGGATATTAACAAACCATATTCCATGCAAAACTTAACCAAAATGTCAAGCCACTTCTTTTCAGTATTCACTATCTTTCATCTGCTCACAGTAGCGTGTGCATTTGCTGGCATTGATATGAGACAAAAGGTCTCTCTTCCTGTCTTTTTTTATTTTTTGGAATAATGATGCAATTACTGAATAATAGAGCACATGGCATGTATCTCTTCTTACTGTAGCTGTCTGCCTCTGTGAAGAGGGAATTGACACTTTTTGGTGCAATAGGAAAGGTAGACTGTCAGGATAACAGGGTCATGATGAACACAACTCCACAGGGACCGAGATGGCTGCAAGCTGCCATCTCTCTAAGAACAGCAGAGATACCTTCAGCAGCGCAGACAAGACAATAAGAGCTAATGAAAGGAGAAAATGAGCTTCATAAACTCAAGGTTTAAAGTTGTTGGTGTAGTCCTTAGGGACCAGCAGATACATTGCTTAACATTGTAAGTTTTTTAAGTTTGTTTAACTTTATCAAAATATAAAGGTGAAATGTGCACGGCAGAGAAATCTGAGCCTTTTTTCCCTATGTTTTCCTGTGGCCCCCATTACAGCTACCACTTTTGCCATTGAGTCTTGTCTTACAGGACTGTTCGTATGCAACTTTCACCGGTGTTCTCCTGGGTGGAAGCCTGCAAAACTGAACTTAGTGTTTCAAATGCAAATACTTCCTGTGAAACACCTGGAGCTGGCATTGTTGTGTGAATGGTAGCATTTGGGGAAGTTGTGCCATATAGAGCTACCAAGATTCAGAGGCAGCTTTTGCCTCCTACATTGTGAGGTATAGAGAGTAACTCCTTATCGATGGTTGAGAGGAACCATACACTAAAATTGTAGCTATGATGCTTTCCTTCCTTTGGCCCACAACTCAGCTCCAGCTCAGAGGAAGGAGGTGACCGGGCAACTGTCACTCATCTGGTTCTTTATCTAACCCAACCAACAACAGATCTCACTTTGCTGACTAAACTCAGTCTTCCAGCTAGAAGCTTTGTTCATGATTCTGTTAATCTCTTGCACTGACTGTAGTGACTTTCTTCCTATGGATTTCCTTGAGTGCAGTTCATTCAAGTGGCTGTAGTAACCTGCATCTGTTTCTGTATTTGTGCTCATCTTGTTTGCTTTACATTTTTACTACATTTTACAATGCTAATTTTTTTGCATTTCATGCTCAAATCATATCACTTGTCATCCAAGGCATCACAGAATTTTTCTTCCTTCCTTCCATTTCAGCGTTAAGTGACTTCTGTTCAGACTCCTACCAGACTCCAGTATCATCATTTTTTTTTCACTCTTCTGTTGTTACCTCTTTAATAGCCATTTGGCATGAATGCCATGCCTTGCCCTGTCTTCTTTTGTGTGTGTCAAACACTGTTTTTAGCTCATTCAAGTATTTCCTTGCAATCTTTCCCTTATGCTCTTTTTCCCTGAGTGAGCCATTGGGCAAAAGAGAATTGTAGCAACACTAGTGAAAAGGGAAGTTTCTGGACAAAAAGTAGTTTAAGAAACCACTTCTCATTTATTATACTTGGGGAGTTTATTGCTAGTTCATGCATCATTGGGCTATGCAGCAAATGAAAAGGAATTTTTGCTACAGAGAGCTCAGTGATACCATCTTTCCACTGGAGCATTTTTGGCTCCCATGAGCTAAGGATAAGTTTGCAGGGTCTTTTGCTGACAAACATGCACTTGGAATTGCCTTGTGTTTGGCCAGGTTGGTGAGTAAGCAGGGTAGTCTGGAAGACATATAACTGGTTCTGTGCTTGAACAAATAAGCTTAGCCTGTTAGCAGCTTTTGAGCCTATAGGAAGAAGTTAGAGCTGAGTAAGCAAGTCCCTCTGTGCATTGGATTCAAGAAGTGTGTAGACTATACTACAGCAGAGACAGTTCTATTGAAATATGAGAGGCTTATACGGGTAGCTCAGAGAGGAGTGTGGACTCACCAGAGGGGATTGTTGGGGCAGAGGGAGTGACTATGGCTCCTGGTAGGAGTCACGCCTGGTTGGTCTGTAGGAGGCAAAGCTAAACTGTGCTCATTGTTGTGGGTGACCTAGTAGGCATATTGTTCTCTGGGACATAATGTTGAAATGCCTTGACCGGTTTGGATTAATTTCCTACGTTAATTTTCCCTTACTATGTCTTTGGAAAGAGGTCTTTTACTTTATTTCCAGCTATAAACTCTTAGATAATATTGTTTTTGTGCCATTGAGTGGTGGTCTTAGCTGTCCCAGAAGTGGTCATAGTTTACTATTAAGTGAAGGAATTTTTTGATTCTCACTTGTTTAAAATAATAACATCTGCTTTATTAATGCAATACCACATTTTAGGACATCTGAGAACTTGACTGCTAAGTGTATATTAAAAAGGTAAGCATGGTAGACACATAGGGAACCATTTGGATGAAATAAGCAATGGAAGTGTGGTTGCTTTCATTGCAGTTTTAGTAAGATATTGCCACGTATGATGAATTGCCTCACATTCAAGATAATTTTGTGTGGTTCTAGTGTGCCCATTCATCAGAGTGCTTTCCGGCTGTGTGGGACAGTATAGTTGTGTACAGGTGCAGGCAGTTTGTAGAATATGTTGTCTTTGCTGATGTCTAAGCACTGAAGCTACAGGATGCAGCAATTATTTTAGAATGCTGCTCAAAAATGAAGAAGGGAAGTACCCTGAAGACCCTGATTCAAACTAAGAATTTTGTTACAGGTTATTTCACAGAGATAATATCAGGACTTTGGGTTCAGAGCAGGCAGAGAAATTGTATCAATGCATTAAAATAAAGTCATCTCTATATTGGCTATTTCACTGATGAACCTTTCCTTAGTGTGATTTTTCCTTTCAATATTATCTAATCTTTTATTTTGTTTCTACCACATGTAGCAGAAGGGAAAGCTATTTCCCTACTGAGGCACCAGCATACCACACAGTTGTGTGTATTTCCTTTTAATTACCCTAAGCTGAAGGATCTGTCATCGGTTTCAAGAGACGTAATTGAATTCTACTTGGTAACATTTAAGTAAACAGATATACTCTATTCTCATGTTTAATAAGTGTGATTGACATTGATAAAATATAGGGCCTATTTCTCTTGCATTGTACAGATTTAAACACAGAAGTAGCCACACGCAAGCAAAGCAAAACAAAGAATTCCTTCACCACTTCCCATGGGCAGGCAGGTGTTCAGCCAACCCCAGGAAAGAAGAGCTCCATCACACACAGTGGTGATTTGAGAAGACAAATACTGTAACTCTGAACATCCTCCCTGCCTTCTTCTTCCCCCAACTTTATATGCTGAGCATGATGATATCTGGTGTGGAATATCCCTTTGGCCAGTCTGGATCAGCTACTCTGGATGTGTCCCCTCCCAGCTTCCTGTACACCCCCAGCCTACTCACTGGTTGGGTGGTGTGAGGAGCAGAAAAGGCCTTGGCTGTGTGTAAGCACTGCCTAGCAACAGCTAAAGCATCCCTGTATTATCAATACTGTGGTCAGCATAAATCCAAAATGTAGCCACATACCAGATACTATGAAGAAAATTAACTTTATCCCAGCCAAAACCAGCACTCTTTTTTAATTTGATTAGTGCAACCTTACATCAATTCCATCCTTTCTTCTGCTGGAGACTGAGGGTAGATAAAGGGAATATGGACCAGGTCAGCTGCCATCATTGTTCACTGGGTCCTTCTGGCAGTCACTGTAATTTGCTACCGCAAAACTACCAGGAAATAGGTGAAGAAAGACAGTGGCTGCATTTGTGATCCTGTTCTTAGCTGGGCAGTGCACTTTTCAGTTGCACTTGAAAATCTGGGACAATTAGTACAGTACATTTTTGACCATGTCATGTACGTGAGATGGATTATAGCAGGTCTTGCATGGTAATATAAGTTTACAGTCAAGAATACAGGTACCTAAACTTAGGCTCTTGAATCTGTTTTCAAGCACCTAAAGATGTGGCCTGGTTTTCAAGATTTGAGCATTTTACAGCTCTTGGCAATTTCAGCACTTCTGAGAATGAGGGCACTTCTGTAGATGCTTAAATATGGATTTTGGAATGCCTAACTTTGGACATCTATTTTTGAAAATGTTGGCCTACATTTGTGGAGAAAATCTTAATCATTAAAAGATTCCTATAAGACTGTCCTTGTGCAGGTGCATGCACAGATACACACGTGCCTGGATAAGTACTTGATACCAGGGAGCAAGTTCTCATTGCTAGTCCTAGCTGGCTGTGCTGGGTGTTAACTCCATCCTCCCCAGCAGCCCCCTTCCCCAACTTAATCACCAGCTATGATTCTGGGGCTGTCATCAACGAATGTGGTGTCCTTTGTGTTTCTGGCTTTTGTTGTCAGTAATACTAAAGCCAGTACATGCCTGTTATGCCTGTGGATAAGTAATGAGAGAATTAGGGCTGGGAAATGGGAATGTCATTTGTAGAAAGTGTTCATTAGCTTTTGCATAACTAACATTGCTGTTGTTAAGATCTTGCTTGCAAAGTCCATTGAACACCCAGATCATTTGCTAGCTGTTTATTTACTGTGCTGCCATGAGGAAATCATTGTACTCAAACATGTAGAGTGCTCCTGTCTTGAGGCAGCATTGCTTTGAATTAAATGTCTGTCAGGAAGAAAATGAGATGGAGTTGTGTTGTTTAAATCAACATCCCCTCCCTAAAATCTTACAGTAAGAATCCCATGACTTTTGAAGAGATGATTTATTTAACTGGGAATTGCATCCTGTGAGGAACTTTATGAGAAGAAAAATAAGGAGTCTTCTGTCTTTCAGATCTGTGTCTGTTAAAAGTTTAGTTAAACTTTTGAGACTATGTATTTTGGTTCCAATACTATTGGAACTGTTCTGAGTGTTCATGCTATATGTGGGTCAAATTATCAAAATTTTTCCAAGAGTAAAAAATACTGTTTTCTTTTTGAATTCCTGTCCTCCTGGAAGCAGTCTTTCTACAATTTGCATTTAAAAGTAGTAGATTGGAAAGCTTCTATGACATCAATTTAATTCTGAAATAGAAACTACTGTGACTTTTCCAACTCAAGGAGCTGTTAGTAACCCTAGAAAATATGTACAATTTTTAACAAAGTAGTATATTTGAACATAAAGTGTTCACTGATGACCTAGCTCTGCAAGTACCTAAGGGCCTGCAATGCTGTGGGAGCAGTCTCAGTCTTCATTCTGTCCCCTTATAGCATTTCCTAGAATTCAGAGTCTTCACCAAATGTAACTGTTCTTCTTTCTTATATGCATGCATATTAATAACAAGGTAATATCTGCAAAGGTCTCACGAAAAGAAAAAAATAAATCTATAGCATATACAGCATATACCCATGTATGTAGCAAAATGACAACAGTTTCCTTAGTACTTCTATCCCTAAATAAAGCAACATGCACTCCAACATATGTCCATTGCTATTGTTCCTTGTGCTCTGAACTCTTTCTTCCTCAGTGTTGCTGGCTCTTTGTTGCATTGTTGCTGAAAACCTTTATTGTGAAGAGGAGGCAGGAGGGGAGTACATGACTGTACCTCTGTGCAGTACTGGTGTTTAGATGGAACTCTGTAAGTTTGACTGCATCATCATTTTCACCTTTGATGGGGGAGTATCTAAGGTTTCTTCCATTCACCTGAGGTTCTGACATGGCCTCCTCTTAAATCAAGCTTGAAGGGAAATTGGAAAGAAAACACCGTTATGGGAAAACAATTTATTCCTTTCCCTTTGACAGAAGGCAGAGCTTTGTCTATACCATGGAATAAATATTATCTGCCTGTTTGCTTTAAGAAGTGGAAGCTACTCATTCCTCTATGATGGCTTTAATTATTATTTGAAATGGGATTTTTCTTCTGCTCTGTGCAGTCATTTCATGTCAAGACCACATAGTAAGCATCTGATACTCTATGCCCTGCTGAATCCCCCTCTTTTTTTTTTTTTTCTCTTATCTGTTCACTCACACAAATGTACCTCCTTCTACATAGGAAAAGACATCTTCCAGAGAGACTTTTGCTGCTGGATTCCTCTTAATTCGCCCTTAACTGATCTAACAGTCTGCTGCAGTGTGGTGTCTGAAGAAATGTAGGCTTCCCTCTTGGTATCCTTTAGCTCTCACTACTTTATTTGCCTCCGGGAGCATCCCTCTTTGTGTAGACAGCGCCCAGTACTGTTAGTGTTGCTCAGACATGATTGCTTTTAAGCCCCTGGCTTGCTTTTTTAAGAAAAAATTTGTAGGGCCAAGACCTTGTGCTGAGGCTGTTGATTGCTGTAGAAGAATTGCTACATCGAAGGGCAGCTCTGGAAAAATGCTGCCATTGAAAGAAACGCTCTAGGTTCTCAGCCAGGCTCCTGGTTAAGGAGCATCCATGGCAAATTTGTATTTTATCGGTGATTGTCTGAGCCCTCATACAGGGCTTTGGAGGCTGGATACTACCACAACTACTGCTTGACAAAGGGACTACCATTCTGCAAATAAAAGCCCATTGGGATCAGACCAAGAATCCTAGACAGGAGATTAAAAAATGAAAAAATGGCAATTTTGAGCAAATCAGGTGCCTGCTTTTCCTTGATCCTGTCTCTAGCGGTGGGGAAGGGAAAGGGCTCTGCAAAGACTGAGAGTAGCCAGAGAGCCTGAGAAGTACGACTAGGAAAGAGTACTCTGTTCAAGGAGGAGCTTTGAGGGTGGCAGCAAGGCTTCTCTGTCAGGGACAGGAGGATAAAGTTTCCAGTCCTAAGCTGAAAAATCAGGCATCCTTTATCAGGATGGAGTAGCAACCTTCCCCTCTCATCTGCAGGCTTCACAAAAATATTCAGCTGCATGGCAACTTGGAAAGGTGCAAAGGCAGCTTGGAAGTACTTGGCAGGTAGAAAGGAAGTGCTAGTAACATCTTCCTTCTGTGAGAAAGTTTTGGACGAATGGTATACTCAGAGCCCTAACACATCTCACAGTGCTGAATGCACACGTTAGCAGTTCTGCTAGTCCAGTGTATTTTCCCCATAACATTTCCCTCCGTATCTTTGTCTGAGCACTGACTCTGTAGGCTGTGTATACTGGAGTGTTTCTGCTGAGTGTCTCTGCTGTCATCCTCCTAACTGTTTGCAGAGGATCATTGGTAATTTCTATGTAAATTTACTCAGGGTAGCAATTGAGCAGCTTTCTGTTGACAAATGAAGGAACATCTTAATAGCAGAGAGGCTGCTTAAGTCTCTTTGGAGGGAACTGAAGTGGCATCTTGAAGGTCATGGGAAAATCCATTTACTGTAATGAGGCTAAGGGGAGACCTCTCTGGAATGTTCTGTTTGACTTGATGCTGCTGTTTCTCAATGAGGTCTCCACTCTGCCAGACTTGCAAGATGGTCACTAGAGTGAACTTTTTAGCCTGCCTTGGTGCTTTAAAAGTGATGAGTTTCAACTAGAGGGGGAAAAATACAGGAAGAAATTGATGGAGTTTGAACTTTTTGCTTCCTGAAATGAATTCAGGGAGAAATGCTGGGAGGGTTCATTGTAAACAGAAGTTTCAGTGGAAGGAGAGCAACCCATGACCTTGATCCCCAGATCTCCTTTGAGCAGACAGACCGTCTGACTTGTTTCAAGAATGAAATTGCACTAGGAAAGATATATACATCTATGTACTCTTCTGCATAATCTCTGTGGGTTTTGCACATCATCTGACAGTAACATCCATATCCTTGTCTCCTATTTATTTTTGGAAGAAAGTTTGGATTATTGTTATTTGCTCCTTGTGAATTTGATTTGGTTTTGTCTTTCTTTGACTCTTGGATGTACCTAATTGAGCTATCTTAGGAACAATCGCAAAAAAAACATCCATTGTTGAAGTTATAAAATTCTCTACAATAGTTTGAGGTCTGACTAAGCTAGAGGTCAAATAAAGAAACAGAAAATTATTTTAAATGTATTGGAAGTTTATAAGTTGAATCTGAATTTTCTTTTTTCTTCTTCGTCCCATGTAGATGGCTTTCTTGCACTTGTGCTCTCCTGGAAGACAGCTATTAGATATTCAGGCATTACCACGGGTAGATAGCTGCAATAAATTGCTCTGAAAAATATTTTGTATTTTTCTTCTCCCAGTGCCAGAATGAGTAGATGACAGAAAAACTTACCTTTATGGAGATTCTTGGATCCCAGTGGAACCCTCAGGTATCCGTATGTAACATTCCTGTTGCTGTTTGAACCACATCTGAGTGAATTGTGCTCAGATGCATACCAATACAGAGAAAATAGGACAGGAAATGAAAAAAAAATTCAATTTACTACTTGCTTATCAGGTCTATTTTTGATCCCTCCCAAGCTCCTCTCTCAGCATCATGTAGTATGAATGTATATGACAGCATGACTTATACCCTGAGGAACTTCCCATCAAATATAAGAAAACAGCAGTAAGAGTACAGCAGAGGAAAAAAGGAGAGCGAGAAAAAGTATGATAAGTACAGATACAGAAATAAACAATGTGAACAATTGGAAAGTTTCAAATTAGTTGGGCTTATTTATTACATGCTTGATAAAACAAGATAATGAATCTGAATCTTTTAGAGACCCCCAAACTGGCATACAAATGAAATAGGAGCATTTTATTATCACCAAATTAAACTGAAAAGAAACACTTACTGCTGAAAAAATTAGAAAAACTATCAACATCTTCCCATCCAGAAAAAATCTTTTACCCCAATCTGTAAACCAAACAACTGATAGGAGAGACACACAAAGACAGTGTCTCTGCCCAGTATTCTTTCTTAACAAGCTGCTAAAATACACCGGAGCTTCAGCTTTGCAGTCAGTGGCATTATAACTCATTATCTTAACAAAAGAAAATGCAAAAGAATGAAATGTCTGTATTCTGATTCCGTGGGAGAGATCAGTTTTTGATTACCTTCACAGGCAAAACAAACTCAAAGTGGGGATTTATTACTAACAGGATAAGAGCCAAAGAGTGAGAAATAAAACAGTCTTAAAAACACCTTCCCTCCACCCGTCCTTCCATGTTCTCCCCCCCCCCCCCCCCCCAGCAGTGCAGGGGGATGGGCAATGGGGGTTGTGGTCAGTTGTTGTTTCTGCTGCTGCTCAGAGAGAGGAGTCCTTCCCCTGCTCCCGTGGGGTCCTTCCCACAGGAGACAGTCCTTGATGGACCTCTCCAGCATGACTCCATTCCTTGGGCAGCAGTTCTTCCCAAGCTGCTGTCCCGTGGGTCACTCCTCCATGGGGTGCAGTCCTTCATGAATGAGCTGTACTGATGTGGGTCCCCCACAGGGGCCAAAAGTCCTACCTGGAAAAAACCTGCTCCAGTGTGGGCTTCCCTCTCCATGGGCTGCAGGTCTTCGGCAGGACCCCACTCCATCTTGGGCCTCCCACGGGGTCACAGCCTCCTTCATGCATCCACCTGCTCCAGCATGGGCTCCTCCATGGGCTGCAGGTGGGTCTCTGCACCCCGATGGTCCTCCATGGGCTGCAGGGGCACAGCTGTTGCTCCATGGTCTGCACCACGGGCTGCAGGGCCTCAGCTCCTGCGCCTGGAACACCTCCTGCCCCTCCTTCTGCACTGACCTGAGTGTTTACCTTGTTGTTTCCATGTGCTCACTCCGCTTTTCCCTGACTGGAATTCTTTCTGCCCCACAACCTTCTGTTCTTAAATATGTTACCCCAGAGGCATTACCATTATTCCTGATTGGCTCGGCCTTGGCCAGCAGCAGGAAGTCCGTCCTGGAGCCGGCTGACATTGGCTCCACTGGACAGGGGGAGCTTCTAACAGCTTCTAACAAAAGCCACCCCTGTAGCACACTCAGCTACCAAAACCCAGCCACAGAAACCCACTACACCCACAGAGAATAGGAAGGGACAAGGGTGGTGTGCTCAAGCTCTTATGCTGACAGCATTTCCAATCTAGTTTGGCTTTAAAATTTCAGGTTTAGCTGAGAAATCTTGGGCTACTTTTAGTAGGGAGAAGGAAGGATTGTGAGTGAATTTTGCTGCAGCCATGTTGCACAGGAAGTTCACTTTAGGAGAAAAAACCTGAAGTTTATTATCCAACTTTTTAAAACTTCTATCCTGTTCCAGCTTCTTCTTGCTCTTACTTCTTGTCTTCCTTTTCTGCTTCTTTATTTCTTCTATTTTTTTTACCTTTGATTTCATTCCTCTTCAATATATTGCTCTTTTCTTCTCCCCCTTCCTTCTCCCAGTTCCCTTCCTCCTCCACTAAATACAGTAAGTGATATTTTTAACATTTTTTAGCACTGGCTGCCTGGACTGTGAAGATTGAGGATTTACTGGCAATGGGTAATCATGTACTAAATTGTAAATTAGCTTGCAGGTAGCTATTGTGTTGATGAAACTTGGGTCTGGCACAGGTTGATTAGTAAGAAACAGTCCTTTTCTCTAAAAAATAATAAATATATTTATTCTAACAGTGTCCCTCAACCAGGATCAGTCAAAAATGTGAAACTCTGAAGTATCTCCCAGGATTCTCATTCACCCTGGCTGTGCATGGTGGTTTCTCTCTTTATCAGGATCTACCTAAGCGTTTATTAAAACATTGTGGTAGAAAACTAGGCTTTAGCTTTCCACACTTTAACTGTGTGGAAAGTGACTCTGATATAGATAGCAAATGGACCTGGAGATAAGTGAAAATATTGCAATTATGTCAAGGAATGTACAAAATGTTATGGCCAGTTTTTCCAAGTTCTTTTCTAGGCTCTGCTGTTGATATGTTGCACTTCAGTTCTCCCACTTGTGAAATTTCTGGGTTTCTTTTTTATCAGGCTTTTCAAGCACTTGTGAGACTTGTGTCCAAAAAGATTAAATCTGAAAAGGAATTTAGTTTGTATCTTCACCAAGTTGGCAAGTAGATGGCCTACACTTCTTTCCACTCGCTTTCCAGTGAGGTGAAGTGTCTCTCTGAGGTTTGGGAATATCCTCGATTTGGAGTTTGACCTCTTCCAAAACACACACTGAAGGTGGGCTTTCCCACACATAGCTCAACTACTGCCCATTCAAGGTTTTGTCTCATCTAGACCTTTTCTGCTCAGGTATTACTGTGTGGATCAGTAGAAAGACCTGTCATAACTACTACACTTGGAACTTTAGAACTTGGAAAAAGAAATGTCACAGTTCTCAAAAAACTAGGTTTACCTTTGCTAGCTCAAATGCAGTTTGAACAGCAAGAACCTTCTACATATGCTAGTCCAACACTTACTACTGAGCTTTAATCTCAATTCAACCAATATGATTTATATTAGCAAGATTTTCCTTTAAACTTGCAAGAAGTATCTCTCAGCAGGCCTCTTCAATGAACAGTTCTATATCACAGTGAGGGTCTTCATTTTTTTTATTTTATTTTTTTTTTGGTCCAGCGTTCTAATCAAAGACTTATGTCCCATCAAGTCTTGTTTGGTTTTACTCTGAGTCTGTATCTATTAGGCTGAACAGAGTCATAGGAGATAGAGATGATGCAGAGCATACATAGTGTTTACAGTTTATATGGAAGAGGATGGCTCAGTTCCTCTTTGGGAACATGCAAGCCATCTTTCACAGATCTGATCTCTTACCCCTATGTAGGTAAAAATTTGAGGACAAAATATGGCATGGTATGTGAGCCCAGCAATATCTAATGCTTCTTTGCTGTTGTTACTGTGAAAGATTACACTACATTTGACTGAAATAATTGTCCACTTCATTACTAAATTTGTAAACTGTGATTTTCATGGAGATTCTTCCATTAGATTTTTGTGTCTAGTTGTTTTGAGCTGAGTATTTGAATCTTTGAATTAATGAATTAATGAATTAATCTTTGAATTAATGAAAGAGAAGGTTGCTTGCTTTTGTATGGGATTGGAGTATATGTGAATGCTGTGGGTCACATCCCAAGCGCAGTGGGAGCATAGTAGGGACCATCATAAGGATAACAGAGCTTTAAAAACACTGTGGCAGAGCTGTTATGAAAGAAACTGGTTCTTCACTCTCGTTGTTTGATCCAATGCAATTACCAGATTACTTTTAATAGATATTGGAATGACTCTTAACCTATGGAAAAATCTGATACGGTTCTCCCTCCCCGCCATGTCCCTCCCCTCAACAATGTTGCAAGTCCTTCACCTCCCTCTCCCTAATCCCATCACACATACAGAAGCACAAATGTCCACATTTGTGGCAGTAATTTTTTTTTGTCTTTCCTTTAAGCTGTCTCAAGATTTATTAATTTCTCAAAGGAGAGATATGTGCTCCTTATTTGTATGCAGTATTGTAAAGATTAAGTTCTCTGTAACATAGACTAAATGACATCTGAAAGGGTTGGCACACAGCCTCATCTCTTACTCTCTGTCTTCCACCCTAATTTGCTTTATATATAAAATAAAAATGTCAACTGACTCAGAGACAAACTGTGATCGGCATTTCTTGTCTCTCTGTAAAAGCTGCCTCGATTATTCATCAGGGCACACTGCGTGCAGGAAGAGAAGTGAAGACATGTCATTCATGTGTAAGCACCTAGCACAGTCCCCTTGAAGTGAGCATTGAATCGAAGTCCTCTTCAGCCCTGAAGCTTACAGTCAGCCCTTAACTGTAAAAAATATTTTTAAAAAGAAAGGGGGGGCAAGCACTGTATTGGCAAACAAGAGGGAGGATTTTGAAGTGTGAGAGGATCTGTGTAACTAGGTTTATAGGGACATAAGAAGTTTGTTACCTTTCATTGTCTTGATTTTTGGCTGATTTCTTCTGACATTAGTTACAGCATTGTTTTTTTTTTTTTGTATTTATTTCTAACCGTTCAAAATAAAAGTGAAAAGGGGAGTTAGAAGGAACAGATGTTGTAACTATAGACGGCTAGAGTGGTACTTATTATATCTATCTCATTTCTGACTTCTGTCAGCTCAAACAGCTTCTTGTCTACTCCTCACCTTAAAAAAACTAAGTCACCTATGGCAAAGTCATGGCACAGCCACACTCTGTCAAACTCAGTGTTGCAAAAGCTCTCCATCAATCAGCCACTCAGATGTCACTGTGCAAGCATCACATGCTACAACTCAACCATGGCAGCAGAATGCTGTTATCCACTCACTAAATTATATAGTATAGCATCTCTCCTTCTTCTGGCACAGAAATAACATAACCAGCTTTCAACTATTGAGGTTGACGCCAACAAATTTTTGGCCATCTCTCTTCATGGCTATTACTATGCTTTGCACTGTAATCAAAGAGAACTTTCCAGTGATTAGTTATCAGGTAGTGGAAAAATGTGGGTGGATTTCTAGCATCACAGCTTTGGGAGGAAGATTAAGGTACTCACATGTATACAGCACGCAAAATGGGAAAAGGAAGTGGTGATGATTGCCAGTAGGGAAGGTGCATAATCTGCTTAAAAAGTACTGAATTTCCTTGGATGTGTCTGTTCTTTCCATTTGAAAAATAGCAGTGAATTCTTCAGCATAGTATCACTGCTTGAAAGTTTAAAAATCTTAACTTGTGGATATCCAATTGCTGCTTAATACAAAAAGCCATTTGTAAGTACTTTTAAAAATAAAGTACTGAGTGTGACAGCAGTTATATGTGGGGTCAGATTATTCCTCTCTTGTAGGTATTTGTAAAAACATTTCTCTGTTTTGTAGGTTTCATAGACTTTAACGTGAGCATGTATTCATGCAGTCATCTATCTCAGAAAGCTATTTATGAACAGTGATTCAGCATTTGCTGCTTATCACTCCCCCATTTAAAAAGTTTTTTTCCTCTAGTCAGGAACTGGAAACAATATTGTGCTACCACTCACATACTGTGAATAGCAGATAACTGAAGTGAGCAGCTCACGAGTGTTCTGGAGGCGGAAATGTGCTCAAGTGAACTATTTGGCGGATGTTTCTGAGTAACAAATCCATTCACAGAAATGTGGTTCAGTCCAAGAAGAATAAAGAAGGGACAACATTGCCTGGATTTTTATTCTCAGTGAATTATTAATCTAACCATAACCATTATTACTTAGTATTTTATACACAGTACAGATGATAAAAGGCTCTGTAAAAGTGAGTTAGAGATGCTGCCTTCTGCAGAGACTGTGCAACTTTCTGGCCATCAGAAAGAGTGGGCGATGAGGCGCAGCATTGTCTTTCCACATGTGCATCACAACTCTGTAGTAGTGAGAAATCCTTTGGCTCCATCTAGTATCTATTCCAAGAAAAGGGATGAGCTATGAAATGGCATCTGTCAGAAAGACTGTAAAGGCTGAGGTTTGAGATTTGGTTATGATAAATGCACAGATGTGCACAAGCCTTCGGCAGTGTTTTCTTTTGGCTTATACTTTGAAAATGGGAACAGATCCAAAGGTCCTTGAATCTGAATTTGGTAACAAGGATTCACAAGATGGGAGGCTCATCCTTACCGCAGATGAACCAGGATCACCCAAAAAACTTGTCACCAAAATCTTCTCCAGTGCTTTATAGTTTTATCTGTTCCATATATATGTAAAGGCTTTTGTTCATTGTCTAAAAGGAGCAGAAGTTACAGAGGTAATTGCAAAAATTCTGTACTTTGTAAGGGTTTTAATGAAGAACTTTTTCCTACCTTGAAAACCTTTTTAATCTGTTTTATTGAATTTGGAAATTTAACATGTTATTTGTCCTAAATATGACCTCTTCTACATGGTTAAATTCCATTCTTTTTTGCAATTTTTGAAAGGTAATCTCAAGTGAAAATTAAAGTCCTAACCTTTCATGTGACTTCACAAAATCATTTTTAGTTCAGATCGTACTTTGGATGTCTTTTTAACTGCAACAATCGTAACATTGTGAGCTGAGCTGAAAGGGGCTAAGGTGGGATCATGTTCCAAAAGCAAAGCCTATATTCCAGAAACTGACATTACATTGGATATGGAGAAAACCCAACTAATCTCTTAGTTGAGAAGACTTGTGAACCTAATGTAAAGCCTCACCAGTTTTCTCAGAGTGCACTTTCATTTAGAAAGTTAATCATGCTTCCATCCCTAACAAATTTGCTGAATAAAAAGGTATAGCAGTGATCAGATTGTGTCCCTAAATGAATGATAATCATGAATAACTCTAGTAAGATTAGCCATATATATTTTGGGAGATAAGTGGTTGTGGACAAAATCTCGAGGGGTGCCTGTTGTGCCTGTTTTCAAATTCTCTTTGGTACTGTGATTTGTGTTCAGTCTTTGTGATCTGAGAATGGGTATTTTCTGTCAAAAGTTACGATTTTTACTCATGCTGTAGCCTAAATCGTCTTTTTATTGCCCTGTACAAATCCTAGCTAATTTAATGGGAGTGATAGAAGAATAATGTAGTGGGGGGAGATTTCCAACCCCGGGGGAAGGGGAGGGGGGAAGAGAGAAAAAATGAGGAAAAAAAAGAAGAAGAAATTGCTTCATGGAGCAGAGCTTGGCATTAATGCTTAAACAGATGGCTGTGATGATAGGACTGCAGGCACCAGCAAGTCAAGGTAGAGCGGACAGAGAATATTTGTTATGTACATGTGCATGATAAGTGGGAGTGTCACATCACTTGTTCTTTTTATAATGTGAGTCATGACAAAATTACTTTAGCTTTCAGGAATTTGAAAGAGAATGAGGGAAGGAAAACACTTGGTATCTGCAATTTAATGCTTTTAACTGGAGAAAGAGAGTTAAGCTAATACTGAAGTGTTTCACGTGTGCAGGCACTAAAATACCCAGAGGGTAGTTAAAGACTCCTTGGAGAAATCTCACAGCCACCTCACTCTTGCCTCATCACGACAACCTCCCTTCCCACGGTTTTAAAAAAAAAAAGAAAAAAACCACCCTGAGTTGCCAGTAAGGTGGGAGATGTGTGGATCATTTTTCAGTTCTGCTGTTCTCAATAGCTCTTTTAGTGTGCCTTCTCTTCAACTGGGCCCTCAGATGTTTAAGTCATTATCTATTAATTTTCTCTATGTAGTGTCGCCTCAGGTACAAATATTTTCAGGTCGAAAGAAATCCAGGGTGAGTTCCCAACAGTTGCTATCCTAACAGAAAAAAAGTCCCTTCAATATAGACTAATAGCATTGAACATAAGTCTGGTCCTGTTCTTCCAAAACCCAAAGGCTGTCTCTACCTGAACTGAAGGAGACTCTCTGCTCTGTCTTCATAGTCTAAGCATGTGAGCAGTGCTACCTGCTAGAGCAGCTCTGTTTCTATCCTCTGGGAGCCATATAGGCAGGTACACCTGTAAGGAAGTCAATTACAAATTCATCATTACAAAAAAAAATAAATTAATCAACTGAAAAAAACCAAACAAACCAAAAAATCCACAAAACAAGAAACATAGTTGCTGTTTTGCTGAGAATATTAGGTTACAGAAGTAAGAGATGGAAAAGCCCTGCTGCGCTCCGTTTAGTCAGTTTGCCTAAGTGCAAAGCAGAATTATTCCCCAGCAGTATAACTTGCAGGGTTCTTTTGTTATGTATAAAGGTAGCATTTATTACATATTTATTACTGCAGAGCCACTGGGATTTTCATGTTAGTGTTACAGCTAATGAAGTGGCACAGCTCTGCTGTAAGGTCTGGCCTAGGCAGCTTCCTGAGCTCTTGTCTGTTTTTTTGCCAGCAAATCATCACTGTCCAACTTTGCTGTCCTGAAGGGATTGCTCATGGAGTCAAAAACACTTAAGGGAAGAGTTATAAGAATGAGAGAAGACAAAGGGTGAAGAAGAGGAAAATATTTTTTATGCTGGAAAATATAATTGAAAAGGGAACTTTAGAGAAATGTGGGAACCAATTATTCAGTTCATTGGTAATCAATTAGTAAGTGGTACTAATATCTCAAATTCTTTTAACTCATGGGGTGCTCTTTAGCTTGCAGGATTGACTCTGTGGTACTGAGATTCATAAGTCTTAATTATCAGCAATTCCTAGACACATTTGACTTTGAGTCATGGCAAGCAGGGCAGTTCTGGTCTTATCTTAAGTTCTGTCTCTATACCTGTGTACTGAAAGAGATTCTCCCTGCTGTGCATAATGACCATGTTTCAATGACACAGCTTTAGGACATCTCAGATAAAAACAGAAAAGCTAGGCCACATGGCACCAATAAATTTATTCTGCTTTCTCAGATTTGTCCAAAGGATTTTGGGGAGTACTCATAGACTTTGTCCTGGATCTCGAACTGTCTGTTTTTGCACCTCTGATTATATGCTGGGTCAGGTGCATTCAACCCCAACTGGTATGACAAAAGCCTTAAATAGTCTATAATATTCTCTGGCTAATTTAACAGAGGTGCAGCTGTGGGCTTATGCCTGATCAAATTAGTACTGTTAGGCTGTGTGGATATCTGGTATTAATGACTGAGCAATTGTGGTCTCCTGGCAGAGAACATTCAGGGACAGCCAGCAGCAGGGTGTGGTATCAGAGAATTAACAAGAGTCTCCTTTCCAGGAGAAGGAATTAAAGATTATTAAAAATGCTCAACTGTGTTGTGATTTTGTCTGTCTTGCTTTGCCCTTTGTCTCTGCAAACCATTTTAGAGATTTTATCCTTTGGTCCAAGCCACTATCATAAGAGTGTACTCTGAGACGTATGAGTGGGCTATGTCCAGTTCATGCAGAATTTCAGAGCCTGCCCTGTGGTCTCAGAATGCTCTTATGCAGTATTCTTGCTTTCATATGTTGGAAAAGAAGTGGGATAGGTAAAAGATATCTCTGAGGAAAGCAGAAATGGAGAACTTCCTTTCTTGCTGTAAGGAAACATCAGGTATGTTTAATATGAGAGCAGTTTGGCTTAGCTCCATGCAACTCCATGCAAGTTGCAGATACCTTTTTATACCACAGCAATCAGTTATTAACTTAGTAAATTGGGTTGATGTTAGTCTTTAAGAAGCTATTCAGAAAAGGGTAGGTGTGGACCTGGATGCAGCAGACAGAAATTTGGCTTGGTTTTTTTAATCTAGAAATGCATTTTGGTGTCAAAGTCTCAAGAAGTGCTGGGACATGTCCTGTACTAGTGGTTCCTGTTGGACTCAGTTCAGAAATGGAGGTAGGTTTTCTCACTATGGAGTAAATATGAAGGAAAGAAAGAGGTCTCGCTGCTATCTCCCCCCTCATATATCCATGAGACATAGTGATATGCTGATATTGCATAGGGATGACTTTAACCCTTCCTTTATCAGGGAATTCATCTGGAAATTTTAGAGTCGAATCTCCTGAAAAATTTTCTTTTTTGTTAATATGAGTTTCATACTCTACATTACAGCTGTAAAGAAGGGTTTGAAAGCATGTGCTAGGCATTGGAATGCAGCTATTTCTGAGTTGAAATGTGACAATTCTTTAGATCCACAAGTTCTTTTTCTCTGTCCACTGAAGTTCCAATTTTTTTCTCTCTCTCTCTGGTCTTTTAAGCTTTGTGAGTTCGCTCCCACCATTAACCTTTTTCTTAGCAGCATTTTCCTGTCTCTCTGCTGCCTCACATCTAACTGATCATCTGCTCACTGTTTTTAGGGCTCATCTTTTCCTCTTGACTTGCACTTGCCTATTACTAAGTTCTCTTTTCAAGAATAGAGGGAACAGGTTTGCAAGCGTGCAAAACTCAGAAAACTGAGAATGACTTTTCCAGAACTCACTTCCTGACACTCTTAAACTGCCAGAGGTTTCATATAGTTACATGGAGCAAGGAGAGATGACAAGAGAACAGACTTTGAATGATCAGGGAAGCAGGGGCAGAGAAGAGACTTCCTCCTGCCTGCTCTAGGAAGCTTTGCCCTGGGATGGGAATGATGCACCTCTGTGCAACAGAACAGACCAAGAGAGGAAAAATCTCCAGGGAACTGCTGGATTTCCTCTGTTGCTTTTTTTTTCATCCTGTGATGCACAAAGCTTTGCTTGAGGCAGAAGCTTTGTGGTGTTTTCTTACTTTCTGAAGGTATAAAAGGAATAGTTGGAGTTCTGAGTTTTATTCCAAATGTAACCGAAGAGCTTTTTGAAGTCAAATTTTACCTCCAGTTCTCAAGAGTTTGTCTTTCCTTCCACACTGTGCCCTCAGTTAGTGTGCGTGAAGCTTCTGGCACCCTAGAGGGAAGAAATGTATCCTGGAAAGGTAATTCTTTGTCTTGCATGAGTATAAAGCTGTTCCCCGAAACCCTGAATAGCAAATTGGCTATGGTCCCAGCTGGAGATGAGAGCATAGTAAATTCAGTCTGTGAAAAGCCCACTTACACAGGGGGGTAGCATAGGTCGCTTACAGTCTTTTCTTCTTTTTGCTGCTATGATGCGATGGGAACAGGAACAAGTCACCAGAGGACCAATATCCTGGGATGAACTTGGATCTAGAATTGACCTCTTCTCCTTTGCTTACTTTCCCTTCTCTCCTCCTCCCATTTTCTTCTATTATTTAGTTTTATAAACAAACGTCCCCCAGTGTGCACTGTGTAAATATTGTCACTGAATTACTGTCTGTTTGCTTAGCTCATTAGAGAAAGCCATGATAAGCTTTTTAATTACAAAATTACCTTCGCCAAATCAATTTCTTTCATTTAATGAACTGAAGAAAACTGCGGATGGGAGGGGTAACATTCTATTTTCACCCGAAGCGTAAATTCTACCTCCAGCCCCCAAGTTCCTACATAAAATCAAGGTAGACAACAAATAGATTTTCTAGGTTTTTAAAAAACTGTGACTTGAAGAGTATATTGAGCCTCTCTTTTTTTTTTTTCTGTCATGTGTAGTTACTCCTTTTGGTGGGTTGTTTTTTGCTCCTCTCTTTTGCATTTTACTCTGTATTTATCTTCACCTTAGAGCATCAGTCACAAAACTGAATGTGCTTGAAAGAAAAACCATACACATAGCTTTCATGCCGTGCTTCTTGGTGAAATGTTTCTTCTCCATGAAAGAACAGCACCAGTAGAAGGAAGCTTCTTCAGCAATTCCAGAGGGAACTGGTTGGATGGAAAGAGATTGTTAGTGGCTTTACAGGCAGTTCATGTCTAAAGAATTGTGGTTGAGAAAGGAGGGAAAACAGACAAATTGATTGAATTGGTCAGTGGCCTGATGAATGTGTTGGCAGACCCTAGTTTTACTGTAAGACCTTGAACTGAGTAGAGTAAAATGTCAAAGATAGTATAGCTTGAATGATCCTAGGGCATCCATGGGTGATCCTAGGGCATCCATGGGTAATCCTAGGGCAGACGCAGGTGTATTTAGCATTGAATTTCTCAGCTGTGGACTCTATTCCAGTGCATATATGGTTATCACTTTTGCCAGTGGGGTGGCAGATTGAGGGGAGTGTCTGCATTTTCACAACTGAATTACAATCTAACATCTCAGAGAAGATGGGTTTGTGCTAAGATGCTGGTTAGGACTGTGACCTGCAGCAAACAAGGCATGGACAAACTCCATTTTGTTTTTTTACTTTTAAGGGTAGTCCTCTCTAGTGAAGCGATGGGATAGACAGGTGGGTACAGTACTGCTTAAGTTATATTTTCTAAAGCTTATCTGTCAGAACTGTCTATTTGCTTGATTTTTAGAAGGGACTGGAAGTAAGAGAAAACGTTCTCCATGTATTTGTATAATACATTGTGTAATTTCCTACTGTTCTTGTTTTGGTTTGTTGTCAGAGTGGGTGGTGTTATCCACAGGTTATACTTTGAGCTAAAAAAGAAATATTCCTGATAATGTGATCAAAAGTGAAGTACTTCACAAAGTTAACACTTAACTTGTCACCTGTATGCTTCAGTGTCAATGTGTTGCAGATCTGTGTGGGGACAATCCAAACTTCTTATAGCTTGCTCATTCTCGCCTATCTCTCTGTGGGTTCTATCAGCTCTTCATTCGCAAAGCCTAACCATGACCTCTGGGGCATATTTACTTAACAATTCTGTTGAGTGTGACCTTATTATTTCATCCCTTCTCAGTTTACCTAGTGTAGAGAGTTAGGAAGTACCTGGTACCAGGCATTGAAAAGAACTGAACTCTGAACAATATTTTTGAACCCTTAAAATGTCATTTTGGACTCAGATGAAAACTACAGCCAAATGTTTTTCAACGAAATCAACACTCCAGTTTCTTGCCACTTTTAGGTGAGACAGTATGAGGGCAAACACAGGACTTACAGAGAGGAGGAAATGGTAAACCCAAGTGTTCAAAGCTTCTCAAGGGGTTTCCCTGACATATAGAGAAACTCTTTTCACCAGTACACTGAAATCTTACATGGACATAGGGAACTGACTGTGTTTGTTGCTGGGCATCAGCTCTGTTCCCTACGGCTGGAAAAGCTTCAGCAAGATTATCAGAAAAGATAAGCCTGATTCTCTTCTGATCAGTATTGCATTGGACTTGTTCTTAAACATAATGAACCAAGTTCTCAAGCATTTGGCTGCTGCTTTTGTAATATACAGTTGCTATGTATTTTCTGTATTTATTTATCAGGAAATTCACTTGTCAAAATGCTAGCAAAAAATGCATCATGGAAGTGCTACTGTAGAAGAGGTGGACATGGATGACTGTTCTCAGGTTCTTACTTCTAAATGCAATAACAGCTCTTTGAAACTATAAATAGGGTAACAGGAGCTTTTTGCAGACTGAGGGGCAGAAATTATCCATTTCTACCTTCCACACTCAAACTGCAAGCATAGCTTTTCTGCTTTCAATACAACCAGAATGCATTTGCCAAATGAATCCATGTGCTGCAGATGAACAGGTGTCCCTTATGTCAGATTACAAAACATTCTAGATCTGCAAGGCCCCTGGCCTCATGGGGAGCAATAATGAAAGAAAATCCAATCTTGTGTATTTAAGCAGTAATAAGAATCCTCAGTGAAGCAGAACCCTTTTCCGTGCCTCTCTCCTGCTGCCTGCTGTTTTGCATAATGATTATACCTACTGAGATGATGCACCCATGATTTCTTAGTACAGTAGCCGAGCTACTTTGTGGTGAAGGCAGGGTGGATCCTTAATTTCAGCCCTTGCTTTTCTATGCTGCCTAGTAGCCTAGTGATCAGATAGGTGAACAAGGAATTTGAAGGGTTTTCTCCTTTGGAACTCAGTTGCAGGCACGTTGGTTTAAAGTGCTGCAGAGTCTTTAATAGCAAATAGTAGTTGTGAGAAGCTTATGAAGGTCACTGAACACCCATTACTATGTATTATAACTTTTTATAAACAGTATCCAAACCTTTGTTCAGTGTTTCACAAATACCCAGAGACTAGGAAACAACTGGACCCATACATCTAGATCAATATAAAAAGTTCTTCCTCCAGTTAATATAGGACTTAATGAAAGGATACCTCCAGAGTGACTGGAATTTTGTGTATCTTTTCGTGGAGAACCATGCCTTCTGGAAAGAAAATCCCTGTGTTCGTGAGATTTTCTAGGAGCCATTTCACTTAAGAGATGGTTAAATAGCATACCAAAAAGGTGAATAGCTGTCAGAGCCTGCTAAGCCTTAGCAGCAACCTCTCTCATAATCATTTCTAGTCAAGGTAGGGATGAGCCATTAGGAACTGAAGAAGCCACTTTCCAGTTCTTAAAAAGAGAAAAAAATTTCGAGTATCCTGGGTGTTTCACTGTGAAAAATTACCCAAGGATTACGAGTTGTGTGTCTTTGCAATGGACCAAGTTACTGCGTGATGTAAGAGGTTGTGTTGCCATTGAGTTTACACGAGTTGCTTTCCACAAGGGAGCAGGGAGAGGGCATGCACTCGCCCTCCTCTCTCACATTCCCAGTTGCCTGCCTGCACCTGCTTATGTAACCCTGTAGCTTTTTCTCCTATTATCCTGTCTGCTGATCCATGCCTGATGGTGGTGTCAGGCCTCCAACACCACCAGCTCTATGATTGCTGCACTCTGTGCTCTTTAACATGACAATTAAAAATGATTTACAAATTGTCATTTCAGTTCCAAATAGAGAGCAGCAAGAGGCTGTGATGCTCACTGCGGTATCAGCGACATCCAGCTACCTCGGCAGCTGCTGCCTTTGCTTTCACTGCTTGTGTGTCCCCTGGGTTTCACCAAGGATGCCTGTTTTCGAAGGGCTGCTTTGTTAGAGCACTCTGTAGGGCTTGAGGAATGAGTGGAGCAGAGTCAACCTCCTGGAGATAGTGGCCTGTTTCCAGTAAGGAAACACTTGGTAAGTTTATGGGGCTGTTATATAGATATACCCGTAAGATGGGAGAAGTGTATGCAGGATGGAAAATACTGGCTTGGGGACTGATTAATAACTGTCAATCAGGGAAGACTGAACAGTATTTACTGTTTGTTATTGTCAGTCTTCCTCACAGAGAAAGTTGGACCTGAGATCGATCCATAAGCATTGTGAAAGTTATTCATGCAATGTAATTTTGAGTAACTAGGCTTTAAGGCAGAAATCACTGTACAGGCTGTGAAGAGAAATGGTATCTGTCACAGAGTTTTGGAGCACCAATGTCAGGCAGTCATCCTAAATCACGTTCTGAAAAGGGCTGCTAGGTATGAGTTCCTGCTCCTCCCCTCTTTGTTATGCTTAGTAGCTTTGTCTGACTAGTGGGTCTGGTTTGGGACTTAGGGCAAATACCGCTGATCTTGTGGTTCCCAAAACTGATGATCTGGCACTTTTACTAAATGTTTTTGATTTGTTATGGTCAATTATGTTTCCAGTCTCTGACAGAAGCTCCTAAAAAAGTCCTCTCCATGTTTACACTGAACTCAGCCTCTATCTCTGCAGCAACTGAGCAGTATTAAAATACAGGTATGCTCTGCAGGATCAGGCTTGCTCTAACAGGAAGGATTAATGACAGGGAGATTTTTTGCACTTGTTAATATTTTTTAGTGAAGAAGAAGCAGCTGCTATGATATTTTGTCTACCAGCAGTGGTCAGATCAATTCATGGAAGTGAATACAAAGTACTAATAATATTTCCCTTCCTATTTCTTTTTCCTCTTGCACATATAAGCTCAAGTTGTATAAAAAAATTATGTAATTTCCTGATTTATCTAAATAGGAAAGAGCCTATCCTGAATTTTGCATCATATTTACAATAAACTCTCCTTCCTTGCAATACACTGTCAGGCACTAACCACCATCATCTTCCTCTATATGCTGCTGTGCTCACTGTCATGCCCAGTTTGCTGCTGGGATGGGACTGACACAATGCTGTGGGAGTGTGGGTAACCAGATATCCAAAAGGGATGGATACAATAGTGAGTGAGGGGGAAACGTATAAACAGAGTTGTTGATGTAAGTGTAATACCAAAGGACCTTTCCGTCAGTCTGATACTAGCATAGGACACAGACAGGCTGTTTCTCAGAGGTGGATACATGACAACCCAAAGTTAATTGATACTACCACACAGTTCACACAGTTCCTCAGCTGACTGTGGTGCCTTCTATTGTCAATGACAGATTAGCTCTGCTATAGAAAGATTTTGCTGCTTTGAATACTGAGATGGAGGTTATAGTTGTTCTTAATTCTACCCAGATGGATTATCAGTGGTCATTACTTCAAGAGTTGCTCACACAGAGCATTTGTGAGCTGCAGGAAATTTAGTTCAGCTACATATTGCTACTGGCTGCTCTGGAAAAAAAAAATGGAAGGAGTGGAAAATCACGTCCAGTAGAGACATAAAGAGAAATAGCATAAAGATGTGAACAAGATCTGCATGCCACCCTGGCAGGAAGCAGGTATTCTTGTGTTGTAGTGGCCACGCTCTGTCCTTCTCAGAAAATTGTCATTTTGCACAGCAAAAGCAAGAAAGAAAATTAATTGGAAAAAGATGTTTAAACTGTATTAAAACAGTAAACATAGATGAGTTACAGGTTTTTCAGGTCTGTAGGTATGGGATCAAATCATGTCAAATTTGGGGTCAAATGGAGTAAAAGAATGTAGTGATCTCAGACTCCTCTGCTATAGATTCCCACACCAGAGGGGGCTTTTTCATGTTTTAAAAGACTAGAACGACACAAGGTTCAGCATAGCTCTGTTGGTGGAGCTGGTTGAGTTGCCTTGTGGAATAATTGCCACAGGTAGCGGAAGGATGGGAATGAATTCTGAAGAGAGTGACAATGCTGTTGCAGTGCCTAGGCCTTAACTATCTGGATACCTGAAGGTTAGGACAGAAGTGTTAGAGAAAATAAAGTCTATCACCTGTCCACAGTTTGTTTGATGATTTCAGTCTTTCTCTGCTATAAGCCCTGGAAATATTTTCTGTCTTTAAGGTAAAGTGATGGATAAAATAAACTGCAATGTTAATAAATGAGAGAAAATAATTTGCATCTTAAATTTCCTTTTTTCTTATCCCATCACCACCACCAGCTCCTGATGGAGTATTTTGTTTTCATGACTATGACCAATCTGACATAATGGGTCAGGACCTGAAGCACAATTGTTAAGCTAATTTAAAAAATAGATAAATAAAAAAGTGAGGCAAGTACTGGTTGTTGGACTTAAAATGCAATTTTCCTTCCAACTTTTTAGCTCTGAACTTCTCCAGAGTATTCATTATTCAGATGTCTATGAGTCCTAGCTTTCAGAACACTTGACAAAGATGGAAGATGCTGCTACTGCCTTAGGGAGCAAGAAAACACGAAAGAAGTGATATAATGTACCCAAAACTGACCCACTCGTAGAACTAGGGATATAACCTGAGTCCTTTGAGTTGTGGCTTGGTTTTCAATCCCATTATAGTACCTTTCAACAAAAGGGATGGGGAATCTCAGATTTTCAGCAAAAGGAAGTGGAAATTAAGCAGTGGCTTTTAGGGTGGTGACTGAACAAAGGTATCATTTATGATGATGTTCTTTTTGCTAGCTAGAGGTCATATTAGGTAAAGTTAGGTTTCCAGTGTAGTCCTTCAGAAACACTGAGTTTCCTATGCGGCAGCATTTCTCCTTGGTTATGCTCTGCAGGTAGAAAAACCTCTACAATACCTCTGTACATGTAGACACTAAGCATGGCTCCATTTCAGTTCTGTTTTAGTGGAGACACTTAGATCCGGAGCAAGAGTTAAACTGTATTTCAGTGGATGTTGCTCAAATTGGAGGAGGTAATTAATTCAGAGAACGACTCATTTTTCTGCTCCTCCCCTTCCAGCAACATAAAAACAAGATCAATCTGTAGAGCTGAGGCGTTTGCAGCATTCACAAGTGAAAAGTTGTCAGACACTGAAACACAGGTAAACGCTTCTGAAATTACCCTTAATTACAGTGTTGTGTGTGTCTGCATCATATACGTTCCCTCCCTACCACCCAGCCTTCTTCCTACCTCCCCCACCTCAGCTGTGCCTGGTGCCTTCTGAGAACCAAGGTACGTGCATTGCAGTCAACAGAACCTTTTTCATCTGCTTAGTCTAGAGCAGGATTTGCAGAGACTTTGTGATAAGGCTGTTCATCATGGCTTGTGTTAGTCATGAAGGCAGTGAGAGAGCCAGATTGTGCTTCAGGGCATGTCTGGGTCCAGCACAGCAGCCATCAGAGAGAATTTTTTTGTGTAGCTGTCACAGGTGAGTATTGTTTTTCTACCAAGATGATGGCACAGGCTTGCCATCTCATCATTCCATAACACTCTCTTCTATACCTGTGTCACAGTCAGAGGGGGAAGAGACAAAGTGATTCCCTCTAGCAAAGAACTCTGAAGAAAGGTGTAGTTCTGCTAGCTAGCCTGATGATCTGAGAAACAGTCCAAGTTAGGATTTTAGTGGCCTGACACCAGCATTTCACCTCAGCAGCTGACATCATCTGGTTGCATCCCATCTCAGGAATGGCTTTTTCTTGTTCTCCAGAATTATTTACTTTGGGGAGGACCTACCCTGATCAGACCCACTGCAGGAGCAAATAGTATTTGAAACTGTGTACAGAAGAGATGGCGTGTTATCGTGGCAGTGTGTTAAATCAGGATGCCTCAAAACCACAATCCTTACACCGATACTACCTGGGAATCAGCCTTGGCCTGGGAGGTAGTTCTTGTGTTCCAGACCCAAGCATGACTCCTTTTTTGTAGAGATCTTGGCAGACTTGGATTTAGTTCTGCATTATGGAGACTCACAAGATGGTGAGAAGAAGTAGGGCTAAGGACAGGGAGAACCCCTCTGAAGGTGGGACATATTCTGTTGAGGCATGAACAGGACATCTTTTTCATGAGTAAGAGATAGTGTAAAAATTTTCCTTTTTCTCTTTCCCCTATCTTAATTAGCTCTTTCCAAATGACCATTTTCCTTTCTGGTCCTTTGGACTCCTCATGAACCCCACAGCCAATGGATAGCACTTCTGAATATGCATGAGCTGATAAGAGAATCTAATGTGTGAATCACGCTTAAAACAGACCCACCCACTCACTCCCTGACATCAGCTTTTCAGAACTGTGAAGTGAGAGCGATTTTAAAATTAGAAAGCATGTCATCGGGAAATTTTATCAGCCCTCAGAGAAAATAAATAACCTCTCAAGATGTGAGAATGGATTTAACTAATGCAGTTATTTATTTTTACTTTGCAGTTAAAAAAAATGCTTCATATTTCTTTAATATCGATGCTTCTCTTAAAAAAATGAGCAATAATTGTAATGAATGTCAGGAAATACTGTCTTCCATGTCTCCTGAGATCCTAGTATGTAGTTTCTGAGGGATTACTTTTGCATGTGGTACACATGCAACTTATTTCATTGGGAAGAACAGAGGGAAGAAAGTCCTTTTTGTGGTATATGGGTTTTTTTGAAAATTTACATTTTAAAAGTAAGCAGTGTTGTGTAATTTTTAGAGTGGGTGCATTTTTAAGAGGAGGAAAAAAAATCAAACCAACTAGGAACTTAAATTGCCAAGTTTTTACAGAATAAATAAGCAGAGAGGAAAAGAACCTAACAGTTTTTGTTCGTTGCTGCTTTTTAAGTGTGATCTGTGGGGTTTTTACTTTTTCATATGTTTCCAAACTGAGATATGTGCTAAGGAAACAGAACAGGAGGGTTGTCTGCAAAAAAAATTAGTTGACTTCATGAAACTTCACTGATTTCTGCAGTGATCTTGCCTGATTTCAAATGAGTTAGTTAGGGCTTAAAGAAAGATCTGCATAAAAACCACCAAGAAACAATTTTTTGCAGGAAGTCATAGGGATAGCTTGATAGATGGTCTTTTGCCCCTTGAAGTGCTACTGATTTCACTGGCCTTTTGGGATAAATCATAGGCCTATTTCACGACTGTTGGTGTTTATAAAGATCTTCTGTCAATTTTCACAGTTGTAGATATGTTAAATCCAGGGTTCTGGACTAGTTTCAATTTGAAGAGCTATTTTCTGCTTAGTTTCTGCAGCAGATTTGTATTGGCTGTGATCTCCTCCATTTGCTGTGATACATTTTCATGTTTGCTGAGCTTTTATAACAGCCACCACATTCCCCTTCTGTGTGTATTAAAAACTACTTCTGGAGTGGAACATGGCAGCACAATATTATATTTCGTTTAAGAGGAGATGTGATAATGCTACAACAAATCAAAGCCACGAAAAAAATAAAGTAGGCAGAAACTAATTACTTAGTTGGAATTTTGCCAGGGTAGTAGGATTAACAGGGTTATGCAGAAAGACTAGAAAGCACTTAGGAATGAAGTGAAAGATGCCTTACACACAAGAAATGGCAAACACCTGTGCCATCTAGTCCTTCCCTTGGCATTTGCTGGAAGTTTGTTCTTTATGTCACATTCACTAGTGATACATCCCGTTTAATTATAAATGACTATAGCAACACAAATTCCACCATCACTCTGTGGAGGCTGTTCCACTGGCTCTGCTACCAAACAGAAATGCAACTAGGCATTCCTCCTGTGTGTTCCTTTGAGTCTTCTTCTTCCTAATTGCACAACATGCAATTGTTTCCTTCCCCTTCTATCACTTCCCTTTTGCATTACATGCCCTTCAAAGGCTCATAGACATTTATGGTAGCACTGTTTGCTGCAAGATTGCCTTTCAACTACGAGGCAGGTTTTGTCAAACAGCTCCTGCAATTGCTTGAAGCCTTGTCTACAAGCAGTTTGAACTGTAACATTGACTTAAAATCACTGCCTCCATTGGATGCTGAAGTCACTAAAGCTGGAAGGACAGGATCAGGGTTATGGACATATGAGGGATCACATTCCCAGGGAGGCCAAACTTACTCACCCACTGGCCTAGGTTCCTTTTGAAGTGGATTTTTCATGCTATCTTAGATGGACTGCCAGTTAAATGTCATAGGAAGAGGTAGGCTGTTTAATAGAAAATGTTTTCTAAGATTTGTTGATGTCTCAGGTTTTCTGAAGCTTTGCTATTAACTGTGCATGTTAATAACAAAACATGCTCCCTATGCTATAGGGAACTTAACTTCCCATTGTGTGGCTGTTCCACTGCTTATCTTAAGTAGCGCTAATAATAAATCAGCAGCTGTAAATGTTGTGATTAGGGATTGGATGTCATTGAAACTCAGGAAATGGGAGTGGTTCACAGAAAGGGTTTTAGTGTTTCAGTCAGACTGCTGTTCCCTTTGCTCTGTATTCTTTCAGGTGGTAGTGTCCCTCTGTCCTGAATATGCACATAAAACCCATTCCCAGGGTTCATAAGTGAGGTTAGTTTTGGTTTATGGAAGGTGGCCATATTTGCAAATTTTCTTTTCACTTTTTATTTTCTAATACTTGAAAATATGCATACAGGGAGTTTTGAATTCTTCAGCATATCTGGGTAAAAATACCAAAAGCAACACATATGTTAATTCTCAGAGCAGAGGATGCTTTCTGGTATAGCAAGTCTTCCTCTTGCAGTGAGCTGTTCAGGGAGGCCTCTACATCTGCAAACCTTAGTAGATACACATTATGTAATTACCTTTGTATTCTGAGTTCATGTAATATAGTCAATGGATATTCTTAACATGGTTTTGCGAGGAAAAGAATGGTAGTTTAATTTCTATCTTGCTTCTAAGTATAGCACAAATTAGACTTATTAATCATTTGTCTTTAGAAAAATGATAAAACGTTGTATTTACTAAAAAGAATACAGTAAACAAAAATGGTTTTGGTTGCTTCTCCTGACACATTATCTCAAAGAGAACTTGAAAGTCAGAATAGATCAGATAATCTGACAAAGAGCTAAAACTAAACAAATTGCTGGCTTTGTCTGATAGGGGTTTATATTAATTTTCAGTGTGTATAATTGAGTAGGACTAGTCAGGGGCAGCGGTAGAAGGTAAGATGAAACACAAGCCCATAAACAAAAATGAAAAAAAAACTTTCTAAATGAGTGTCTGGAAAGTAGTTCTTGAGACACTGGGAAATTATAAGGCATCCCTGGGAAGCCTGGGGGAGTGTTACTGAAACTAGAAACTTTATAGTGTGTTCAAGTTTTCATTTTAGAACAATGCTATCAGACCTCACTGGAACCCCAGGGAAATTTCTGACATTGCATTTGTTGCAGGTATGTATTTTATTATTGTTTAATTTTGCTTTTTAACCTCTAGCATTAACATTTAGAATATTACAATCTAAAAGGCTTTGTGTTTGTGTTCTACAACTGGAGCTGTCAATCAATCTGTTGTTATCAGAGGTTTGTTTCATAAAAGTTAGACAACTGGGGCCCAAATATCCTATCTATTATGCAGTGTGAATTTGACAAATAAAGGCAAGTTACAGTTAACCATTCTGCAGTGAGTGTGAGTTTTAAGAAGATTCTATCATGTGGTTTCAGAAGAACCAGGGAGTTTGAAGGCATATATAAGATTCAGGGCTATATGATATGTGACCACGCTGGTCTTTAGATAAGGTGTAAGACCCATATGCTTCATTATTTTTTGCTCAGATTTGGCTCAAAATGGGAAGAGCTAAAGCTGCTTCAGGTAACTAACTCTCCCTTGATCTGCTTCATGGGACTTGCCTTGATTGGTAATATGGGAATGCAAACCATATTACTGCATAGTACTAATTGCAGGAGTCTTCCCAGAGTTGACATATCTGTATGATACACTTCTCCTTCATGCAAGAGGTGATTGATATTGTAGTTAAGAATTGTGCTGGCAATGTAATGATAATAGATTTTTTTATTTTGGAAAACTGAACTTTCAGCAGCAACTGCATTGTGTAGCTGGGTGCGGGAACTGGGAACTTTGTCTAAACTGACTCATTCAGGAGCACATTTTTACTTCTATATTGGATGCTTGAATGCACAATGTGCTTTTTTGAGTTAATATTACCAGATGTGGTATCTCAGAAGCACACCATTGAAAAGACATCAGTCTAAAGCAAAGGTGCATGCCCAGATTCAGCAGACAGAACGCTGATATTTAAGAAATGGTAGACCACAAAATAGGGTGTTCACATCTGCCCTTGCTCGTCCAAGCCAGCAAAGAATTTCTTCTCTGTCAGATGTAGCTAATTTATTACAGATGATTATCTCATAAGGAATAAGATGGGACGACATTCCCACTATGTGTTCAGTATTAATATCCTAAGCTTGTCACTGTTATGTTGCACCATCACCTGTCCTTGCATTGTGCTAAGAAACCAAAAAGTTGTCCATGTATATCTGCAAACTGTCTTGTTGAGTTTCTCATAGGAACAAGTAAATCTACAAAAGAAAATAAGAAAGATCTGGGAGAAGACTGTTTGAGAACATAAAGAACTTCCCTTCTGTACCATTGTGTACAGATACATGGACGATTTTTTTAGCTATTGTCAGCCTCAGTAACATCACCTGATACCATCCAGAGGTGTGCAGGGGTCTGAGATGCCAGCATCTCACCTCCACATGGTTGAGTGAGTCTGTGGCTTTTCCTGGTGGAGTCGTTGAGATCACTGTTTCATTATCTAGAGGAATCCAGTTCCCTTACTATTCCTTCACTTTTTCACAGTTTGCTGGTACTTATTCTTAGAGATTTTTGAAGGAATAAAATACCTTAAAACTCAAGACAGAGACTTCATGCCACCCCACAAGAATTTTATCCAGTTTGACCTGAAATTTCTTTAATATTGCTTATTGGCCAGTTCCCTGAAGAAGAGTGACTGGTGCCATATAGTCACATTTCTAATGGTACCAGTCTTATGTACTCTGTCTTGCCTGTATACACAGGTCTAACATGCAGGTAGCTCACACTGAAGTCAACATGCCTGCATGGTTTAACTGTAGGGCCCTATAAAAAATAGCATCAAACTTTTTCCTTCACTTTTTTCCCCTGTCTTTCTGCACCATTCTTTTCTTTCCCTCCACTTTCCTCTTTATACTCCTCTGTGTATCCTTTTTTATTCTCCATTTCCACTTAAATTTGTGTTACCCTAGTAATGGGACCTGATTGCACTGCACAGCATGCAAACATTAGGTAAAAGGACACAGTGCTTAAAGAAGAACATGAGGTGACCAAAGCATTAGTGTTAATGCTGAGCAGACTTTTTATTTTTCCATTTATCCTCCTGCATCTGTCTCCGCTCTGATACCACGGTTCACTTTCTGCTATGTGTTTGAGGACTAAGCTCCCCTTTTTCCTCTATGATCATTTTGTTCCCTGTGCTGTTTTTGGGGTTTTTTGTTTTGTTTTTATACTCAGCCAGTTGGAAAACTAATGATCCGTATACAAAAATCAGCTTCCTGCTCTGGACTGTAAGTGCCAACTCTTTCCGGAGAATTTGGCATTACCAGAATTACTGTTGATTATATACAAAAGCATTCTCTTGGTTGATATGGTGTTTGGATAATGCTTTAATGATGTTGGCATAAACAATTAGTTAATATACTATTAGAAGGACTTAGCAGGTGCTCATGTGTGCTGTGGGATTTTTCCAGCTATTTGCTTTAGAGAAAAAAAAAAGCAGCATGTTTCATTGTTAAAGGTGTTTTGGAGTTAGGTCTCCCTTCTTCTCTCCTGTTCTGTTTTTCTCACTTCCTTGTTTCTCTTTGCTTCTTTCTCTCTCTTTTGCAAGAATTCTCCCCCCCTTTTTTTTTCTTTCCCTTAGACAGAAAATGATGTTTGCTGCTTATGGGGTATTGATTGTGTATTATCAGTCAGGCTCACACATCGACAATTACATGTAGTGCCAAGGTAGCCGTGACAATGAGGACCGGTTGCCATGGCAGTGAAAGAGGCCTATTGCGCTACCAGGCGCCTGCTCCATAGCGATAATCGTGCTGCTCATTTCATTTTAATTGAAATTTGAAATCATATTCTCTGTGAAGAAGCAAATGGACCTTTTCTCCTTTTTTCCCAAT
The DNA here is from genome assembly GCF_003945725.1 of Corapipo altera. Lineage (NCBI taxonomy): Eukaryota > Metazoa > Chordata > Aves > Passeriformes > Pipridae > Corapipo > Corapipo altera. The sequence goes on along the minus strand of NW_020884878.1, from coordinate 16,674,148 downwards.
TTTTTACCCACCACCAAAAAAAAAAAAATTACAAATATGAAAGATTTACACATTTCTTACAGCAAAATATTAACTTCCTGACAGTCAACACTGAAAGACTGGAATGAATACAGAACTTTATAAAGGTAGTTTTTCAATCTTTCTCATTCGGTTCCTAATTAATTCCCAATTTTCATTTTTCACTAGCCTCATGTTCCATTTGCTCTGCTGTGTTCTTTTTTTTTTGGTACCAGATGATCCAGATAGTCAGCTAGTTCTTTACAAACCTCACTGTTTTCTGCAAGCTACAAACTCAGATTTGCTTTAGCAGTGAATAAAAGAACTTTATATAATTTTTATTAAGTTTGTTGTCTAATATAAGCAAAGTTTTCCACATTGTAAATTGACATACCTCCATCAATGACAGTAAAAACACACTAACTCTTGTTTTCAGAGAAGTGAAAAATTAGTGAAGACGTGTGGAGGTGATTGCTTTTTTTGGGGAAAAAAAGAATTTGAAAGCTAAAGAATAGTGAGAGAAGGGGATACAAAAAAGTATATCCTGGTGGCAGTAAATTCAAGGGGAAAGGGTTTTGTTTGCAATGACTGTATCAACACTGGGAGAAGGACAGCGACAAATGCTCACAAAAAGAAAATTAACTTCTCTTTTCTTGATGCTGCTTAGATGATGTTAACCTTCTTGGAAACTGAGAACTAAAGATGCCTAATGCTTTCCTCCACGTTTGGTTCTGCACAGTGTGCCTGGCTTCTCTGCAGTCTTTCAAAATGGCCAAAACTTGAGTGTATATATTGAATCCACTGTTACCAATTTGCTATCCCATTTGGGACCATGGATTCAGGGAGTCTCCTACGTGTGCCAGTCTTGCCATCTAGTACTGATAAAAGTTAGACAAGTTGCACATAAAAATGGGATATTTTTTTTTAATGTTATTTTGGTTCTGTTTGGACTCTTGAGGCTTTCCAAACTAGGAATGGGCCAGACAATTAGAGGAGTTTACAGTTACTAGTTAATGTCTTTCAGATGTAGAGAAAGTGTGTGCAAAATGCACTTTGTCACTTCCAGTTACATCTTTGGTTAATTCCTTTCCTATTATGCATCTGATTATTGGATGAACCTGAAAGAGAATTTTTAAATTTCAGTCCTAAATTTCAAAAGGTCAAGACATTTTAAGAGTTTGTTTTCAGCCAAAGTTCTTAGAGCTAAACTCCAAAATTTAGAGAGGTTAGAATGAAATGGTATTAACTGCTCACAGAGTTCTCTGTGTCAAAGTTCCGAATGTGTTAATGTTGTGAAGAGCCTGTTGCTGGTTACGTTCTCTGCAGTAAAGGATGTGGCCTTCTAACTCCTAATAATCAGTCTTTGCGACTACTGGAATTGAACCTGAGACTCTGAATCTGCAGTGTAACCAAGCATTTTAATGAAAATCTGGCTAATGTATGGTCAAGCTAAAAGTATCCCATCTCTTGCTTACCTCTGGTATTGCTAACCTCTGGCATTTGATGAGAATGCAAGCAGCAAGCTCGGGCTTCATAGGTAGCTTTGTGATGTAGCTTTAGCATGTGAAATGAGATTGAGCGCATTTACCATGTGTTTCCTTCAAACATTGATAAACTAACTTTTATCCGGGCAGATTCCAGGATTTTTTGCCAGTTTGTTGGGTTTTAGGGTGGTGGTGGTGGTGTTTGTTTTTGTTTGGTTGGTTGGTTTTTTACTAATTTGATTTTGTTTATAAATGCCACTTTTCTTTCTGAAATCAGGACAGGTCAGGTCATGGCTGGGCTTCGCGAACGAAGATTTGGGGAGGGCTCTACCCACGTTTGTTGCAAGCACGTTGGTAGCTAAAAAGGCCAGTGATACAGTTTTTAAGTAGCTCACAGGTGTGGGGCCAGATCAAAACACACTGCCACCAAATATACTGATCCAGGTTAAACTTAAATTGCTGGTATAGACCTATTAAGAAAAATGTTTGGAGGTTAACTTTGCAGCAAATGGCAATATTTAACCTAGATCAGATACTCTCTGTTTGTTCTTTTCTAACTTTATGCCAAAATGGTCATTATCTGTTCTCTCTTAGCCAGATGAAAGCCCATATAACCATGAAAACCAACATAAGGTCTGGATTGTGTGCATTGATCATTCAAAAGAAAAGCAACCATCTGCTTGCTGCAGACCTAGATCTCAATTTGTACTGCTGGGTGATCCCCAGATTGCTTGGTAGCAATTTGATTTTCAAAAGAAAACCATGGTCCTGCAACTGGCAAAGACCTGGAAGCAGTGTGCGCACTAGGAGGGTGGGTGCTGGCTCAGGGGAAGTACACCCGCTCTGGGTTCCTCTCACTGTGGCAGCATGACTTATCACTGTTCAGTTCTCCTCTCCAAACGCTGCCTGAACCTCAGTCTGGTTAGCATTTGAGGTCTGATGCACTTTCAGCTTTAAGTGTTATGCTTCAAGCCTATCTGCTGCTGCCTGCTTTGGAAACATCTGTCTGAAAGTAAATCTAAGGCCCTAGAGGTGTTTTGAAGCCATTACTGGTGGCAGGGCTGAGATTAAAGTAATTAAAAAACCCAACTGAAGCAAGTGGTGAGAGAGACAGATAAAGTGTGAGGTAATATTAAAGCAGGGACAGTGGAGGAAGTAGAGGTCCATTTGTGCCAGGGGTTTTAACAACCTGCGCTCTACATTGCATATCCAGACATTCTATCGCCCGACATCCCTGCTCCCCCCCTTCCCTGAATCCTCACAGACCAGCAGAGTTCTTAATTAAGTGTCAAAGAATTGATTAGCCGGAGCTCTTGCAAGGCAATTCCATTGATGAAACCATTTTGTCAGGCCGACTGATATAATTAGACCAAACAAGATGTGAAATCTTCAGTGTTTTGGGCTACAGCCCGGTAATTATTTAATTTGTAATAAAAAGGAGCTGGGGAGGGAGATGGAACAGCAACAGAAGTAAAAAAAAAAAAGAGGACAAAAGTTTGCAAAATGTTAAGATGTTTTTCCTTTCCTCTCTTCCCACTGTTCTGTCCTCTCACGGGAGCTTGAGCATTTGCAGAAAGCTGCTTAGTGTCTGTGCAGAGGAAGCCTTGGTGAGCTGTCAGCACTTGTCCGGTCCTCTAGAGACATAATATTGCCTTCCTTGCAACTCTTCAAGCTGCCAGGCCCGATTTATACAGGGCTGAACATACCAGTGCTGCTGGGATGATCATCGTTACTGAGATTGTGCTGTTCATTTTCTAAGATGCTACTAGTGTGTCTGAAGGAGTTAGGACAGAATCATATTTTTAACAATAATTAACAGTTATCTGTCAATTTTCTGTGGATCTTTGTGTTTCATGGAAGAGAGCCAATAAATGCCCATTATACAGATGGAGAAATTCACCTTCAGAGTAGTAGTGTAGTGTGACGGGTACTCCATTGGAGAGAAGAGGCATGGCTGGGAGTAAGACCACATGTCCTAACTGCAAGCCCAGGCCCCATGCTACAAGACCATGTTTGTCATTCATGTGAACAGCAGCAGGGTTTTCTCTTCCTTCCCCACCCTTTGGTGAGATAGTGGCTGAGCTACCATAGTGTAGCATTGTAATGTACTGCTGCCTTGTATTGTTAGGTTTTCTACACTTGCCCTCTGAACTGACTCTTTAAAGACCCCTTTTTGCCACAGCACACTTCCTTGCACAGTGCATTTGATACTGATACTACAGGCTTTCATACATTAAAAATGAGTGAGGGTCATTACACAAGTAAGAAATACAGGTGTGCAAAATTTTCCCTTCCAAAATCTGGAGAGCAGCAGTCTGCAAACTCTCCCAAGGACTTTTACTACAGAAAATGACCATACAGCAAATCCACAAGAAGAGACCAGAAGCCCTCCATATCTGTCTCCTATTTGATTCAATTTGTGTTAGCTGCTTTCTTGAGCTATTCTAGTGGGATTTTAAGAGTGTTCTTCTTTGTGAATTTTTTTTTAATGTGTTTATTTATGTGTTTTATTTCATTGCTAGAACAGGAGATAAACTCCCCTCTAGTAATAGAAGGAAAATACTCCTATGTGCTATAGGTTGGCAAGAGAAAACTGTGGAAAGGAAGAGAATATAAAAGACAATCTGGTTATCAAGTAAAAATCACATTCCAAAGATGTTTCACGCCTTGCAGTGCAAGCTTTTCTCCCTGAGCTGTGATTACTGGATGATAGCTCTAGCCCTACTCCATCCCCCGCACATCTTCCTCATGCTATTACAGAAAATACGTGCGCTGCCTTCCTCCTCTTCCTCTCTACCACCTCTTTCTTGTATTCTTCTTTTCTTGAGGGAGAGGTAGATATGCATGTGTCCGTGTAGTGGAAACAAATGAGGCTGGCAGAATCAAAGACTGAACAGAAGTATCAGCTGAGTTACAGATGATAATAAGTTAGGACAAATCCCCATGTGATTTCTGAGTGTGATGCACAATTCTCCTAGAGACAAGGAGCTGCCACATTCCTGTTCCCCCATATTCCACAGGGAAGGGAATATTATATCGTCTGAATAGTGCCTGAAGCAAAGGTGGAAGGTAGAAGTTGTATTTATATAGAGGCAGCCACAGTAAGCCCAGAACAAAATTATTGAGCTAAGGTAAGGTGATGGGTAGGCCAAGCTGCAGGGAGAGCAATGCATTGTCATCTGCCCTCCTGAGTTCCATAGAGCAATGTTTGTGCTGCATATTAAGGCAGAGAGCAGAGCCCCTGTGGAAGTGCAGAGCTGGTCTCTATCACAGTGAAATCTAAAATCCAGCAGTAACCAGGTGCTAAGGAATTTCCTTGGAGACCCCAGCTGTGGAAAAACATGATAAGCTGCTAGGATGCAGTCATAAGAGCAAAACTCTAAAAAATGTGAGGATGCTGTTTGTCATCCTTCAGGAGAGAGTGCTTTTCACTGAGCTGTGACCACAAGCATAGGAATCTGAAGATACATTTCTGTGGATTATATATGGGTTGTGGCAATGCAATTTATCAGGATGCAAGACCCACCCTGTCAAGGCTGTAATTAGTTTCTGGAAGTTGTTGAGTAGAGAGTATATATCTTTGTGTGTGTGGATATATATCTGTTAATATATACACATGCAGATACCTGTAGAGAATATAAACAACAGCTACTGAATAGTTCTGAAGGGGCTGGATCTGAGGGGGATGTTTTTTCTGTGGATCCCTTTTAGTGTTTACAGTGGGACAATCCATCTGCCCATGAGTGCTTGTCTTATGTAGTCACGCCATGAGCTTATCACAGGAGGCTTCTGAGTATCCTATGTAGTTTACCACCCTGTGATGTCCAGCAGAAATACTTCCACACGGTGGGATACAGCATTAGGACTGGAGGACAGGAGTGGAGTGGATTTTGCACAAACCCTAAAGAAGACAGGTCCAAGCCTTTGTAGCACAATCCCCAAAGATGAAAAATCAGAACTCTACACATTTATAGCACTCCAAACTACTCCTTAAACATGAGAAAACCCACAAAAGTTGCTCTCTTCCTTGCTTTCTTTCTCATTCTCTGCTTTCTGCAAGAGCACCATGCATTTCCTAACTGTCACTACAACTTATCTGCTGGAATGGTGAAATTTTGTCTGTTAATTAAAGAGCTAAGTCCAGTGATGAGTGATGAGCATGACTGTGGTGTGCAGCTGCTGCCCCAGTATTTATACTGTGCTTTTTCTCTAGTTTCATAGCCCATACACATTTCTTACAGTGTGTCAAGAGATGTTTGTTTCTTTCTGTTTAGGCAAGTGAAGTGTATAGATCAAATGTTCAAAACCATTAAAAGTATGTTAAATCAGGGACATCACTGATGTAAGAGCATTAATGAGAGACAACCCATGGTGTTTGGCAGTATTGATTCTAGTGTTAGGTGGCTGTTAAAAACATTAAGCATCTGATCCATACTTTTTAGCGACCTAAGCAGAGTGGGGATAAACATCTGAGCACACATTAAATGACAAGACTTTGATGTTGCTTTTGTGGGTACTGAACGTAGGGGATGCATTTCTCTTTCAGGCTGTGTTCCCTGGAGTTTTTCACCCAGTGCAAAGAGCACTGAGAGTTTATGCCTGCTTGGCATGGAAGAGTCACAGGACAGCATGGTATGGAGGCATCATCCTGTTTAAGTTCCAGGACTAAGAATAATATCCCCTGATCATTTATTAAGAACTTCTTTACCTTTTTCTTTCAGTTTACCACTATCATCTAGGTACTCAGTAGATTTTTAAAGTGGAAGGTCTTTCTTGTACCTTTTCTGGTATTTCGGGTTCATGTTTGGGCAATTGAAACAACATAGTGTTTTTAGTTTCTTAGGCAATTTTCACTTCCCACTTTCAATAGTGACTGTATTATTAGCTGCAAATATGGAAGAATAATAGGGAAGAACTAAAAGTGTTTTCCAACATTTAAAACAGTTGGTTTGAGCACTGGGACAAGAGGTAGGAAGGTCTTTCCTTGTCTGATGAACTGTACGTTTGTATATGGGTTCCTTTAGCAGCTTGAATCAGAGTCTCTCAGCTGTGTCATAACTTCTCTCCGTTGATGGAGATTCTCTATTAGTTCAGGCACAAAGATAAAGATGTGTCATACAGTGTGTTAAATTTGCACATAATAAAATATACAGTTTCTGTCTCAGCAGTCTTGTGATCTTAATCTCATTCCTGCTGTTGCTGTGGAGCTATGAGATCGCCACAGGGTATAGGAGAGTGCCAACCTGGTGGTGACACATCTGTTGTGCTCTTCTGCCTCAGACCCTTTGCCCAGGCCTGGTTTAGAGCATTTGGTCAGAAGCTATCACTGTGTAGCCTAGACAGTGGTGGGATTCCTGTGGGTGTAATATGTTCAAGCTGTGAGTTGGCATGTCACTCATAATGACTGACAGCTTAAGATGATTGAGCGAAAGTGTTGTCAGGCTTCATTGTCAGGCCAGGAAGAAGGATAGTGGCTATAACTTGGAGGCTTACCTGGAAGGAAGAAGGGGTGAAGGGGAAAGACCATTAGGCATTTGGAGGTACATTTCTTTTTCTTTGCTTGAGAGCAGATTTGGGTGTTTTCAGAGTGGAAATGATGGGGGGAGGGGACAGATCTGTGGAGCTGTACTGAGGCACCAGCGGCAGTGAGGGATGCTGAGAGCCAGTGAACGTGAAAAACGGATGCAAAGTAGAACACTCTTTCAAGTTGGCTTTCATTACGTGGGATCAATGAATAAAGTGTGTCAAGGAAAAGACAGGCCCGAGTAGTAGTATATATTTTCTACATGGTGAGCTGCAATTTAGAAGAAGGTGAAATTAAAAGAAATTTAAAAGGCACAAATCTTTACAGTTTTCCTTCTCTGGATTTTGCTCCACCTGCTTCATGAGAAACCCTGATAAAATAAGTATTGCAGATTTTCATGAAAAGATGTACAAAGCTTCTGAAGAGAGTTTACCTTTACTTAGAAAGTGACTCATTTTTACTGAGAAAACACGTGTGCTTTGAAGGTGACAGTGTTTATGTTTTGAAGAGATGGGACCATTTTTAACATGATAATCAGGGCAGGGGGAGAAGGGAGATGAAAGTGATGCCATTTTTAGGAGTTTAGGTTTTTCATATTTCCCATACTTTGTGTAGAGGAGTAAAGTGACCTTGTGCAGTGACAGTGCTGCGCGGTGCAGGGTGCATTGGCCCAGTTCCACATGAGTGGTGTCTCTGTAATGTGTAGAACAGATCCATGCAGAGATATATGTTGTTCTCCTCACAGCAGTGTTGTGTTATCCATATATAACTGTTGATATCTGCCTCTTATCAGGGACACAGCACTTTCCAGATGTGCTGCTTCTGACTCTGATACAGCTTGGATACAGCTGGTTCATGGCCTTCTGAAAGATACTCCTCCATCTGCTTCTTTCTTTTCTGGTCATACTGTAGGCCTTAGTTGTGTCCTTCATATTTTGAGAGGATACATACATTGAAGAGTGTGAAATACGCTGCTAACAGGCTGGTAGGAAGTCTCAGTGGCAAAAAGTTGTGGTCAGTATTCACAAAAGCACTTTGTGATTTAAAGTGCAGCTTAAATAATACCGAAACCTCTGTTTAGGCAGCATAGCTGCCTAGGGCACCGTACGTATCTGCATTTTCTGGTGAAATTTTACTAAGAGGTCTCCTATTCTGCTCCTGTGTGCACTCAGAAATACTACCAGCTTAGCTGTGCTGAATGTTTGCATAGTTTGCTTTTTGGATGTCCTTGTGCCTAACTCCTCAGGTGGAGATGACAGGGTGGGAGGAGATTAGGAGAGGCCACTTTGGTAAGTATGCTTTTTTAGACTCCTACACCTATTAGGACCTTGGAATACCTGCCTTTAAGCTCAGAAAATCTTCCTTCTTTAAGGGACTGTGTAAATACATTGTTCACAGTCCAGATCCTCTGTGTCAGAGTATTTATTCTGGGTACTGCAAAGATTCATACTTAGTATGTATTGGGAAAGTGACCTGTAATTTAACAATGATTGTCATCAGTTGGTCTAATCCCCACTCAAGCACTGTTGAAAGCATTTTACTACTAATGAACATGGGACAAGCGGTTTCCAGTAGCTACCATAGTGATTGAAACCTGTTGGAATATGATCTTAAGCCCATTTGCTCTAATAATAATAGGCACAATTTTTAACCCTTTGTGAATGCAGAATTAAAACTGCAGGACATAGAAATCAAGATGCATTTGAAGTATTTTCACTTTAAATAAAGTCAGCAGAACTTTTAGAGAAGAAAGATATATCGTCTTCATGGCTTACGTGTTTTTATAGAATTGATTGCAAAGTCCAGAAGTGAATTCTTTATTTCAGATGATATATGAGCTGGAAGGGTGCAAACTTCAGATCACAGGCTGAGTTTACAAGGTTGGCAATTAGGGAAGGAAAAAGCAGCATTTTTTCTTGAACACTAAGTGTACATGATATGAGACCCATAATGGCTTTTTAACTGAGCTGCTTTCCTAGCATAATTGCACTCTAAATTATTTTCAATAGAATACAAGGAGAGATCAGATATTGGCCACTTTCGCAATAAAGGCAGAATTTTCAAACGGAATCTTCATCTACAGTTAGGGTAGATATCAGAAAGATAAAAGAAAAAAATCACAATTTCATGTGATTTGCACTTTGGAAGTATTTAAATCCTGTGCAACCATTTCAGTTTTACACAACAGAATTGTTCTCACAGTCTGTACATGCAGCATGCATATTTGTAACTGCCTATGCAACATATTGGTTACTGGAAGGCCAAAGCTACTGCCAGTCCTTGAGATTTGCCCATCAGAAAGATCTGAGGCCTAGAGCAGCAATGCAGAGCAAAAAGGGGCTGGATGGCTTTGCTGGTCTGTGTTTTCAGCCTGCAGGCCTTTGTGATCCAGATGCTAATGCTTGCCTCATTGAACGGATGGTTCTCAGGGAAGTTGTATTTGCTCTGTGTGTATATAGCAATAAAATTCACCCTCCTCTGGTTTTCACTGTCACCGACAAACCTGGTAATTAATCAAGACTGTGCTGTGGTTGACTTTCTTATTTTCTTTTCCCCCTTTCTGAAGTGAGTAATGAAGAATGATGTCTTCACTTCTTCACATCCACACCTCCTCACCTGCTGAACACTTGAACTAGTCCCACTGACAAGCAGCTTGCACCAGGGAGAAAGTGCCACAGATGACAAATGTGGCTTTGGAATTTGGCAAGCATGAGGTCAGCTTTGTGACACTTCTCCATTTGCCAACATCAATCTTTCTCTGTCAAAGTCCTTTTTGTCCTGTCATTTTTGCTGTTTGTTTCCCATTATGCATCAAGTCCTGCCTGTGGTGGCTGGAGACTGTACTTGCTCAGCACACTAGGAGAAAACCTTTCCTAACCAGTGGGGCAAAGTGCCATAATGATGGTTAATAGAGGTCAGTGCTGCAGGTCGGAAGAGGCTATTAAGAAGAAAGACTGAGAAGAGGTTCTCTGTGATTTTCAGATGCTTCTCCAGCCCTTGCTCTCAATCTTCTTTTTCTGCACAATAAATCTAAAAGAATCTTGAAGGTCAAAATAAAATCACAATCTAAGGTCTGCTGTAGAAACCAAGAGGTGTTTCTTTTTTCTTTCACACAAAAATGTGAGATTTTAAAATGTAAGGAGTTGTCACTGTAACAGCAACATCTGCTAATAATTCATAGTTTCTACCCACATATCACAGCTCAGATGATTTCAAGTCATCTGAGAATTAAACCTCAGAATTCCTTTGAGGTAGATACAAATGTCGTCATCCTCATATTTGAAAGGAAGGGAAACTGAGGTACAGAAATGGGAAGAGATTTTAGGTTTCACAAAGGTTTAGTGGCTAGTCTGGAATGGGAAATGAGGCCTGTCAAAACTGGAGAGATTCTGTAGGCAACAGTTAATTGAAGTATAATAGAATAAATTGTATAATTGATCCCTTGTGCTATCATGATGTAAGAATGGGCTTCCATGAAAGAACCAGAACTAATCTGTTCTTTATGAAGATCATTGGTTTTAAGTTCACTTATTAAAGCATCTGTGGTTTGGGGACATTTTTGAAGATCACAATTTGATGTGCAGTCAAGTCCTTTATTGACATAATTTGCTAGACTAAAATGAATTTAATTGTTCTCTAGTAACATGAATTATTCACAGCTGTTTAATTAATAGAATAACTTTGCAAAATCAGAGAGCTGGTCATTTCACAATGGTGCTATTTAATTCAGTGTGTTAGGAGGTTCCAAAGACAATGCTGCGTAAGTTGAAAAGAGGATGTCTAATTCTCTATACACCTGAAACACCTAAAGAGGAGATCCATTTCCTGTGTAGTACTTCCTCAGGACACCCGTTGTCCCAAGTCTTTGGTTTAATGATGAGTTCACCTTGACATGGACAAATATACACAAGTGCATTAATTGTGGCCATTGCCTTTGGCTGTTGCTATCGAAGAACTAGTCTCTTCTCTTTTAGCTTAAACTCTGGTGGAAGGGAGGAAATGTCACAAAACATGGCTATTTCTGCCTCATAATAACATAAGAAAGGAATGAAAGAAGCCTCAAACCCAAGAAAACAACAAGCGACAAAGGATATGAAAGCATTGATGTAGGTTACTGTTTCTGAATATTTAGATCTCTTCTGATTACAAGCATAGGCTACATATTCCAACTCATTGGAAGTTAGAGTCCTATTTTCTCACAAGAATTTATTTTACTGCATTTTCCACCATTCAGCTAATTCTTCTTGTTATGTTGTTTTCTGTCAGGTTGAAAAAGGCTTTTAGCTTTCAGTGTTTTCATCCATTGAATGTGTTTACACTTGCACACAAAGCATCAAGTTGACTATAGATGTATTCATATTATGTGATATATTATGTGGTATATTAGGGTGCTAAGTGATTCCACCACTGGAAGTGGAAACTTACTCCAGTAAATCCACATATGATGCAAGGATTATGAAAATGCTTCTGTCATATTTGACATGCTCAGATTTTTAAGAGAGGTTTGCTTTTTTTGAAAAGCTGAAAAAACAGAAGCAGTGATATGTCTTCCTACAGATTAGAAGTGTTTCACCTTCTTTCTTTGTAAATCTGGCTCCTGAGCACTCACTTATCTTTATATATGACTGCCTATGTTTTATGAATCTCATGAACTGTGTTTCCCATATATTTAGAATCTATTTGACAATATGTAAACTAGACATACAACATTCAGAAACTGGCTTTTTTCCTCTGTTCTAATTCTTCAAGCATATGGCCTCATACAGTAAATACACCCTACCATGTGCCAGAACATACAGTGTATGTGTATATATATATATACACACACACATTGAGGGACAATCTGTCATTTTCTCCTTTCACTAAAGGCATTCTTTGCTTTTCGCATCTCCTAAGGGAGCCAAACAGTTGCATGTGGATTTAAATGAACAAACTAAATATGTGCAACTTGACTAATTTGTGACTAAGTAAAGATGAGATAATTATTTGAAATCAAGGAGTGAGAAGCGTTACTTACAGTGTATCATAGCAAAAAGTACAGCAAGGGAAAAGAGAAATCTTAAGAAAGGAAGCTTCACCTGAATGTGGCAGAGGGAAAACCTCATGGCAGTAAGATTCACTATGTCTCAGTAGTGGTATTTTTACTAGCTGCTTGTTCAGACTTGGACAAAACTGTTGGATAATTCTTGTTCATTGGTACGCAGTGCTGTAACTCCCATGTCTTGCAGTGATTCCCTGCTGTCTTAGGCCGGGGTACAGAATAATGTTCTTACTGGTTGTGAGATGCAGTTATAGAGATTATGTTTAGCTGTTATGGAAGCAAAATTGCATTGTGATTTTTTTTCATGTTATCACCAATAAGGACAAGTGACCTGGCTGGGTGGTATCAACAGTGGTCAGGAAGGGGCTTTGGCCAGGTCTGCTCTGAGGTGGCAGCAGTCAGGTGCTGGCATCAGGCCACATATTTTGACAGCTCTTCACAGTAGTTGGGTTACTGCTTCTGAGCATATTCACTGAGAGATGTTGACAGTGGTTGTGAAGTGCTTCCTGACAATATTTACTGTAGTCATTGACATCAGTTAAGACCCAACAATGGTTTCAAGAACCATTTTCTGATTAATGAGTTGTTGTGGACTTGGGTTGATAATACCAGAGAAGAAGCCAAAAATGGTCTGTCCTTCCTCTGGTTTCATGAGTAGATGAGCAAGGCTGTTCAACAGTGATCTGGACAGAGAATGCACTGAAGTGAGAATTAGCAATGTTGCTTCCTTCATTAGAAGATGAAATGAGGGAGGAAAACAGATGTTTGCAGACAGACTTATCTACTCACCTCTCTAATTCTGTGTGTACCACAATGAGAACAATACACTTTTTCTGAATGGTAGAACTGTACAGAATTCCATGTTTTCCAGGCTCTGCTAAGCTGGAATGTATGAATAAGGCAGCATGGAGTCTCTGTGCAAGCTGACAGGAAGAGGTTTCACCTTCTGAGTATGTTCTCCTGAGACTTCTCTTAGGAATATTTAGTCTTTCTTTTGTAATATTTTTTCCCGTGAATTCTTTCTGTTTGGTGATTTGCAAAGTGTAGGGAAGGAGGTAATATTATCTATCTGCTATGGTTCATGGTTTTCTGTGCCCTGTGGAATCAGTAGTTTGGAGAGCACTAGTACGTCCCTAGCTCTTTAGTTTTCTCCATTTCTCAGCAAAAGAATCTGAAGATGTACTTTTTACTGCAGCCTTGTTTTTACACTCTCCATAACTATGTTCCAGCTTGACAGTCTCGTGTGAATGTGAGTCATTGTGCTGTAGAAGATGCTACATATTGTTCCCAAGCTAATTTTATCTTTGGTCCTTATATAATGAAGTGACTGGTACCTTCTAGGTGGGCAAACACCAGCAGTGTTTGCTCCAAAACTCTTCACATTGAAATGTGAAGTTCATTATTGAGAAATGGATTCCCCTATGGCATACATCAAGCTGGTCAACTTAGGATTTTAAAGCTCACTGCGGTGGCCAGTGGAGAGCTTTGTGCTTCTGTTAAATTTTGAGTATTTTTTGTTTAATTATATTGCATCTGCCTTATGCTAGTCACTGGGTAAAACATATTCCAGATGTGGTTGCTTTCCCAAAGAGATGCTATTCTAAAATCAAGTTGCTAGATGACCGGCAGAGATGATCAACAGACAGGGCTAGTACAGATTATGGTGACAGTTCCAACCAAGGGAAACTGCTGTGGCCACAACACACTAACCTTCACAATAATGGACACTCAAACTGTGGTAAATTGCTACTTTAGCAAGTATCTCAAAAAAATCCTTACATTAAGAAGAAAAATATAAGAACAGAGGAAAGTAGTCTTTCACTTCAAATGCTTGGAAACTCTAATGATGAAGGCAGTATCTATGTTGAACAGAAAGTGATCAATGTGTTTGGCATTAACAGCTCTGAGCATGCAGTCAGTGTGGCCAGAGCAGTCCAGTGTGTTTGCTAAGCCCACACTTGTCCAGTACCACTGCTGGTATATGTTTATGAAAGAATACATAAGTGTAATGTGCTTGTCTAGATGACATCCTATCTATTTGTGGGAAGCAGCTCTGAGTCTGGAATTTTCTTCAATATTGATCATTGAGTGCAAATCCTGCAATAATGTTACATCTTCAATTGATTCTCAGGCCATAATAGAAGTTAGTAGTATTACTCTTATTTCTAATGTAATATAATTATATATTTTATATGGTACATTATTGTATGCTATTATATGCTATTGCATAATATAATATTATTATATATTTTTATATAATGTAAACATTGGAAGATGCTTAGCAAAAGCCATTTGGTAGTCACTGCAGATGTCAGGGACAAATTGGTTTTCTTCAGCAGCAGATGCCAGGACCGCGTTTAGGCTACAGACTTTTCTTGGTTGCAGTTGTAGAATGGAAACAGTAGGAAATAAAAATATACATTGTCTTTGTAAATAAGAGGGAAGGGAAGTTATTTAATTTGGGAGTACTAACTGCTGTAAAGGTGCTTCTGTTTGTATTTACAAGAATTCTTTCTATCAAACAAGATACAGTGAAAAAAAGTTAAAAATTGAGAGATGTTATGGGGAGATGCCAATGTGACCCAATGAACAAGCTGTCATTTCAGGAGCACTTGCAATTTGTGCTCTTTTGCCAGGTGCTCTTGAAGCTTACTGCCAAGGCTCTCTCTTTTCTGTGAAGACTATCAATCTCCAACTATCAACAGCTGTATAGGAGAAAAGTGATCCATAAATTAATATCCTCAGAAATATCTTATTATGAACATTTCCAGGATCATAGCCCAGTCTTACACCCCTTATTTCTAAGAAAGACTTGGGATTTGTTTGGGGTTTTTTTAAATGCAAATCCTATGGATTAATAGTAATTATAATACTTTGGTCATGTACAGCACTTTTTGTACGAAGCACTCAAAGTATTTTTGTCCCTTTTAAAAACTATGAATAGGATGTACAGAAGACTTGTAAATGACTTGCTGAAGATGAACTGGCAAAGATGTGGGAGGTCCAGGAATAAAATCAGAAGTCCTTCTGTCTTTCTAACCTCTTGATCATAGTGGCTACTGTGTACCACCTAATGTTTAGTACTTGTGTATCTCTTTTCCTAGTCTCTTTTCTTTGGATTCCCATTGCTATTATTTTAGTTTCTGTAAGGTTTATAGCAAATCTGAAAAAAAAGATGTAAGACTGGACATTATTTCTGTGTTATTTGAACATATCTCACTTCAGCATCTTTACCTCTCCTCACCTGCCTCTACTGATGTAAAACTCCTTTGAAATTTGACTTCTGCTTACTATGAAATGAGTATAATTCTCTCATCAGTCCTGGTAGGGGAAACTGAACTTGTTTGTGAGAAAAGTAAGCAAAGTTCCTCCCTCCAAGGTGCACGATGACATTTTGGGGTTCAACTCAAGTCTCCAAAAATCAGCCTTTCTTATGTTTTACTTTTTGTGACTGACCCTACTAATTGCCTGAAGGACAAAATGTACTGCATGAATTTTCTTTTTCCTTTGTTTTATTTTTTTTTTGTTAGATGCATAGGGAGGTAATTTAGCTCCTTCTCTGTCTTTAGAAGGCAGTAAAACCTAAGGAACCACTGATACTGAGGTGCTGGACTTAGAATTCATTAAGTTAGGGGGCATGTGCCATGTGATTGCTGATTTCCCATGTGTCGTAAGCATAGATGAAGCTGGAGAGGACCAAACCAAAAGAACAGCATGTGGAAGTTTGACCTGCTTTTGTTTGGAGATGGAGTCTTCTGTGCCTTTTTCTACTCCATCAGGACCTTCTTGGGTGTGGGACCTCTTGGTCATGCTGGCATAACAGTGCTGGAGCTGCCTTTTGCATGCTCTGGTGGCAGGAAGGAAGGCCTTCTGTTGGCTCTGTGGTTCTGGGTTTGTGCATCTGGAAGGCTAAATCAGTGATACAAAGTGTCCTTCACTTGCCCTTTTGGAGAGACAATACCTCCTACCTTCGCTGGGAAGAGTTAGTCCCACTCATCTCCCTCATTAGTACTGTTCTCTCTGAGATTTGGGAGTTTGATTCTCCTGTTCAGTTAGTACCTTAGCAGTGGTTCCTGCTACCATCCCTATCTTTAGTTACCTGTGAAAGCGTGGTGTGATTTGAATTACTTTTATACTTGTACGGAGAACTCTAGATCCTTGAAGAGAAAAGAAGGTTCTTCAGATGCCACATAGGAGGAAGCTACTCAGAGATTTGGCTACAGGAGAGTTCAGCGGACTTTATAATTAGTTTTTTTATTGCTATTATTTTTACTGTAAAATCAGATTGTGTTTTTCCTGTAAGACAAGTCAAGTCTCAAATGCAAATGAGCTAACACAATCAAAAAATCTTTTTCTTTGAACAGTTTCTGATACAAGTTTAAAATTGTTCTTTTTACCTCTTTTTTTTTTTTCTCATTCCACATTGCATGTCACTTGCTATAATATTCACAGAAGGAAAACACAGAAGGGATTCAATGCAACCAACTCTATATTTATCTATCTGAATAATAACAAAATTCAGAGGTGTTTGTCTAGTCCTATATTTAATAATGAGATGCTACAAAACATTTTTGCATTTTCTGTCTTCCAAATATCTCAAAGCATTTGATCATCACCATTATGAGACAATCTTAAGTCCAAGGAAAGATTTTGTGAACTGTCCACAGCTTACATCCAGTAGAAAATAGAACTGAGGACAGGATCTGTGTCCTGAACCCTCAGGCCACTCTGCCATCTTCACTGTAACAACTGTCATATGTGTGTTCCCTCTTCTCCCCTGTCCCTGCTGTTCCAAGGTCATGAATCAGGGAATTAAGCTTCAGGAGCAAGCATCTCTGCTTGTGAGGCCCCTTGAGCTGAAGCCTTGTTCTGCAATTAGTGCCGCCTCAGCAAACAAGCTCAGACAGTGAAACAAAGAGAAGCCCTTGCAAACTGTAACCATTATCTCTGTAGACTTTCTTCCCAACCCTATGAGCACCACATGGCAATAGGATACAGAGAGATGCAGGCAGAAGTAGATTCACTCATCCTATGGTTATTCAGGATTATATCTTGAAAGGCCAACCTGCAGCATCCAGGCATCAGAATATTGTCTTAGCCCCACTGAGTGCAATGGAAATACTAGAGCATGATGGCACATTTTTCTCATGTTGGAAATTAAAGTTAACAGAACATGGAAGTGTCCTCACAGCAGTGATCGCTATTGTAAAAAATGATTGATGAACTGGCTTTTTATTTTAAGTTGGTGCATTTGATAGCAGGGTGTGGAAAATAACTACTGGAATGCCTTTACATCTTGACTTATAGATGTGGGCAGACTACATCTAAGTGATATAAAAAGTAACTAAGTAAAGCAAGCCTATTGTCATTTGGCTTAAAATCACCTCACAGAGATCTACAAGAGAGGCTCAAAAATGTCTGTGTGTGCACAAACTGAAAGGTTGAAAACCACTGTAATTCGATCACCAGTCTCCTGAAGAATGTATCATTGCTTCCTCCAGGTAAACAGGTATGTGCCTGTCCCAGGTAAACAAATTATCTGCTGAGAATTGTGAATGAGAATTGCTCGTGTGGACATGGAGCTGTAGTAACCACCTGTCATAGCTGCACAGGCATGCTGTGCCTCTGACCTTTGTACAGTCCTTTGGGGACTTTAATTCTTAGTACTCAGCCACTGGCCTTGACTAGTGTTCAGGGGAGAGCTGTGCAGCTGCCATGGGCTTTGGGCTTCACAGCCCCAGTTTGTTAGTGGTGTTCTTCCAGCAAGGCTTAAGATGTGTAAGACTCCCACCAGACTCAGGCTCCTTTTTGGTTCTGCTTGACAACAAATAGTAGTCAGAACAGCTTTGTAAAAGAATGACAGATTGCTAGCAATTTCAAAGGCATCATTAGAAATTTTCTAGCTAAGAAGAAAAAAGCAAAGCATGCACATGCCTGTTTTGCTGTGGTTAGCTGTCCTTATTTTTCCAAACATGGAGCATTGCAACCATTTATTGCAGAGGGGAGCCCAAGTCCTCAACTTGTTTCTCAACTGCAATATGCAGTTCAGGTGTTATTATACATTCAGACTTTTCTGACTGCTGTTTGTTAAAAGTTAATAGCCACATGATGTTTTCAAGTTAATTTTATTTCTGCAGAGTGGTAGACTTTAATCAATCAAGTCTAATTTACTGTGGGTGAATTACTAATATCTAATTCAACTATACTATTTCAGGCGGGAAAAAAGTCTTCTTCAGTCACAGGAGGTTGCTGTTCAGAATTAACTGGTAAACTAGGGCATACATATTCTTCAATGAGATACTGACAGCATTTGCTGCTTCTTGCAAGAAGAGCAAAAATGATATTCTGAGGGTTGAGTACGACAATGCGATTAGTTGCATTTTTCAAGCTTCCTGTTTTAGAAGCTTCACTGAGATTTTCCAAGTCTGTTGGGCCTCCACAATGGTGTAGGATTGGTTGCTAAAGCAAAGGTATTCCAAACGCTTCTGGGCTTGTATGAGAGATCCAGACAGTTGCTTTCCTTATAATACCTCAGAATTTATTCTGTAGTTACTGAAGACTGGGGAAGTTAAATAAATCACAAGCACACTCCTGTTGGAAAAGCAATATGTACTATAATTGTTGTTTTTATTATGATTTCATAGCTTTCCAGGTGTTCTAAAATCTGGTAAATATTTTGGAGCATTTGAAGCTTTTCCAAATTGATCATCCTATCTGTGATCGCAGACTGGCATTGGGAGGAATATAACAGTGCAGGTTATAGAGGAATATAACAGTGCAGGTTATAGTGCAATAGCAGTGAAATGAATGGCAGTAGCAGAAAGGGAATTGTTCGAAACATTTGGCAGTTGTCACGTTTAGATACAGAAACAGATGAGCCATTGATCTGATTGAGCCGAGAATTTCTTGTTTCATTGTTCCCCTATAAAAATTTTCAGTCAGCTTATGGGATTTGATAGGCCTCTTAATTAAAGAGAACTGCCTTTCTTTTTTTTTCCCTTATTCCTTTTTTTTTTTAAAGACAGGTTTTCATTGTGTTTATGTCTTAGTCTTTTGGTAAGTAGCGTTAAACATGAGGATGTAAAATTCTGGCTTCTCTGTATGTCTCTTGATACAACTGGGGTAGCATCTCTTGCAGCATCTTCAAAAGGAGAATTTCAGGAAGCATAAAAATTAAATTAATTACATTGCGGTTGTAATTCAGCAGAGGGATTCTAGTCTTTCTGGAACATGGAAGTATTCCTCAACCTTAACTAAATATCACATTGCCAATCATTGCAGCTATGTGTTGTGCAGTTTGCTGCTTTCATGACATTATAGGGTACAAGAAGTCCACCACCAGACAAAAGTGGGAAAGAGTAGGAAAAAACTACAAAGCTTTTGTGAATTACCTCCTTTGTATAGAAATGTACTTCAGATTGTGTATGAGGGACCTGGGTTAGTTAATGTGCCAAGGTTAGATTTAGCTAGAGCTTTGCATAGAAGATATATCGTTTAGCATAAGCATGGGGTTCATCTTGGTGTCAGAAATCCCTGCCCATTCTAATGATACCGTTTCCATAGTAGCTAATGCACTTCAGAAAAGAGGGAAACAGGAATCAAACTCATGACTAGTATGGATGTCCCAAACTTATGATGATATAAACCCTGGCACCCACATTGTCACGTATCTTTCAGTGTGTGGTATGTCTAGGAAAGTCACGGAGTAGAGCACTAAGGTAATTAAGCTCTCCTTCTTCCTAAGAGACTGTTCTGATTAGTCACTGCTAACAGCCTTGTCTTCATTGAATTCATGAGAAAGAGCTCCTTTTACCAAACTAAGCCCCTGCCATCAGAGTAAATACTGGCTTAAAACTTATACTGGCTGAAGTCTGAGTGCTGGAGTTCTGATGATCTCTTGTTGGAATTAGTCTTGATTTGCAGTCATTTAACTTTTAGTTAATTAGTCTTGATTTGCAGTCATTTGCAGAATTGAACTTAATAACCAGTCTCTATGCTGACCTATTGCATTACCCACCTTGTGTATACGCTAAATTTTGTAGCAAACATCCTGGTGGAGCACAGTATTGAGTCTTACCATTTTCCTCCTGGCAGTATGCATCAAAACAGGGAAATGTGTCTAGTGGAGTATATTACCATTGCTGGTCTTTGTGGCACACAAGCTTTCCCTTTGAAGGGGAAGTCCTACAGAGGACTTCCTGTAACCTTTCATTTTAGCTCTTACTACTTGAATTTTATGTGAATCTGTCTCAATCCTCTGTTCTTATCTATTTGACTAAGAGTCAGTTCAGTAAAGGATGTGTATTTATCTGTTTGCTGATATGCATTTCAAATTTGGAGGTTCAGCATGGGAGGATGTGAACTTGGTATCTCTCTCCCCATTTTCTAAAATGGACATCTAAATGACACCAGGTGAATTCAGCCTTGGAAATGCCATCATTGACTCTGAAGGAAATCTAATTAACTCTCTGGGATGTAAGGGCCTAAGTGATGATGGATGAGTCCTGGCCAGCATGATTGTGATACTAACTATGCTGCCTCAGGTAAAAAAAGTCAGACAATTTGAATTTGGGCTAGTGTACAATGGTTACCCCATGGCCTGGTGATTTATTTGTTTTTGGCAAGTCTCGCTGGAAACCACATATTGCACTCAATAAAGGAGAGGTAAGAGTGACAGATGCTTTTGAGGCTTTTTCTTATACCGGTGCTGCCAGTTTGTGCTTGTTTCTCTTCAGGTATTCATATATTCTTGCATATACAAGGGCCAGCAGTAGTCCCATTAATTGTTTAGAAAAAGGAAGTTCCAGTGCATCCTTTCTGGCTTTTTTCCACAGTTCTGTGGAGTTGTTTTTTCTGTATAACAGTTTCCTGATTTTTCTTTTAAGTGCTTTATTAAGCACACCTTCTGGGAGAGGGTACTAGCCTGACATCTAGAAAATCTGTTTATAAGTTCAGTTCAGCCTCTGCTGTTTGATGCTGGCCTCCTCATTTCACATTCTCTTTGCTTAAATTCCATTTTTTTTGAATGGAAAAACTACTTCTTCCCCTTCTTGGCGAAAGATGCTCTCTAGGCATTATCATCATCACTTTTGGACCACTCTGAGGAGGACAGTCTCTCAATATGTTTTTGTGCTCCTACACCATCTGTTTTGCTGACGTGTTACAGATGAGATTTTGGAAGAGAGGGAAGTGTCTAAGATTTTAACTTCAAGTCTTAGATTTTGTTTACATTTTCTCCTTTCAGTAACTCATGGAAACCTATTTCTCAGTTCTGGCTTCATCCATCCTGAAACAACCCAATTACACCAGCTGAACAGATAATAGAGATAAAACAGACTGCAGAATTTTCCCAGGGCTTAAAAGCAGGTAGAAGGGCCATTTCTCACCTACCAGTGCCAGAAGCAGGAAGCTAGAAGTGAATCAAAGAACTCCTGAGATGCAGCAGAGGTACAAAGAAGTCAGTAGTTAACACTGACATGACCCTCTGAAGCCTGGAGGCCCAAATTTATATTCCCTTGTCTTCCTAGGAGATTACATGGCCACAATGACCATGACAGCTCTTTTCAATGAGACTAAAGATGGAAAAGGTCTACAAAATCACAACTAGTTAATTCCTTCTGCAGCACTGGTTGCCCCCCTGAAGAACACTCCTGGTAGCTTTATGTCTCGTTTCACCTCAGACAGGGTGGTTTCTGGCATATTGACTCTTTAGGTTAGAGCAATATTCCCTCTCTAAACAAATACAGTAGTTTCTTGTTTGATCTTTTAATATGTTCCCTTAGGCTGAAGAGTCACATTATTTTTCCTGTGTCCAGGAGGCTACCACACTCCTCCTTGTTCTGCTGCTTAAAGAAAAGTAGATATCATTGTACAATCATGAATTACCTGCAGTGATTAGCACTTTTATACTAAGGGAACTCTATGTTGATTTTATTAAAACAAAGCTGTATTCAACTGATTAAGAGCTTCAGGAAGGCTTTTGACTTACTTTGGAGGTGAAATTGGCCCACTGAATGAAAAGTAGTACACTGCTACTTTCTGTATTTGCCTAAGCTGATGCTTCACTGAATAATGTGAGTCATTATTTACCTGGTATATTAGAAATAATTATTGACTGGTGCTTGTACTTAAGTCAGAAGAAGGGAGATTAACATTCTTTGTGTCTTGAAATAATCTTTCTTCATCTCCAGACAGTGCCAGTTCTCTTACTTAGTTGAAAACCAGGAGCTACACTGAAAGTTGTCAATTAATATTACATACTGTAACGGAACAGGCTGCTGCAGGGCTGCCCCACAAAACACATGCACACACAAAACTTCCTGAGGAGGGAGTTGTCTGCTCCAAAAGCAAAGGAGCTGCAGTAAACTCACTGGCAGCTGAACATGCCATCTCTCTGGGGTGATGTGCTTGTGTTAGCGAATTTGCTGATATAAACTACAGCTCTTTCTGTAGCACATTTCCCTGCTCTCTCTGTAGCACATTTCCCTAAAGATAGGAATGAGTCTATGTTGTGAAAGCAAGCTTCAAAGCATCTCTAGTGAGCACAGAAGACATGGTAGTAAAGGTAAAAAGCCAGGGATGATGTAAGGGGGAAGGGAGCCAGGAAGAGAGTGAGGTAAGAGAGAAAATACATAGAGAACTGTATTTGTGAGTAGGTGAGAAATTCCTTTGAGGGTACAAACTGACTTTATGGTCAAACACATTTCAAAGGGCTGGTTGAATCAATACCCCAGTGAGCACCAGCATGTCTGGGCTTGCTTATAATTTGCAGCAATCTCTCTTGTCCTTCCTGCCTCTTGTTTCCTTCTTTCCCTTTCATTTTCCCTGCTGATCTTTAGCATGTTCTCTGGAACTAATGCTGCAACAGGGTCTCTAATATGACTGAAGAGCTACTGCAACTAAACTCGCTGAGAAATTATTTTTAATGAGCAAAAGTGTTGCACTGAAGCAGTGAATTCCTTCTCTATCACAAAAAAAAAGATCCTTACAGTGAAAATCCTGCAGGAAAACCTCTTCAGATGAATTGCTAGTTAGAGAATAAAGCAGTTAGGTGAATAAAAGCCTGATTACATGTCTGGAGGTAGAATGTAATTAGAATCAGAAGAAGTAAATTAATAATTTGGCTCCTACTTCTGACTGAAGGCTGTGCCTGAGCAGTTTTATCCAATACCTGCTTCTGAAAAAGCAGAAGTATTACAAGAGGCAGAGTATTCAAAAGAGGATTTTGATCTGCATTTGACTGTCTCCTTATTTGTCTCTAAACTGGGACTGTAAAGTGGGAAAGAGGCATTTCAAGCTGTTGTCTACACAAGATGTTCAGTTTGGACAGGGCTCATGACATCTCCAGTTGCTCTGAGACTCTGTGATGGTAATATGACAGAATGACATTACATCTCTGCACAGGCTGGCAGCATGATGGCACTGCATTAGATAGACATAGTAGGGGCATGGAGACTTTTCACCCTTATTGTGAACATCATATTCCCTTTGGTCAGATGGGGCTAATGCTCAAAAATGTGCACCAGACTGCTGAGCTCCCAGAGCTTCCTCCTGGCTCTGGCTTTGAGAAGCTGCTGCCTCCCCTGAGCTGCCTGCTCTAATCTCAGTCCCCAGGCAGCATTTATTTAGCTTGGAGTAAATGGTTGGTATTAACCTCACACAGACTTAAGTGCTGCTTACATACCACTTCCCATTTATTTATTCCTTTTTCTCATTACAGTTTTGCCCCATTTCCCTTGGGCTTTTGTGCTGCCTTTTTTTTTTTTTTTTTTTTGACTCTTCGGGTCTTTCCCTCCAAGCCAGCAGTCATACAGAGAAATCCAGGCATAAATGTGAAAAGCTCACATACCCAATAAGCCATCATTTTATTTGGGATATGCCTGCTGGGTCATTGTAGACCATTCCAATTCTGGAATCTATTCCCAAACAGGAAAGTACAGTCTCTCCATTTGGCAGCACAGGGCTATCATTCATTTAAATACATGCAAAAAGCCCAGTGCCAACTATCTCTCTTGTGCTTGTGACCACTCAGCTTCCCATCGTCATCCTGGGTGGTTCCCATCACTAACCTGTTAGAGCTTCCAAAATGGGGATGGTACCACCACCTCTTCTAAGTGACTGGTAAACTGCTGTATGCAGCCTAGACTGTAGGCAAAACTTCTTTATCCAAATTAACTTGGGAATGGCTCTGTTTCTATCCAGTTGGATTTCTCACCTCTTCTTGTTGAATATATCTGAACTTTGCATTTACAGTGTAGCTTCTGTTTGGCTGTAGGGATAATGTCATCTCTCTGGTAAAGACAAAGTAGTAATTTTCTCCAATGCCTGGCACACACACAGCAGTCATCTTTTATATTTTCCCCAATAGTAATTGCTACCTTCTTTCTCTTCTGGTTTTTGGTTGTTTTTTTTTCCCAGACAAACAGTATTAGGAAACCTCTAAATGAAACATGTCATTGCTTTCACCTGTAGTTTTGCAGAAAGCCTCTGAAGTTTTAGTTGTTGTGAAACTGTACATCTCCTGTCACAGATCTCCCTGCCATGTTAGTTATAGGACAGTGTGACTCTGCTTGCCTACCTTTTTTTTAACTTTGTAACTAAAGACAGCATAGTATTCAGTTTATTAAGATAATTTAATGTAAATCTATGATGACAGTGGTTTTCCTTTAATATTTTCTGTCTGATGGTCTTAAATCACATTTGTGCACATTAATGAATTGACTCTAATAGCTCTCAGTGGAGGAACACAAGAAAAAAGAGATTTCCTTAAGGTTGTACAGGGAGTCGGTGTCAGAGTCCCTTCCAGCTGAACCTTACCTGTTGGCTTTGAGTTAAAATTTTTAGGGAGTTCACTTTGTTGTAACAAAAGATATTCAGTGTGTTAAGAACCTAACAACTCAATCAAATGTCTCAAATTTTACATTTTAATAAGCAAAGAGCACAGAAGAGGACAGAAATAATTTTTTTTCATATAATTTTTTTGGTGTGTGTTACAGACATCTGGATAGGAAGAATTTACAGTTTAGATTTATAGTTTGTGTATCTGATGAGCTGTCTCTCTTCAATATATAAAATAGAGATGTATGTGAAGTGTTATGTCACTGTCAAAGCACTCAAGTGTCATCAAGGGCAAATATCCATCCTTCTTTACCTTTCTATTCTGTAAAAACAAAAAAAAGAAAAGGAAATTCTTATCTAGGCACACTTCCTTATTCCTTCAAATTTTATCTGGACCAAAATTTGTATTATTATGGTAATTTAAATGCTCTGATTTGCTTTTTTTGGAAGGGGAAAAAAAGGCTGTTTCTCTTTTTCCAAGACTACTCTAGGTAGCCAGGAAATAACATGTGCAAATGTGTCTCATTGTGATGTGATCACAAGTTAGTGCTAAGGGTTTTTTGGGTAGTGTTTTATATTTTATCTTTTGTCTTGTTTTGGGCTATAGTTTAAGTAGAGATAATGTAGCCAAACCTCTGCTTTCTGGACTAGGAGTGTAAATCTAGGGTAAACAACTTGGAAAAAAGAAAAGGAAAAGGAAAAGGAAAAGGAAAAGGAAAAGGAAAAGGAAAA
>NW_020884878.1:16380501-16648523 GCF_003945725.1 Corapipo altera | reverse complement strand
GAAAAGGAAAAGGAAAAGGAAAAGGAAAAGGAAAAGGAAAAGGAAAAGGAAAAGGAAAAGGAAAAGGAAAGGAAAGCCCTACCATACAAAAGTACGAAAGTTGTTACCCCAAATATTGCTGTGACATAGTTGTTCTAAGCAGCAGTGGAAGTCTTTATTATAGAATAAACTATATTCTCTGGGATTGTTGCAAATTTATAGATTTATGACATTATAACAGTTGAATAATTTGTCCCATTTCATGTTACACTTCCATCTGCTGGGACACTTCAGCACAGCAGCATCCCCCCACACTATTATACTTTCATGTTTTCAAGCAGGGTACAGATTCAAGTTCATATATTCCTTCTACATAGAAACTAGTCTGTGAGGACTCGTCTTGAGGCTGTTATTCAGACTGAGCACCCAAAAGCTTTGCCTGGTACCCATTACAGAGGAGAGTTAGGAGCAGAGTAGCTGTTGTTGGACTTCCTGGAACAACTGGATTTGGCCAGCACACTTACATAACCTCAGCCTTGCGTCTTCTAATGGCAGGCATCTTCAAGAGCTGAAGTAACAGCAATAATTTCCCTTAGGGGCTTAAGCAGGTCACGAATTTCCTCCTGCAATGAGCAATAGTCAGTCTGAAGTGACAGACCCTGGCCCAGCATACTCTAATATGAACTGCTTCTGAGAGGAGAGGTTGCAGTGCAGCAGCCAGGTGCTGTGGGGAATTGGTAGTGAACAATGAAAAATACTTGGAAGGGCAAATACTCGTATCTTTTTCAGCACTTGGGAAAAGGGGCTGTTGAGACAAGGAGAGCTGCTCAGCCCAGCAACATTCCTCCCAGCTCTGCTTTCTGTCTGAAAGCTTTGAGAAGTGTATGGAAGAGCATCTAGCACTATCTAACAGCGAATTAGGTAGGGGTGCTTGCAGAAAAAGGATCAGGAGATGGGCTTTCATAATTGAAACAGAAAGATAAGGAAATATATACACAACAGAAGAGTGGCAGAAAGGGAGTTCTGAGAATAGGCTTAGGAGCCGGAGGCTCAAATTTGATTTCTCACATCTTGTTCTGTGGTTAAGTCACATCACTCATCTGTCTGATTTTTCTTATCTGTGTAATGGGGGACATATTACAGATCTCTGTTTAAGTGGAGGTCTGAGAATTAATAGATGCTGATAGAGTGCTTGGAAGATGAAAAATTCTGGGTATTACCACAGCAAATAGTAACCCCTTTGACTCATTTATGGTCTTATTAACACCAAATGCCTCTTTGGCTTCCTGTTATTTTAACTAAGCCTCCTTCTGATCCTATTAAACACCAGGGGGAAGTTCCTCAGCTAGTGTCAGTTGTCACAGCCCCATTGACTTCAATTATTTCTCTTGCACAACATATTTCATCCAAAGCACTTCAAGTATTTGAGAGATATTGGCCAATTAAGCATCACAAGCTCTACGGGAGGTACAGAGTCATACCACAGTTAGAGAAACTTAGAAAAGAAAGGTTAATCAACTTACCTAAGGTCAGGAAGAAAGCGTAGCAGAGATAAGAAAAATGGAGCAAGAGTTGTGCTTATAATTCTGGACATTGCCTTGGCCAGGTTTTGCTCTGTTTATCAGGGTGGATCTGAAACCACTGTTCCAAGCTCTGCCTTTTTCAGGTTCTTACTGGTATGAGACAGAGCAGGAACTCGCTTCCTTTTCACGCTCTCATACCCTTTCAGTTTCTATAATTCTCATTTTATTAGAGGCATCGTAGGAAAAAAATTATGGAGACTACATATATAAAGGCTGATTCCTCAGCTAGTATAAATTAGAAAGATTTCCCAAAGGCAATGAGAGTACGAGCGCATATACCTGAGGATCTGGTCCCAAGGGCTTATTTCTGACAGAGCAGGGCTATAAGATACCTACGGATTTTCAGCCTCCAGTCACTTAGGCACAGGCTTTCTGTAGCTGCGGGAAGCTAAACTGCCTACTGGTGATTGCTTTTTCAGTATATTGCAGGCTAGGACTTTATCAGAATATGTGCAAATGATTCTCAGTAAGCTGGTTTGTGCCCTTATGCCTGCTAAAAGTCCAAAATGGCTGCATCAAGTGGCAGTATTTAGAATAGCTCCAAGTGGAAATACTTCAAATATCCACAGTAATTCTGCTGTTTCTGAGATGGGAATTATGGGTTTTTTTCCGAGTGTGAGGAGTGTTTGTGCAACTTCAGCATTTTATTCTGCAAATTTAGATCCTCTTTCAGAGAAACTAGTGAATGCTGTGATAGTAGAGTTTGATGTATAAATAGCCAGCAGACGAACATGAGGAGAGGCAACGAATAACTCACAGATGGAAGAGTTCGAGATCAGTTGAGACATAATGGCAGAGCAGTAGTGCAGAGCTGAGGAGCAGTGCTTAGCTTGGTCAGCACTCAAAGAGAATCCACAAGTGCAGTTCTTAATTATATTTATAGATTTAAGTCCAAAATCAACTTTTTGTTTGTTTTTTTAAAAACACAAAACCAGCCAAAGCCACCCGCCCTCACCCTGTGAAATTTGCTGTTTTGATGCAGTGCTCATAGCACCCAGCTAGGAAATAATAATATGTTATTTGGTTTTTTAGTTTTTAAAAACTACAAACAAGTTGAAGAGGAAAGCCTGTCACAGTTATAACAAATTAATTGTATTTATAAGCTTAAGATCTTAATTTCCTGAAGCAGCTTTAAATGCAGATAGTGTGCTGTCTTTGGACACTGAGTTAAGACTAGTTGATATCAATATTCCAGCTAATTCTTATTTAGGTAAAGAGTAACTGAATGTGCTGTTTCCATACTTGGGAAAAAGCAACCCTATCTCTATAAAGCCCATGGAAACACTTATATTAAAGTAAATATATATAGATGTGTTTGTACACACATTTAAGTAAATGCTGGTCAAAACCAGATCTAAGGACTCATAGGAGCACTGGGAGAAGGGCTGAGGTGTGAGGAAAGGGAAGTAAGAGGATCCTCAGAAACTCAGAAACTCAGGGCAGCTCAGAAACTCAGATTGATTACCTATGTAATTCTCTTTCTGCTCCTCCACACACATGTACTTCAGAACTAGAACTAGTAGTTTTTTGAAAAAACACTGCCTAAAATCCTGAACATTTTTTTTTCTTCATCCTTATGCTAAGGTTTAACATTACCTTGGGCTAGACTTTCCTGACCTTGTCACCAAACATATCTTGATATAAAAACACTTGGTCAGGACTCTTACACTTACGAAAAGAGATGAAGCTATGAAAAGGATAAGGCTCCAGCCTTCAACTCCAAGCTGGAAAAACTGCTTTTTTACTTCTGCCACATAGAAAGCATGCTCCCTAGGAAAAGGAAAGGGAAATTCACACGCTTTAGGTCAGTAGCCACATATGAGCTATGTGTTTGGTCTTCAAGAGAACTTATATCAGGCATATGCTCCCTCTTGGAAATTTCTGTCACCTGTGCTCTCCCATTCCATTTTAGCCTAGATTTTTTCTATTGCCATGGGAAACAGAGGTCTTGACTGGGAGGAGAAGGGAAACCAGCATAAGAGAAATCTGGAAGTTGTCCTATATGCTTGATAAATCGAAAGAGTGTCTTGGAAAATGTTGCCTGTGTCATGGTTTGAGATTCCCAAAATCCAATTCCCCAATCCAAGCCCCCCTCCCACATCTCAACTTAATGTGGGATGATTCTTTCCAGACAAAACACACCAGACTCAAAGTGGGGTAAAGGGAATATATTACAATGACTGTACAAATAAATACTGTAATACATTATATACAACCTTAGCTATCTCTACCATGACATAAGTATTTACAATGGATCAGATCTCTTCTCCTCTCCAAATAAAAGTCCAGGAGGGAAGAAGGACAGATCCCTTCTTCAGAGCAGCAATGTCTCTAAGGCCGCAGGCTCTCTCTCTTCTTTTCTTGCAGCAGCTGATAGCTGGATCTCTGCCAGCACTCACGAGGGGGTATCGCCCTCGGCCCCTTGACGCAGGCAAAGGGGTCTTCCGTGGGCTATGTCACCCCAGACAAAGGTCGTTCCACCACGGTCATATCACGAGCCCAGGGGGTCTTTGTGACAGTCTGGTATCTTCAGGGAATTCAGATTCCTTGCAGAGCCTCTGTACTCTGCTTCAAGATGGCTGAGAGCTTCTTTGTAGCTTGCAGCAAGGGAGGGCCTCAAGGTCAACCTCCACACACTGTCCTGACTAAGCTCTCAGGACGACTGAGCTTCTTACCTCCTTTACTCCATCTAGGACTTCTAATCAGTAAGAGTCCACCACTCTGACTTAAGAGGGGGTCTCAAAGGAGTCTGGGGTCTTTTGGTTCAGTTCTTACCCCAACTCTCTCTGTAGAGCTAGTTCTGCTCTCATCTGCTGCTGTTGGCTGGCTCTCTCTTGGCTCTCTGTCTCATTCCAGGAGTCCTCTCTGCAGTGCATACCGTTTGCTGTTTAGTTCAGTTCTTATCTGTCCTGGCTCTCTGCCACCTTCTCCGGCCAGTGTTGCTTCTGCTGACGCTGTTGCTGCTCTGTCTCCGCTGCCCATGGTGGAGAAAACATCTCCCAGCATAACTACAGGCACCTAGCCCAGCTTTATGCTGTTCCAGGTCCCTGCAGCTCCCCCAGCCCGGGGCTGGGGGTGGCCCAGAGGCCCCAAGGGGCACAGAGCCCCTTTCCTTGTGGCAGTCAGAACATGGCTACCACTTCTATCAACCCCAGAACTACAACTCTTCTCTTCCATTTGGTTGTGATATGTTTATATTTTGCAGAAGCACTCATTGGACAAAACTTCAAGACTTCAAAAGTTACCACCCCTTGGGGTTACCACTTTCAACTCCAGGGGGAAAACCTGGTTCCAAACTACTACACCTGACTATTTGGAGGTGCTAACTGCTTAAGAAGGTAATGGTGTACCATGGAATGAGACAAGTCCCTGTCCTCCAAAAAGTGAGCACAGAGTGGCTTCAAGTGTTCCCCATCCCCAGCAAATGTGTAAAAGTGCCAGCATCTCTCCTAAGGGGAATAGAGCTAAGACCAAATACACATTAGAAAGTGCCAAATATTTTACTGTTAGGTGTAAAACCTGTTTCTATTGACAAGTGTGACAGTCTTTACTGGTCTCAGTTAACAGGACCCTAGGGACTTCCCGTTCACTGGAAGAATAAAAAAAACAAGAGAAAACATTTATGTACAAGCTAATACTTTTTGCTAGAGCTTGCACAATTTAGCTCAGACCGGCTACAGAACACTGAAAGACCAACTTTACTTTTACATGGCATTTTGGAAGTCTAAAAGCACTCCTTTTGCAAGTGTCTCAAAGACTTAGAACCACTTGGTTAGTTTGAATCCATAGGAATATATGAAGTGTATATGTATTGTGTGAGTAGATGGGGTCCTACTATCACAAGCCTGGTTGGGTTCTGAGAACACAAAAATAAGACATTTTTGACTGATTAAAGCCAGTGCAACATCACTTCCTCAGCTTCCCCTTGTACAGTCAATGCCTCAGAGTTAAGTCCTGTACTTATTCATGGAAATTCCCATATGAGACCTGACAGTCTTCCCATCCTCGAGACAATGAGAGTCACAGTCTTTCTAGTATTCCAGTTGTGGGCTTGTGCAGAGGTATCTCCCTAGGGGGATCCAGGATTGCTTCCAAAAAATACCATTCCTCCCCTTCTATATTTTGGGAAAGAGAGAGACATCAAGACTTGGGTGGCTTGCAGTGGGCTGCTGCCAGTTGAAGGGGGCCACTGTCTTGAAGTTACTGGCCTCCAATATCTCTCTGTAAAAATTGTAAGGATGCGCCCCTAAAAGAATTTCTGTATGATCATAGGCTCTATAGTAATTCAAGCGTTTTTTTCCTGGCAACATCCTGCTAGAAAGGCTATAGCTAAGGAAAGAACACTTTTCTTCTCCTAAAACAGTTATTTTAATCCTCAGTACTGTTACAGTGTTTTTACAGGTATCTATCTACCTATGCTTTAGGGTGTCTGTCTAGGTCCTTGCATAGAGAGCTTACAAGAGATTGGTGCTCTGGTTGGTCTCTCCAAAACCATGGTCTCTTGCATATCCCCATGCCCAGAAGAGGGTATTTAGGACTTCTGCTGATCATGGGTTGTTCCCTGGTGGATAGGAGTATCCTGTCCATCTTGTTCCTTTTTCAAGTCCTGTTATCAATGTCATACTTGATTAGGTATCAAAGCTTTTGAAAATACACACTGTATGTAGAAACAAGAGGATGTGATGTGAGGATTTGTGGGTCATGCTGCATGACCTGGTGCGGTATACAGAAGAGGCAAGCATTCTCTCCAAGGGTCATTTTCAGAGGAAATCTTTGGATCTCTCTGTTCAGGTAATATTTTTTTGGTCAGGGAGAAGGAATGCTATCGGAACTCTGTCACCTGGCTGGTTCAGTGTTACTTCTGGCATTTATGTAATATACAAATATGGTTCTCACTATCACATTTTCCAGCTCTAAAGAAATGTTAAAATGTATAAAAGTCATGATGTTATCATCATTTTTGATTATAGCATTAAACAGTGTATTAAACCATTCCCTTTGGTGTACAATTCATACCTCTTAGCCTGAAGGTGCATTTCTTATTAAAATGTCTCAGATCCACATATTGTGAAATAATATCCAATGAATTCTCTCTCTTTATTTATGTATTTAAAAGAAGTTGTTAAGGGATTTGGGGAAACAGATGAATTTACTGTCTGTAATAATGTAACATCATAAAAGGTACAGTGCTTATTATAAGAGTTATTTTCTAAGAGTTTTTTAGGCATTTCATTCAGATTGGTTTTGAAATGAACACTTTTCCAGATGGACTAAAAACTGTCTGAATGTCCCCAGGACAGCATGTTGAGTTGCACATAAGGGGACAGTAGAGTTGGAGGGTGATTTAGAAAAGATTGGGCTGCAAAATTTTTTTTTCTTCCAGTTAAAATAGCCAAGGTTTACAGAACTAGTAGTTTTGATTACCTCAGTTTAAATGACTTGAAACAGTTTTAAAACTGATTGCAGAGGGTGCTAGTCACTCTTTTCCTGAAACTCAGCTGCCTGTGAGCGTTCTCAGTTTAACACCCAAATATTGAGGTACCTAACACAAACTACAGTAACAAATCAGTCTGGCTGAACAGCTGCAGTGCTAATGTGGAAAGGGGTTAAATAATAGTCATCAGTTCTACTGTCAAGCTGGAAGAAACTGCAATCCCCAGGGGAAAAAACCGCAGACAATGAAAAATGTTCTGTGTTGGTGGATTTGCCTGAAGAGTTACTTGCAGAGCTTATATTAACAAGCTTATATCTTGCGCCACTGTAGGACACAGGTAGCCAATTAGCTGTACTGGGAGAGACCACCTTTCTTCTCGGTATAATTTTATCTGTAACTAAGAGATTTTCCTCAGAAAACCTACCTTGTCTACCTTTGCAGAGGTAGGCAAGGGGTGAATAATTCACCCAGCCAGAGCCATACAGGGTTAACTGCTTGTGTGAGCACTTCCATGATCAGCAGTGCCCAAACAGCTGAACTGCCTGCTTAGGGAATCATTGTGGATTTGTTCCCTGAGTATTTTTGCCCTGAATGATCTGGCCCTTACCAGGCATGTTTGCAGTATGGCAAATGGCTCATTTTTTTTTCTTCTTTTTTTTTTCCCATTCTATTTCCTTCTTTTAAAAATCACTTCTTTTTATTTAATTTAAAAGTTTAACAAAATAGGATTTTGGCCTGTAAAAGTCTAGACTTCTAGGATGTAGCTGACAGTCTCCTCGTCCCATTATCTGTTCTCTCTTTTTTTCTTTCACTTGCTGTTCTTTTTTGGCACTGAAAATGTAATCAAAGTCACTGAGGCCCCAATAGACCTCTACTTGTTGATTAAAATTGAATAAACTAGACGAATTCTGGTGGGAATTGAAGGCATTTATGATGACTACCTGGCATTTTTCTCTGCCCTTTTTTATGTACTTGTCACTGTATTTCCCCACATCAATCTCATAAAACATTCTTTTGCTCATGCTTGAAATACTGATATTATCCTACAGCAAAGATAAAAGCACATCACAGAGCAATATGGCTTGGTGATAGAATTATCTGCAGTACACAGAAATCTCTACTGATGTTTAGGGCTGGCATGGTATTAAACACATTACTTTTGCTGACAGGCATTTTCATTTCCTTGCATCATGCAGGTAGGGGAATTTGAAGGAAATCTAGTTTTCTGTTCTCGATTTGTTCAATAAAAAATGTAAAACAGAAATGCCAGTGGATATGGTAGCATCTCTTTAAATCAAAAGGAACTCACCGAAAGTCTAAGTTTCAGAGAAGGCTGTGTGTTTTTATGTGTTTATTATATGTTTGTGTGGCTGTATTTACAAAGCTATCTAAATATTTATATAAACAACACAAATATTTATATAAATATTTCTATAATCACAATATTTATATAAACAAATAGCTGTTCCCTATATAACAAATCTGAAAGAACTGGGGACAATCCAAAATCAAGCAGTTAAAAATTAGTGTCAGTGAATCTTATGCTTGTTTGGTCCTTATGATGTGATTTTTTGTAACATCTGTACTCATTATTTCTCCTGTATGACTTTCTCCCCATGCTGTGCACAGAAGAAAAAAAAAAAAAAAAGAGCTTCTGGAATAAGTTTGGGATCTGCTCTCAAATTGACGGCCTTGTACACAGGATGCCCACTTCAATTTTTTTGAAGTGGGTTGTGTAGTGAATGAGGAGAGGGATTCTTACAAGGGAGGGACACCTCTTTAGCAAAGCATTTTCTTCCTACCCCTCTTTCTTCCCCAGGGTCACACTATGGTGGTTACTAAGTTACTAAGATAATTTTTCCCTCAGGTCACCTCTGAATTTTGTGTTCCTTGTGCTCCAGTTCCTAACTTCAGATCCTATAGCTTGGATGGAAACAATATTGAGCCCTGAAAACAGGAATTAAGTCAGCACTTCAAAAGTGTAAGGTGCCATAAGGTGCTAAGCATTCTGTGTAATCAGAACTTGCAATCTGAATTTGCACATTCAGTACTGGTGGACATTTTGACTTAATTTCCCTGTTCCTGAACTCAACATTTGTAAAACGAGCCTATCACCTGAGAAAGGTGTTGTCCAAAATAATTAGATTTTCCAAAACAGCTCACTGATATCCTGAGTGGCACCACAGAAATGCCCCTGTGGAAATAAATTACTTTTCAGAGTAGGATTAGTATAGAATGCAGAAGTGGCCACAAATGAAGCAATGAAGATAAAACACAGGATCAAGTAAGAGCATCTTCAACGGCATTATTCTTTCTGTGCACTGAGTGAAAGTTCACATCAAAAAAGAGTAGTGTGGGATCGTGTAATTAGAGGACGTATAGAAACATACACACATGAAACTCAGGGACTGCTTTTATGCTCTATTTGTGCAGGAATTTATGTCTAGAAATCAACTAGAAATTAAAAATTAAAATGGTTTCCGTTGGTATCATGGGAGAGAATCTGATCAAGTGGCTGGGGCAGACTTAACCTCCACCCCTGTCAAAGGTCTATTTTGTCACTGCCTTGGTCTGTGAAGTTGGAGGTAATTAATGCTTCTTTTCTAGTAAATTCCTTTGGAATAGTTTGATACTATACATTGTCCAAATACAAAATATTCCTTTGTCATGCACGATATTTGTGTAGTTGTGGATTTTGGAACAGGATTTTTGTTTGTTTTCAGCGTTATGCATTCACTGTAGAATAAAACTGAGTGTTCTGCTGCTGTAATGAATAGGCCTAGAGCTGATCAGAGCATGCTGAGGTTTTTGTACACCTCTTGCTTTAGGGAGAATGGGTCTTCTGCAGTCTAGAAGGCAGTAGCTTTGGAGCACAAGAATGAAGTCTCTTCTCCTGCTACACAGCTGGGTATTCTGCATGAATCTGGCATAAATAAATATTTGGTTATATTCCGCTCAGTTTTCAGAAGTTTTGTAAATCCCTCATCAGTTATAGAAAAATTAGGGTTTGCTTGTTAATAATTTATGCCAGTATTTGTGTCTGCAATGGAATTTGTTAATAGGCCGAATAAGCGAGCATACAGAAAATGAGATATCACTGATATCGCATAATCAGGCAGTTTCCCCAAGAAAAGTATAATTTTACCTGAATATCTGGCACAACTGACACAAAAAAATTGTGCTGATCCCTAACCTTTGCTAGCAGTAGGCCTTCTCATTGCTAGTAGGCTTACTGTAACTTAGTGTAAGTACCCCTTGCTTGAGGACATAGTGGAGGTGAATTGTATGTGGGCTGCTGGGTTCACACTGGCCAGGGGTTCTTATAGCTCGTTTTGCAAGGGAACTGCTGAGGTTAGACTACATAGTTTTTTTTGTAATTTAGTTTTACCTGCTGGATATGACCTCAACTTTTTTCTCAGGTCTAAGGATTGACAGAAAAAAATCCCAACATTTTCCACTCATCAAAAGGTCAAAATGTTTGATCTGTTTAATTCCTAGAAGGTAAGAAAATACATGTAATTTTATAGAGCTCCTTTTAGAGCAGAAATACCAAAAGAAGGCCTGTTGCCACCATTTTTGGCTAGACTGGAACGTCCTGTCTTTTGAGTTCTGTGGGAGAAACAGTTACTCTTCTCAAGAAGCACTGAACCAATGTAAAAACTTTTAATCCTATCCAAAAAGAACAAGCCAGGTTATCTCCAGCCATCCCCTTGAACATGCCAGCCATTAAGCCAATATATGAATATATGAATATCTACATAGAAACACACCCCATAAGAGAAGGTTGATCCTTTGCAGTGAAGTTACATTACCTTTTACGTTACTGCTTGGTCTCAGTAATGTTCAGATCAGTGCTATTGAGTGTGTTTCTTTGTGTGGCAATTTACGTTGTGTGCAGGGCTCCGGGGCACAGCATGGGGCATCATAGGGCTGTAAGTTCTGCAAAGCCTCTGTGTACATCCATCATTTTCAAGGCAGCAGGGAAGCTCATTCTTTTTGCCAGGCTTTAGCTGTGGAGCTTGGATATGCCTCCCCCTTGGAGCTCCTGTTGGACTGCCACACAGGGAATATTCCGCATTCAGTGCATCCATTCTGCAGCTGCCTGGCAGAGCACCAAGCTTGCAAGAGGGCACAAGAGAAAGCATAACCCTGTTTAAAACTATTCAGGCTCATCAGCAGACTGTGGTATTGCAGAAGAGGAGAGGTGACACAGTTTCATGGTTTGTCCTTATGCAAATAAGGTGCCAGCAGCAAGAGTGAAAGGAACTATTTCCTAAAATTGAGAAATGCTGCAAGCAGCAAGGTAAAACAGTGGCGTTATGCATGTACTACTCATGTTCCTTGTCCCATTGCAGCTCATGAAACAGGGAGACAAGGAAGAAAAAAACAAAAGGGAAAGAGGCAGGAGAGGGGAGACCAAGGAAGTAAGTAAGATTCCCAGGAAGATGATTAGCTTTACGGAAGCTAAGACAATGCAAGGGAAAGCACTGTTGCCTACCGAAGTTTTACCTAGATGAGAAGGCTAATAACTAGCAGTGGGGTCAAAAAACAACTCTACTTTAGCTTTTCATTTTCTCACTCCAAAGGCAAATAAATGCATATTTAAATGATCACAGCAGTTAAAAACTGCTCCAGTGAAGTAACGTTCTGTTACATCTGCCTAGCAAACACCTGGGTTTGCTTCTGCAGAACAAGAGATTTTTAAATGTTCACTGATAAAGAATTCTGGTTGGTTTTTAAATGTGAAATGCTTTTTTATTGCTAGTGCATAATTTAATTTGAGGCCACTTGTGGTTGATGTGTGTCTAAAAATCTGATCTCCTGCAGGCACATGGTGTCATTGTATCTGCTCATTTAATTTTTCTGAAAAGAAATTTTCTATCTACTAGAGATTAAAGCAGCCCTGCACCCCACACTTTTCCTCTCTCCTTACCCAAATCCAAAAGAAAAAGGTAAATAAAAGAAACACTACTATATTAAAAAAAAAATAAATAAAAAATCACTCTTGTTCCATGTGAGGGGCCAGCTCTGAGATTTAAACTTCAGAGAATGGTAGTTTTACTACTCTGAGCTTCTGGATTCTTCCTGGAATGGAAAGACCCACATTTCTGCTTGGGAAAAGGCAAGACTGTGGAAGATGGTGAAAAAGGAGAATTACTTTTGTGAGACTTCATTTTTCCAATATAGAAGGTCTCTCTTGAGCTGGGTGTTGGAAGGAGGCTGAGAATGGGTCAGGTTGCAGTGGAATCACATGCAAAGGTAGCTTGCCAAAGGTTCCTTTGCAGCGTGTCCAAGGTTCCCCTCCTGTGATGTCAGGTCTCTTGAATTCGGTATCTGACTCCGCTCTTATGGGTTGAGTTATAGCAGTCCTGTAGATTATATGCCTTTCCTGTGTTCTTGTAGATTATACAATGACTTGAAGAGTTTTTTTGATTAAATACCATTGCATTTTGGGACCACACATCTCACTTGACAGTGGTGCAGGACAATGTAATGCATTAATTCAGTTCTGCTCCTACTGGTGCATAGTAACATCATCTTGCAGCATGTTTTGTTGAACAGGCTACATGATGTGATAATTTCTTTGAGCCCTATACTTGGCTGCAGAACAAAATGGGATGCTTCTCCTGACATCTTTCTGGTAAGACCAGAAATGCAATCTATAGTCCAGGCTTTTTACATGAGAACACCAAGGAATGAGCCAGACTGAGGAGACAGGAGTGACCTTTGGGATGATGAAATGACCATGGTTGGCTGTGCTAAAAGGAAAGCAGCTAAGGCCACTAAAGCACAGTTGGAATATGCAGTTCTTCCTAATTCTCTACTTTGTAGACTAGTCGGTGCTGTCTGCCCTCATCTGTTACCACACAGGTCCCATAATGACTGACCATATCACGCATCTTTCTCAGCATGCCATTTCTACCAGAGTCATATCTACATGAGCACCAGTGTGGAAGCTTGAGCTGTTACCACTCACCCCTTTTAAATGAAGTTGTTGTAGTGGCCCTGTTTGTGGCAGGTCTAATGTTTTGCCTCGGCACTGCCTTTTCCATGGTGGTGCTGCAGTTGCTGGGGTCAGAGCTCTTGAGGAATAGCCAGTCTTTAGGTTCATGCTAATAGAAAAGCAATGAATATGCTTCTAACGCATTTAAAAAAAAAAAAAGTGAGGGAGCATTTATGTTCTGTCACAGAGGGTCCCTTAGGTCTGCTAATGCCCTAGTTAGAAGAGTTTTCATCCTTGCATTTACCCAAGTATTTACCCTTCTTCCTGGCTTCCATGGTCAAAGCCATACCATGCACTATGGTGTGTAATGCTCCAGGAGAACACTAGGAGCTCTGCTGTGGATCCTTATATTTGGCTGACTCTGGAAATGGTGAAAGGCAGTGGTCTGCCTTTTTTAAAAAACATAAACGAAACCAAAAACAAACCCAAAACCCCTGACACCAAACCAGAAAAAGAAAAAAGAGCAATCTATTTTAGATATGGGAGAGAAAAACATTTGGAAAGCTTTTCACTTAACAAGGGTCTTCTGTGACATTTAGACGCATTTATACAAGTTAAAAAGGAATTTGGCACCTTCCCACCTCACTCATCAGGCTTAGAAGAGAGAAAGCAACTCAAAAGACAAGATTACTTGATATGTTCCTTTGTTTTGTTCACATAAAGTGTTGTGCCCGTTGATGCTGGCTGAGTACTATTACAGGCCACAAAGAGCCTTGACAGAGGAGTCATATTCAGTCACATCCAGGGCTTGCTTTCTAATGAGAAAAGATAATTATCGTGCCAATCTCTGATCGCCTTTTACAAGGCACATTTAATCTGAGGGAAGATAGGAGCATCTTTTGTCTTGTACAGACTTGAGAGCAAGGCCAGCAGGTGTAACAGAGTAATCACTCTGAAGGATTTGTTCATTATTTCCCAGAAAGAGGGGAAAAGTCTTCATTTCACTGTCTCTTCTGTTTTCACTGCTCTTGAGTTCAACTTGTGCAGTTTGATCGTGGTGGCCCCACTTCTCCAAGCACCTTATATCCTATCAAAAGCTCACTTGACAAGCATTTATTACTGGTTAGACAGCCGAGTAGTCTCCCTCCATTCCCTGCCCCTTTCTCTTTAGAAGAGAAAATTTGCACTGTGTTTTGATGGGAACCTGATGATGTGCTGTATGCTCTGAGGCACCTACTCCCTTGGCTGTAGAGCAGTGTGGCCAGGGGTGTATGCTTGCATACATTTTTGTACATTATAAAAAACCTCCACAAATGTGCATACTACCTATCTGGGTTCATATGCATGAGTGTGTGTGTGTGTCTTTTCTTTGAAACACTCAGATGCCCATTCCAGGGGAGTACAGAGATGAGCATATGCTCTGAGAGATGTTGACTTTTATATACTTGAGTGCACACGTCTACAAATGTATGGCTTCTGATTATATGGGAACTCCAAGACTACAGGGCCAGCTGTAACTTTGAGAATTGTCTTGAGAATTCTTTTGTGTCTTTTTCTTACTAGTAACAAATTAATGGAATTCCTGGTTTTTCACACTTCATAACATGGATTCACTGATCCTGTTTGCCAGGTGGTCTCACATTCACACCAGAGGGCTTGCCACTGGGTTAAGTGGCTCTGGGTAGCACTCTATAAATTGATTTTACCTCGGGGACAAAGGCAAAAAGAACTAGATGGTGAAATACAGCAGTTTTAGGGAATTGCATCTTTTAGGACAAGGTATTTGGAATCTCGAGCAACTTGGTCAGATATAGAAGCTTGGAAACAGCTCCAGCTAATGCATGAAGTGTAATTTCAATAGGATTTAATTAATTTTATCATCTTTTACATTCCAGTCAGTTCTTTTATAACATTTCAGTGGAGGTTTTTTCCAACATGACATAGGTTTCTGCAGTGGAGGTGCACACTGAATGTGAAGACAACTGGTGGGACAGTTGTGCTTTAGATGCTGGGGAAGTGAGTTATGAATGTTACCTGAATGTTACCTGGATTACTTCAAGATCAGTAATGGAAAAGTTGGTAGGATTCACTTGCTGGCTTAGCTATGAGCATTGCCAACTCATTGCAAGAAGTGGAAGGGTACAAACCTCACAAGCCTTCAGTTTTACAATACCTGCAGTTTTATAACTGCATTGGTTTATATATGGTTCAAGATCTTATCCTTGTATAATACTAGGTCAAGACCACTATATCTTGATCCCATAGTCCACTGAATAGCAATTTTTCTTGGATTGTAGCAAGGTCCAGCAATGTGGAAGAGAAACACTGACCTCTTTAGATTCATTCACAGTATCCCTGGCAACACGCATTTCTCTAAACACAGGATGAGAGACTAAAATCACACTATTGGCTCTGAGGGGAGAAAACTGTGAGTAAATCTTATTGATCCATATCCCAGTGTCCAGCTGCTGAAACAACTGTTGAAACAGGTGTGTCTAATTTTAGCTTTTGAAACAGTTGGGCAAAGTGTTGGCTGTGTTTCAGTAACTTTTGCTTAAAGAGAAGGCAGGTGGCATTCTCTGAGCATGCTGCTATTGAATTAGAGAGACCTATTAATATCAGTGAGTCAACTTAACTTAATTCTCTCAACCTGCTAATGAGCATTTTGGAAAGGATTGGAGAAGAATGACAGGGTACCCTGAATAAACCAAAAGGGAAAGAGATTGCAGTGTGTGTGTTCTAGCAACAGCAATTTAATCAGTTTAGATGCATCTGTGCTACCTGTCACTTTGCTGGCTGTTTGTATTTCTTTTGTCTGGGTGACCTGAGGCATGTATGTCCTAGATGTATTTTTTGAATGAAGGCGTACTCCATTGAAGTAAAGATTACACGTGAACATGAATAGACTGGCATGTGTGTGAGAGAATTTTAAAAAAGCCAACAACAAACCTGCTCTGAGTGATTTGTGGGTTTTGTTGCAAAATCAATTATTCAAAATTGAGGTGTGCTGGAAAATCATGTAACATCTTCCCCTTTCTGCATTCCTTTCAGTCTTTTAATTACAGGATCAGGATCATGTTATTGTGGACTCCCTATTTGTTAGTGAGACAGAAACAATCATCAAGTGAAACACATTTGTATAATTAGAAAATTCTGTAGTTTGGGAACCCCCTCTTTTAATTGAAATAAAAGTTAAGGTGTCTATTGAATAATGAAGAGGGGATTAGTAATTAAAGAACTCAAATGCCCCGAGTTGTGTTCCTAGCTTTGCAGCAGGGTTCTAGAGTGATACATTTTTCATAAAAACAGTATGTTATAGAAGTGAGTGCAGAAATAATTGATTGTTATCAGTGTATAATTTTATATTGATTTCTTTGTGTACCTGAGAACAATGGCTTTGAAAGCTGGTCACTATGTGTAGTGGACTGTGAATGCCTCTCAGAAAAAAAAACCTGTTGGAAAGAAGAAGAGGGGGTAGAGAGAAGATATTTTAAAAATGAGGCATTTTGTCATGTTCTTTAGCAGCATCTGATTGTGCTAAGGAGGGTATAAGTAGTATCTAGCTCCTCCAGATGTCAGCTATTTAGAGAGACACACACCAGAAGTTCTGTGGACAACAAATGATTGAATCCCACACAGGATGCTCTTCTTGGCAAGAGAAGAAATGGGAGTGAGTGGGTGAGCCTGTGTGTGCTACTGTGCAGGATGGGATGAGCAATTACAAAAATGGGAGATAAGGAGAAAAATGAAGATGGATGAAGGTAAAAATACCTGCTAAATGCCACTGTCCTACTTGGATGGTGTGGAATTGTTGCCTGGTTGTCTCAGTGCTTTGTCTAGTCTGATTTTAACTCTATAGACTATTTTACCATGACTTAGGTAACCTAAGCTATGAAAAACTCTGTACAAACATCTAGATATGTATTATTTTCAGTCTGTAACTAGCGACCTAAGAAAACCCAATAATGAGAGTGATTTGTTGCAATACAGCTTGCTGGGGAAAAAAACCCAACCCAAACCAAAATTATTAGATCATCCTCTGTTGAAAGCAGAAGCTTTTCATAGTTTTATTTCTTTAGATGAAAATTTTGTTAATAAGTTCTTTAAAGCTCAGTAGTATTTCTGGGGATGGGTAAAAGAGTTTCACAGAACCCACAAATAATGAGATGGCTTTGGGGCTTCCCTCAGAGGCCTCAACAGAAGTTGGAAACACGCTGTCATACTAGTTTTGAAATTTACTTTTGTGTAATATCTTCCTCCTACCTCAAACTGTGTTAGATAATTTATTTCTCTCTCTTATGCGATTTCTATTCAGTGGTTGACTGTGACACAAAAGGGATGTTTGCAGATGGGGAAGAGAAGCAGTTTCCCTGCCTTTGAGCTGGTCTAAGTCCTATTGTCAGTGCTAGATGAGATCTCCCATTTCTAGTGTAGAGTAATGCTTGATCAAAGTGGCACAGAATTATTCACCTTTGAAGGATTCCTTCTGGTGCTGCTCTTTCTGTGACCCTTAACTAACACATGCTTCATTAGCATATATACATGGTACAGATCTAAGATGCTGAATTACCCAACTCTCATACCACAGTCTTTGGTTCTGGTATTCCCTTTACAAAAGGTTTCTTGCAATACAGCCCACAGTGAGAAGCCAGCATCCTGCAACTTCAGCTGTTGCACTGGCTGAAACCATACTGTACTAGTGTGGACATACAGTGTTATTTTAGTCTGTTTTTCTGGGGAAACGATGCTTCTGCAATTGCTCTGTCTGGCCATTGCCCCTTTGGTTGCCTGGCCAGCTGCCACCACATTTGACAGGAGCACTGAAGCCCCAGAGATACTGAATTCCTCCAGAATCTGTTCTTCAACCCTGCTGAGGAATGAGGGCTGGCCCTCAAGCTGGTAGCTTGCAGCTTGCAGCTCCAAACCTGCCACAACACAGACCGCTGTTTCCTCACCCAAAGCAAGACATGAGAAGGAAAAGAAATGAAAGGTGTTACAGCAGGGTAAGGAAATATGACAAAAATCTGAGCACATCAGAGGAGGGAGTGTGAGAGAATGCAGGGAGGAACTGAGGGTTGCGTGGTGACATTATGGCGAATAGGGGAGGGCACACATGGCACAACAAAGGGGAAACATAAAGCCTCATTTCCTACTTGCTTATTTCTGTAGTTCTGCTTCTTGTAGAACAAATATTTTTTCAGGTAGCCAGGAATATCAGATGCCCTCTTTTTATCTGCCTGCTGCTACATTTCAGGTGATAACATCTAGTGTAGGGCCTGGTAGCGGATAAGTAGCATCTGAAAAGGTGTTATAAGTAGCAAGAAAAGGTGTTATAGAGAGCACCTGTATATCTGTTTATTCTGTTGATCACATACTGCTTTCTGCCTCTTCAGGATTTTTTTGGTAGCTCGGGCTGTCACAGAATAGCTACCGTCAGATTTCTCTGCAGGAGGAGATTAGAAGGAGATGCAGAGATGAAGACAGCAACAAAATGACTCACAGTTAATCATTCTGAAGACCACTCACATTTCCTTTTCCCTCACAGTACCTTACCATGAT
Organism: Corapipo altera; assembly: GCF_003945725.1. Lineage (NCBI taxonomy): Eukaryota > Metazoa > Chordata > Aves > Passeriformes > Pipridae > Corapipo > Corapipo altera. Next base: position 16,630,024 of record NW_020884878.1, on the reverse strand, counting down.
TCTGACAGTACCCTGGACAAGTCAGTGACAGACTGTGTGCTGCCATCCTGACTGATCATTTTTAGTGACTGATAAAAAGGAGAGGGGGGCGAAACTTGGCATCTAATTAAAACTATGCAGACCTAGTTATAACTTAAAGTGGGACTTAAAGGATGGTCCAGGGTGCAGATAGCTTTTTTATGACCAACCCAAAGTTCAGAAGGAAGAAATAAAAAAGTGTGATTCTTCAAGTGAGTTCCCTCTATGGGTTATGCAGGAATTTCCCTATTTTCACTTTTTTTTTGTTTCTTCTGTAGTTGTCCCTGGCCAATGGTCTGATGAAGAGATAAAGAGGCTACAGAGGAGAGAGAGAAGCAGAAATGTGTGTGCATGTGTGTATGCACCTGTGTTTGTGTGCATCTGACAACCGCAATCCCTGCTTCCCTATCATTAGCTTTTCCCTTGGCACTTTACAATGAGTTACTGGAGTTTCCTGTCAGTCCTGTCCAATAAACAGGACATCCATGTTGGTAGCAGCTTATGCCTTGTCTGTTGTATACAGCCTGTCAGTGAGGGAGCATGCTACTCCTTCCCCTTCTTTGTTTCCATGTCTCAATTTTCACTGCTGTCTGGTGCTTAAAGCCCTTGTACTCCTGATAACTGCACTTGCTCTGGTGGTAGTGTTTGCAGCTCCAGTGGGATTTTGTTGCTGCTAGGTGCCTCCCTCTACATGAATTCCGTCTCATTTTGCTCAAAGACAAGGATGCTGGGTAAAGGGAAGTGTTTTGTTTGAGGAAGCAGGCTTTTTGCATCCATGTGACTAGTACAAACACTCTTTGAATCACAGGTGAGTTGGAGGATTTGGCAAGACAAGGAAACCGCTGGTGTCACAGGAGACCTGCAGTGTTGGAGAAGCTTGTGTGGGTGGAGTTTGAGACCCTGGAGAATGATAGGAGAGTGAGGTGCTTCAAAAGGATAGAGGTGTTTTTAAAGCAGTTCATGCTCCTTATATTTATTCTCACTATTGTGCTTTTGTTGAGCTTCTCTGCTGGAGACCAAGTGTCCCAGTAAGGTCTCTGATCAGTTGCTGCAAATGGATGTGGAGTGTATTCTGCTTTCATTGGTTTGATTTTTTACGTGGGTGTGTTGTATGCCTTGAAGCCAGGGCCTCTCCTCAGTAGTATTAAATATATCAGCAAGAAACAGGTGCTGTACAACTACTCATCCCAGTGTAATGCTACAGTGACTTAAGCTGAATTTTCTGAAAGTTGCAAAAGTTTTTAAAATCTGAGTGCAAAAGACCTGGGAAGCTGCAAACAAGAGCTTTGCCATATATTTCATGTTATAGAATGTAAAACTGGAAGTAGCTACCAGGGTGCTAATATGAGCCCTTCTTCTATGCAAATATCACCAAGGAGTATCACCAATAAGATACATGAAATAATTGTTCTTGTGTATGCAGTGCTCATGAGACTCCATCTGAAGGACTGCAACCAGTCTGGGGAATGGCACTTCAAGAAAAATGTAGATATTTGGAAAACATCTCTGGGAAACCAGCAATAATGAGCATAGTCAAAACACCACAGATCTCTAAGGAACAATATAGCAAATGTCCTTGTCTAGGGAGGAGTGACATAGCAGAAGTCTTCAAATATATAAATGGTATCTGTGAAGAGGAACGAAATAATCTTTCTTCTATGATGGGGAAAGAAATAACAGACTGCAGTATTGCAACTGAAAATGTATATGTTGTTGGGGAATTACAGATTGCTAGGAAGGGAACGTTTAGAATACTGGTAAACCAGACCAGTTTTAAACTTTAAAACAAAACTTTACTGAAGTCATTAAGTAGCAACAGAGTTTATGCTAATGGTTAATTCTCAGTTGTTATCATTAATTATTGCTTTATATACAAAACTGTTATTCTTTAATATTTATGTCCTAAATTAACTGTGACTATACAGTGCCATAGAGCTGAATCTCTAGAGTTAGAGCTGACAGCTACAGTACTTGATGGATTTAGCTGCAGAAGAAGAGGTGAGAAGCAGAGAAGGATGATGGAAGTTGGAAGTGATGCTGGCTTGTTGTCTTCCATATCCAATTTCCCTTTTCATACTTGATTCTTTAATGCTATTTTCAATCTCCAAAAAATGAGATCTTCGGCTGCTAACAGTGCTGCTTCTCTTGTTCTTTTTTCCCCAGACATGCTTCTTGTGTGTTTAGCAGGATGCCCTGGGTGTTTGCATCCCTTATGCTTCTCTCATCCTTTGTTGCAACTTTTTGTTACTTGGATGCCTCTTATGAGCAACTACATCTTGTTTGCCTGTTTGATGGTCATGTTGCTCACATACTTAGTGAAATGCTTACATATACCATCACAGTGTTGCAATATATTATATACTGCTGCTAGTTACAATATTTTAGTATGTTTATATCTGGGCACAAGGAAAGCTAGTATTAATTATATCCTGATTAATACATTTGTAATTCGTAGGTGTCACCAGCAAATTCTTTGACTATGGCAGATTTGTGAGAAAGAAAAAAAAAATTCTGTTGATAAAGTTGAACACTGGTGTATATTGCTTTTAGAGCATTGATCCTTCATCACTGCAACTTAGACAACATCACCAAGAGTGTTGTAGGTAAAGTTTATACTACATTGGTGCAGAGAGACTGACTACATAGCCTCTTAAGGTACCTGGCTGTCTTGTCTATTATAAGCCTAGTTACTTGGACTTCATTTGTGGTTGAGAGCAATTGGACTGTATATTGTGTACCACTCTGTGTAGGTCGTATAGCACAGGTACCATATGTAAAAATGTCTGTCTCCTTTGGGTGAGGAGAAGACTATCTAACAGTTTTATTGTTTGTTATGCCTTAGCCAGCAATGGTTTGACACAGACCATCACCATGGGCTCTGTCAGGGTTAAAAACAGAAGAACTGTTCCCCCCAGTGTCTTCTTTTGTCCTTCCAATTTTCAGCTTTGGCTGCTCTGACATTCTTTTTCTCTCCTCTTCTGCACACTGACAAGGTATACATCTTAGGAAATTACACCTACTACCGGCTCCCACGCAAGGAGGCTTGGCCACTGGAACCACTTTGGGTTTTATCTGCTGATGAGACACTTGTGTCATTGAAAGATTTTCCCCCCTATATCTTTTTTTACTTTTCTTTTAGTTCTTTTCTTTTTTCGGTGGTTGTGTGACCACAGCAAACACCAGTCACCTGGCAGTTATTGCTGTGAGTTGAACCGGTGATTAAAAGCAAAAGCTGGGCAAGATGATAGATGGAAGAGAGAAGAGAAGCAGAGGGGAGCCTGTGCACAGTGTGTATTAGAGAACTCGCTTTTCATTAGCACAGAAGTCAGTTTAAAGGAGCAAAAGCAACAGTTTTTCCAGCTTTTCCTTTCTGTGTCAGACAAGATTTCTTTGAGTGCAAAAGGAAAATAAAAGTCTTCTTTCTGCTTTCATGGGTAAAATTAAAATAGTTCCCTATTTATCTTAGCAGATATTTTAGTCCTGTCTTTTTCTATCTCTTTCTACTTTAGCCTTTCAGGTGCTATTTAAATTTTAGAACTCAGAACTCTTAAAAAATAGTTTCCCAGCTGTTTTCTTCCACACTAAGAATTCATGACACAAATGTTATTTCTGCAGTGCTAATATTTAGCGCTAGTGTGTAAGATGCTGGACTGGCAGACCTTGGAGATATAAATCTAGATCTGCAGAATAGGTACAGCCAAAATTACAGTAGGCAACACATCCTCCTCTGTGATCTGCCAGTGCATCTAACCTCAAGCTGCTGTGAGAGTCACTGAAGGCAAGGGATTGCAGCAGTGTCTTATCCCAGACAAGGCTCACACCTAGGCTGGAAACAGGCTGTTCGCCTTCACCCTAGACTTGGCAACACTGATTCCAAACATAGGGAGAGCAAGGTACACATATCTTTTTGTTTCCATAGGCATAGTAGCTACTTGCATCCATAATATCAGTTACTAGGAGTTATGCTAGAAGTGAATTTTGCTCAACATACAATCAGGCTAATCACAGAACTTTAAGAGGGGGCTGTTATGAATGATGGAAATTGGTTCTCAGCACATGCTAAAGGTCACTACATTTTATACTGGTATCCTTAATGAAACACAGGTAGTAGAAGTACAGAAGTGTGAATTCTGTGACAGAAAAATCAGAAAATTAAACTGTTGGGCTCTTTTCCTTCATTGGTGATTCAATAATTATCTAAGGTCAAACAGTGGGTAACCCTGATTTTTTCAAATTTGGCCAGTCTTCTAGTTTCTCTAATCTTCCTGAGTCTGAACAAACATTTGCTAAAAGTCATATTGCCTAAGTGATACAAGAAGTGGAAGCAGGTTCTGTTTCTCTGGCTGACAAGCTTTGAGCAGCTGCCATTGAGCCCAGCTTCTACTGAGAGTAAAAGAGATAGATGCAGTTCCAGCCTTCCTGGAGGAAAAAGCTGTGCAGCCACACAGGATCAGTTTTCTATGTAAAACAAGAGTCTGCCTGTCAGCAGAACTTGCTTAGCCCACTTTGATAAAGTACCCATGGGGGGAAGGGACTAAAGGGTTTGTGAGACAAAAGGGAGACTTGAATAACAGAGCCTCCTCATGTTAACTGAAATAAACTAAACCTAGGCATCCTTTAGTTAACACAAAGCCCATTCATAATTACTGATCTAGTAGAGGGCCTGAAATGTGAGAAGGATCTTGTCCTAATTTCTGAGGCAGCTTTAGGAGAGAGGATGCTTGCTGGTGTCTTATGCAGGTAGTCAGGGGTATCTCTGCAGCACATTCGGTGGAGGAGAATTCCCAAGGATGAAGAAATGAATGACAACTCTCAAACTCAGGACTGAAAGCAGTTGGAGTAGACTCTCCTGTGTGAAGGCACTGTTGCCAGCCTTTGCATTCTCTTAGGTTCATAGACTAGCAGACTGGCCAAAAAAAGGTTCTGTTTGCTTGTAAAGCTGTTCTGACATATGTTGGCTCATGTGTTTCCAGCAAGTCTGTAAGCTCTCTGGGGAAGGGAGAGCTTGTGTTAGTTTGTGTATTGCTGAGTACACTGGATTGTCCTTTATACATTATCTAGCAAACAGGAGCAATTCTAACATGTTATTGTCAGTTTGCACTAGCAAATTCTGACATTGCCTCTTTGCCAATTATAATTGATTAATGCTTTGCAAAACGAGATATGTTACTGCATTTGTGTGCCCACCCACTGATTCTTGCTTATTTCCACCAACATAGGACTCTAGGTGTGTCAGAGAAGTCAGAACTTTACATGATTTTTGGCCCTTTAAATTGGATGCTTGATAAAACAGAATTTGTTTCCCAGTGGCTACTGTTGCTTTTGGCTGACTTACTGCTAGTCTAGGCTAACTAGTTGTAATCAGCTTGCATTTCTCTTCTCACAAATGAACATCAAGGGTCAGATCTCCCTTCACTGATGTCAGTCTACTGGCTTTGTTAAGTTTATTCACCCTGACACAAATGAGAACAACACTAGGCTCCAAAGCTTCTGTATTAGTTGCTTGTGGCAATCGGTGGAGCTGAGCAGAAAAGAAAGACCTGCTCTATGTTACTGGTAACGTCTGAGGCATATGCCTAAACTTTTGTAGGTAACTGGACTTAGGGTTGCTAAAGAAAAGCACAGAAGCCCTGAGAATAGAGGGCTTTTTTCCCCCCCCCCGCAAAGATATGGAATAAAACTGAGAACTACAGAACCTGCAGCAAGTTGGTTATACACAGAAAAAGTACTGCATAGCAGCAGCTGCGTGCATGGTTTTCAGCCCTGTCCTGGAGCAACCCTTCCCTTTCGCTCTGGATGAGCAAACACCGATAATTCTTTGGTGCTGCTGGGTCTTGCCCCTTGAGGCTGCCTGCAGAGGAGCAGTGATGACAAGGACAATGGGGCACCAGGGACTAGTCTTGGAGCAGTTAATTCTGCTGGCAGTGCTGAGGAACTTACCAGATTTTTGGTCACTGCTGTCCCCAGCAGTATTTGAGGAACCTTCCTAAAGACAGCACTAAGCTCTCTACAGCATGCAATCCTCTCTGGTTTATTTTATTTTATTTTATTTAAAATTGTATTTTAAGATCATAAGCAAAACCTGTTATCGCCCTCCTTCTTTTTCTTGGAAAAGTACATTAAAAAAAAAAAAAAGAACTGTTTTGAGCCTTGAGAGAAACAGTTCAGTCTGGGAAAAGCTTTTGGGTGACAAGCTGTTTTAGCTGACCTTATTTCCTTAACCTTACTATGGCTAATGCTAGCTAACACTGTATCTTGTTAGCATCTACTGGGTGAAGGCAGAGCTGTCCTCTCTCTGTCAGGTACCCTGTATTGCTAAAAGCTAATGGAGTTTCCCCTTTGGATCCAATTTGAGAGATCTATGATTTTAAAGCAGCACTGATTTTTCAGTTCTGAGTGCAGCAAAGTAATTAACAGCTAAGATTTCTCCCTCCAATAAGGTGAAGTACAAACTTTTCCTGGGCTTGAAGCTGACTGGCTCTCTTTCTGGGATTCTAAAACTCAGAAACAATTGCCTTATTATTTCTCATTTCTGCAGAATATGGTGGCCCTTTGCTCTTCTAGTAAAAGAAATGTAAGAAATAGGACTACTTTTCTCATATCTGTAGGGAGCAGCATATGATGGGAACTATTACCCTTTAAGGCATCCATCTCAGTTCTGGAGACATAAGAGCATTTAGAAGGACTGTATCTTTACCCAGATTAACTAAACTAATATGAATACAACAAAACCAGCCTCTTTTGAAGTAAATCTGGTGGCAATAATGTTGTTGAGACATCAGTTATGACTATAAACTTTCCCTTGCCATCCAACTAGGAAAATTGCATTTGAAATCTGCCCTCTTCCTGCAGTGGTGCTGCTAAATAAATGAGTCACCTGTGAACTACAGGGCAGTAAATACATCCACCAACACCTAATAAAGCAAAGCAGAGTGAAGTTCCAGTACTTTACGGTGCCACTAGAATCCTATGATGTATTTATAGCTACCTTCACAGGTTTTCCTATTTTTTATTATTTCTTTTTATGGTATAGTCCCACAGTTTGGCTTTCTTGGCTTTTCTCATTTTTGCCTAATGCCCAATGGTTTGCAGCAAAGGAAGCTTGGTAGGCAGAACATAGGACAACTCCCCATCAGAGGGAAGCTCTCTGTTTCCTCTGTTTATGGACTACCTAGGCATTTTCTATCTTTGGCCAGGGCGGTTTTTAAGTGATGCTTTTCTCCTTTGTACATCCCCTGCACCTAAGATGATACCTCTGTATGTGGGGAAGGACTGGTGGCAGATTGAGTATGGGAAAGGATCAGCAATTTTTTTTGGAGCTCATTAATTTGTTGTCCATTGAGGGCTTTGTCTCCCACAGCAGCCCAAGAGGTAAGTGGCCAGCATGTACAGGGGCTTGACTATGGAGAAGAGGCTATTGGACTGTTAAAGGGGAATTAAGAGCTGAAGGATGCTACCACAGTTTAGTCAACAAAGAAACAACCTCTTCTATTTTCTTCTCTTTCAACACCAGGGCAAATAGTTGCAGGAAAGGGGCAAGGAGTATATCCATGCAGTTCCCCTGCTGTTTCCTCTAGAATTACACTTCCTAAATCACATTTATTTTCCATACAAATTAATGAATTTTCGCCCTCTGCCTTCTGGTGAAGCAGCATTGAGTCCTCAGTGTTTAGACCTGTAGGCTCTGTGGTCCCTTTGACTGATTCTGTAATGCGTGATGCATTCTGTCCTTTTCATAATGCTGTAGCCAGAGAAAACAGAAAGTAAAATGATGGGAGGCAGATCTTTGTTGCTTTGCTGCATTGCTAATAACTAGCTGAGTCTGAAACTTATTCAGATTTCCTGTATTTTACAAATAAGCTACTCAGTAATGTGTATTTAATACACGTCCTTCCCCCTTTCCCCTAAATCAGACTCCCTGCAGTTCAATTGTACAATAAATATTTCAAAGTGCTCTGACTGTGGACTAAGAGAAAATCAGGACTTCTGTGGAGAGGGACTCAAGGGTACCCACTCACGGGTCTGCAGAAGAGTGTTATGCAAGGTTGTATTCCTCCTCTTCTCCCATGTGGGAGCAGGGGGCTTCTTCCCAACAAAGACGGGATCCTTCTGGGTATCCCACCACATATATGGCAACAACTTCAGTTTCCTAAAAAAAAACTCGGGGCCAGGAATATCTGTCTTGCACAGATAAATTGCTCTGTGCCCTATGTATGGCAGTGCAAATTTGCCATTCAGCAGGCACCTGCACCACAGGTTACTCAGTCCTGTCTCCAGCTATGTGCTCCATTGTGAGGAAAGCTGATATTCACACTTTAAGGCTAGAAAGTGGCCACCAAATCAGTCAAACATTTATACTAAAAGTATGTCCTGTTTAGGATGGAGAATCCTGATGTCTCTTCTGTTCAGTTCCCATGTCTATCAGTTACTCACTGGCTCAACACGACTGAGCCTCTGTCTCCTTATCTGCCGAATGGCAAAGTAATACCTAAAGCTGTTGAATGGCTTCATTAATAAAAGATTTTAAAGCACTCTAAGATTCTTAGGTGGCAAGTATTGGATAAATGTGAAAGTAGTATTCTTGCTTTCCACAAACATTGATTAAACCCAGGAAAACACCAAAACATTTCTGACTGCTCTAGCCCCTGATTTAGATCACTTATACCGTAAAATAAGTTACTAGAAAATAAATTACAAGCATATCAGGCTCAGCTAGAAGTAGTAGTTGTGCAGCTCAGGCTGATCATTACAAGTTACTGACGTGTTGTACCAAATTGAGATCAATGACCGAAAACATTGCACCTCTGTGTTAGGGAGATACTTGAGTGCAGCGGCAGGTTTCTGAGGTGGATGTGTGCACACCTACAAATATGGATCTAGAGGGGAAAACAAGAAAACTTAGAGTCATAAACAGTTTATTCTAGTTAGTATGAATAAATGAAGGAGAGGGAGGCAGTGCAGGGCAAAGTGAGTCCTGGGGCTGGTTGGCTCCTTTTCCAAAGCTCCTTATAGACTCCCTGAGTGATCCTATGTAAGTCACTTCACTGCTGGTGCCTGGCATACCCAGTGTGGCTGGGGATTTTTTCCATGCAAATTGACAACAAATTACTAGATAATGTATTTATTTATTAATTTATGGGCTGCATACTCTGGCTCCATCCCTCACTCCCCGAGGATTAAGTGCAGGTACACCTGTTTGGACTCAGCCTATTGTTGCAGGAGCATTAAAAAAAATAAAAATCTCTAAGAGCCATACGAAATTTTAAAGAGCGCGGTCATTCCTGGTTGTCCCTTTGCTCCTGAGCAGCTGCGGCCGCAGGACGAGCAGTGGGACGGGCCAGGGGGACGGCGTTTCTCCAGAGAATCCTCTCGCTGTGCCGTGTCCGAGTAGCCCGTGCCCGCTGCCCCCCTCGCCCGGCCGGCGCCCAAGGCACAGTGGGACGGCGGCGTGAGAGGAGGTGCCCGTGGCAAGCGGGCGCGTCCCGTCCCCGCACGGACCAAGTGGGCGCGTTTCCCCAGGGGCTGCTCGGGGCAGGCAGCCCCCGCGACCGTGGGGGTGTATGCCGGGCTCTGGTTCCCCCGCACGGTGCGAGGCGCTCCCCTCCGCTGGGTCAGCGCTGGGGACTCCGTTGCGGGCAGTTTCGGGAGCCCGGGGTGTTTCCCACCGCTACCTGCGGCAATTTTGGGAGCCCGGGGTGTTTCCCGCCGCAGCCCCTCAGCCCGTCCTGGGCCCGCCGGGCCGGGACCCCGCGCGCGGGGACCACACGAGCGCGTGAATGGCGGGGGCGGTGCCGCCCCCCGGCCCCGCCTCCCCTCGGAGTCAGCCAGTCCCTCTGCGGAGCGCTGCCGCCGCCCTCATTGGCTGGCCGGGGCCGGTACATTTGCATGCGGTTCGCCCATTGGCGGAGCCGCTTCCCCGGCCGCCCCGGCTGCGCTTCACCTGCGCCGCCGAGTTGCCCGCACTTGCCGCGCCGGCCGCCCGCGCCCGCCCCCGGCTCTGCTCGCTCCGCGCCCGCCCGCTCGATCCATCGCCCGGACACGGCCGCTGCTCCGCGACCGACCGACCGACCGACCCACCGCCCGGGGAGACCTGGCGTTGCCCTCGCCGGCTGCGCAGGGTTAATCGGCTTGATCCCTCGGTCGCCTGGACTCGTGGGAAGGAGGATAACAATCCAGATTGCTCTGTGTGTGTGTGTGCGCGCGCGTGTGCGTGTCCTAGCAATTCTGCATTGCAACACTTGCTAGTGGAGAAGCGACTGAAATCCCCTGGAATTGGGATAAAAAAAAATCAAAATATTACCTGAGGTCTCTGGCTTATTTCTTCTTTTTCGTTTTTAATAGTCCCTCTCAGCAAAGTGAGAGACAGGGATCGCAGGCAGGGAAAAGTCCTCAAGGACCCCGTAATCCTGGAGGAACTCGAACAGGACCCTCGCGCGGACATGTGCGGCTTTCCTGCGCACTCCTGGAGGCTCGGTACAGCCGAGGGGTTCCTGCCACAGTAGATCCAGCCCTGGGAAACGGCGCGTCTTATTCGTCTCTGTGTGGTTACTAACCTTCCCCCATCCCTCCCCTTCCCTGATAGCACTCTCTCGCACACATACTGTCTCTTTGCCTCGAGCATACACGCACACCCCTAGAGCCTCGGAAGCAACTCTCCTTTCTGCTAGCATGGGTCCCCTGGCATCATGAACGTTATTCTCTCTCCTTGGCTGGAATTCAGACTGCCTGTCTGTAGGTGTCTTGTGCCTTGACCATGCACCTGAGAATAGACCCCAGCATTTGCCCGGGACGCCGCCCCGCCTGGACCCTGTGGATGTGCTCCCTCTTTTGGGGATGTATCGTCAGCTCTGTGTGGAGTTCCTCTAACGTGGCTTCTTCTGCCTCCTCTTCCTCGTCTGTTTCTCAGGCTCAGTATGAGCATCACTTCCACGGCAGCAAGCACCACTCTGTGCCTATCTCTATCTACCGCTCCCCTGTCTCCCTCCGAGGAGGACACGGTGGGTTCCCACGCTTGTTTCTTTTTAACCTTTTTGCAGAGCAGCTAGAGCAGCAGAGGGGCAACAGGGACGATGGCTGTGACTCCCGGGGAGGGGGGTCCTCCCAGCCCCTCATATTTCTGCCGTTAGCTCCCCTCCCTGTTAACCCTCCACTCCTCCCCTGCCCCTCCCCGGGCAGAGCCTAGAGCTGAGGACGCGCCTCATCCAGAGCCAACTTCCCGGCCGGTGTGGTCCAGCAGGACAGAGGGTGCGGGCCGGCGGGACTGGGGCGGGTTCGGATCGCTCTGTGCAAGGCAGCAGCGACGAACTCCTCGCGTTGGCGGAGGGGCATCTTTTCCTGTCCCGCTGGGGTCCTCCGACGAGGAATCACTAACTCCCTGGCTCGTAGCGGCTGCCATGGTCCTCGAAGCACCGCGTCTTCCCTGCCAGCCACCCTCGTTTTCCCGGGCACCCTGCTGTGGGACTGCCGCCCGGGGGCTCCAGGGTTGCCGCCGCCGCCGCCGCTCCCCTGCCCTGCCTGCTTGCTCGCAGCCTGTCTGGGTGAGGTTGATGGGTAGCTCGGTGCGTGCAAAGAAAAAGGCGAGGTTTCCTTACCCCTGCTCCTGGCTTCCTGCTTTGCGCCTGGTAGTGTCTTCCTGGGAAACCCTGGGGCAGGTAATAATAGGGAGTGGGTTTTCACTCTGGCAGCAAGGGAGAAGAGGAAGACAGTGTCTGAGAGATGCCAAGGGGGAGTGAGAGGGGGACTGGGAAGCATCCTACCCCTGAAATGCTGAGCAATACTCAACAGCTGGGCCAGCACAGCTTCTTGTCCAGCTCTCCTGAGTCTGCCCAACCTGAGAGGAGTTGGTCCAGGCTTGACTGACATGGGGGCTTGTCCTCATCTCCACCTTCTCCTCTCTGTCCTGTGTCCCTTAGCTTCTGCTCTCAGCCACATCAGCTGGAAGAGTCAGGCAGGCGAAGGCCAGTCCCTTTTCCTGCAGGACTGCAGGTCAGGTCAGTTCTGGCCTTCCATCATAGGAGCATTCAGATGCAAAATCATATCTGCGGAGGACCAGAAGAAGAACCAGTGTCAGAAATGAGGCACAGGAACACTTGGAAGGAGAGGGGAAGGGAGGGGAGAGCCCTGGGACAGTTGGTTGAAATGCCGCATGACATGGCTGCAGCAGGCACTATGAGGATGTGCTGGCAGGGCTGCGTCAGGGCTACAGGGATATTGAAACCTGGAGTGTCACGGATAAGTGCTTGGATGACCAGCAGAGCAGTCTGAAGAGTTCAAATGGCACAGCGATGAATGGACCTTCAATTAAGTCTATAGGTACATTGGCAGAGTTGTAGAAGGAGCTCAGTATTGCAGGTCTGAGCTGAGACGCATTGGAGAGGGAAAGGGCTCAGGAACAAAGCCAGGAGGTGGATGCTGCAGGTCACAACTGAGCACCAGCAAAGCAGGGCTGCGCTAGCTGGAGGTACTTTGGTAGAGTTGCTGGAGGGCATTGGAAGAGGGTGATAGGAAGCTATGCAATGTAGGTGTCTATGCTCTGGCAGAGCAGGAAGGGGGGGCCCAGGGCGCTGCAGAATAGCACTGTGTTGCAAAGGCAAGAACTCAGGACTGAAATGGCACTGGGTGAAATGGGTTGAGCTGGAGTACGCAGCCAGTTCTGCAAACATAAGTGTCACTATCCTTTCATCCTATCAATCTCCCACTTCTTCCCTGAAGTTCACATCAACCCTAAAATGCAAGAGAAACATTAAGTTTTCCCCACATGGGAAGGGAACCAATGCCATGCAAAACATCAAGACCATCTGTTAAGCACAACCCATGTGAAACTCAGTTATGGGTTATTAATCATTAGCAGCAGGAGTCCTGTTATTTGCAGCAATACTTGAGGAGTGTGTGAGAGAGTCCCTGTTGTGCTAAGAAATATGGGGAATCAACCAGTCCCTGCCCCACAGGGTTTCCAACAGCCCAGCTTCTGTAGCTGAGTGCTCCTGTGATGGAAGGGAATAGCAAAGTCCGTTTCGCAGGTCACTTGTGAGGAAAGGAGAGAAGGATGTCACAAAATGTGATAGTGGTTGGCTTTGAAAGGCAGTATTCTGTGGGAGAGTCCACAGTCTGTTTCTTGGTCAAGAAAGGATAGTTCTTTTCTCCTTGATGACTTTTGCACCTGCCCTCAAAGTCCAGCAAAGCCTCATTTAAGAGCCATGAGCAAAGCTGTTATCAGCTTCAGTGAGAAACTGGCATTTTTTGGCGTCCTCATTGCAGAAAGGAATCAAGGGAAATAGAGAGCTTGGGAAGCTCAGGCTGGTACATAAGCCAGTCTGAGTTGTTTGGTTTTTTTCCTTTCCTAATCGTGCCATGTAGCAAAGCTGGCATGAAAACCCCCTTTGGCCATGAGTAAGGGGGTGGAGGGGATGGACAGAGAGAAGAGATTGAGAGAGGAAGGAAGAAGAGACCACAAAGACAGCTGGTCTTGTAAACACGTGTGGTTTATTGTTGTGTTTTCTTTCACTGTTGCACAACAGAGTTCCTTGGAATTTGTAACAGTGTTGAGCTGTGCACTCCCTGTGTTTCCTGGGATTTTGATTATTTGTTTTTGCTAGAGGGAAATAAAAAATTAATTCTGACTCCTGCCTACTTGGTGGCTGCATTATAATTCTGATTTTGGAAGGAATCAGATCAGGATTGTGGCCACCCTGCTGTGTTGTCTTCCAGCCCCGCAATTCTGACCACTGAGACTCAGTCTTGTATTTAAACATATTTTCGTTTTTTCTTCTACATCCCAGTGGATTTCAATCTGTTTGAAGAAGCAAATTAGTATCTAGCACAGAGGAAAAGTAAATGTCTCACAAGGCATGAGCACTTGTTTGGAGCGTGTTTAGTGTTCCTTTAAAATCACTGGAAAACCTTCTTGTGGCTTACTTTGAACAGGACTGGGCCCAGATCTGACAGTCGTTACAGTGCTGGTGTTATGAGAGTTAATTCTGAAATCACCGAGCTGGTGCTTTCCGGTAGTTGAGCTGCAACCTGCAAATGTAAAACTTGGCACAGTGCATGTTCTCAAGGAGAAAGTCTTTCTAACAGGTTTACCTCCCTGTCAGCAGGGGAGTGAGCCTGACCAGGCAGGGGACTTCAGCAAGTCAGAACAAATCTTTTTGCAATGTGAGAACCTTCCTAGACTGTCAGAATCTTTACCCCCAAATAATAGGAGGGGAAAGCTATGGTTCCTCTTTATTTTGCTAGGGGCTTGTGGGAGAGAGGAAGGAAAAAAGTTGGGCTGTGTTTATTGAAAGTCCAAGTGTGATGAATCTTCCTGCCTCCCCTTAGCTATTTAGCACCCTGCTGGGTCAGCTGCTTTACCAGAGCCTGCAGCAGTGACTTCACAGCCCCTCTTTCCACATCCTCAATTGCCTCAGCTGATGAATAATGCATGCCTCTGGTTGACAGATAAAATGAAGAGATTTGTGCATGTTTTGTCTTATTGATGAATTAATTAATTTGGTTTCTCTTTTTCTCCTCCAGCTGTTTTTTCTCTAGCCCTCCTTAATGGATGGGGAGCAGGGATGCACAGAGGCGACATGTGATGCCTGGTGCAGATTGCCCCTGCCTCCAGAGTACTGCTCTGCAGAGGCAGCTATGGGAGCAATGATGGGCACAGGGTAGTTTCTCTTGGTTTTCACTTTGGGGAGGCCTATGACTTATGCACAAGTCATAGCAAAAAGCAAAGATCTGTCATGAGAATTGGCAGTGAGCAATCACCAGATCCTGTAGGTGTAACTCTTAGGCCTCAGTTGATTCTTAGAAGTTCTGTCCTTTATATGAAGCATTTCCTTCTTTTATATCTTTTTTAAAATCAGCAAATAAGAGTGAATGCTTGGACAGATCAAGAGAATGCTTCCATAAAATAGGCAGGTATTCTCCAAACCAGTGTCAAAGCTTGCCAAACACAGCTTTAACAGTGTACCCTCTGTATAATACATATGTCCTCCAGTGTGACCTGTTCCTCATCTCAAGATTCTACGTTCTTGCAATCCTACCTTTTCTTTAAAATAGAAAACTAATTCCCTGTCCTTGGCACTGCCCGTTCCCCAGTACAAAGCAGGACCTTCCCTGTTCCCCCATCATCAGGAGATTACTTTGAGCAAAGGTTGGTAGCTTTAACAAAAGGGGGAAAAATTGCTCTATACAGAACAGTCAGTGATCCAGTAAAATGAACTTCACTCAGAGCTGAAATTAAGGTTACAATTAAATTCTGCAAAGGTGAAAAGCTAGAAGTCTGCCTACTTTCTGTGGCTTGCCTCTATTCTCCTATCAACGAGGCCTAATTTTTTGACAAAGGCTACTGCTTCTGTATGCCCGAATGTTTACGTTCCCTTCCTCAGAGACATTAATAATGATTAATTATTTTTAAAGTAAGGCAAAATCTGCTTAAATTGTCTCAAGCTGGCTGTCCAGAAATCTAAGCGTCCAAACTCACACGTCCCTTGTAGTCTTAAGTGATCAGAGCTGGGCTTTGCCCTCTCTGCGCTTCGTATGTCTTCTGAGAAAGCACTGTTTTCAATTGTTGAACACAGGAAAAATCTGGTGTGTACAAAGGCTGTTTCCTCAGAACGAGATTGCTGTTTGACTTATCCTTTGCATACTTTTATATGAAACAGTTTCTGATTAGGTGCTTTGACTTCTCATTCAGTGCACAGTAGTAACTGTTCCCAACTTGGAATAGTTTGCACTGATCTGCAAAATTGACGTTTAAGTCTGTTCACCTGGTACTTGTTCCGAGGAGATCCCAGTGATATTAGATCTGGAACACGAGAAACTTAATGTCATTGTTGAACCCCGTCAGTCTGATTTAATATATGTCTCTGTGCTCTTTGAAACACTGCTCAGACCTGTACTGGTGGAGGTACAGTCTCTTAAGACATGTTTAAAAAAGCCCTCTTTTGAAAGCTACTTTGCACTTGCTCAGTATCTCATAGCACATTTTGCAAAAGTAGGAATGATAATCCTGAGTCAGAATTAGATCAGGGCTTTCTTCTGCCTTATATTTCCTTTGCAATTTAGAGTGGAGAGAGGTTTCTTTTCTTTATCATTTCTGCTTTTGGGTAATACAGCCCTGACTTTTCAAGCAATTGCCACATTCTGCTGCAAAGGTGACTGCATTTCAAAGACAAATGAAGGATCCTACTGTATGCTTTGTATAGGCATTGAAGTTGTAAAGAATATTGGGTTATGTGACACCAGCTATGTAGTCAGAATGAGAATGGTACCTTTTATAATATTTCTACATTTAAAAACGTAAGAATTTTTTTAACAATGCTGGCCAATTTTCCTTGTTTTCTTTTTCTTTCTCTTCTATTGCCATGGCATGTAAAGAAATGCTTGACCAATGTTATGATAGTCACTGGGTTATTATACACTGTGCTTTTGGAACCTCCAAATTTCTTACACAGGTCTCACTAGAAGGAATAAAATGTACCTAGATCATCTAACATGGGTATAGTGACAAGAACAGAATAGTCTCCAGCTGGTGGTGGGAAAGTTCCACAGTTTGTCATACAGAAGGTAACCAGATACAGAGCTGGAGCTTCTAACTGCAAGGAACATAAGTTTTGTCTGCAAAGTACAAAAGATGAGCATCCTTCTATTTTTTCTTTTTCCATGTGCTGTACCTTAAGAAGACTGGCTCTCTGTGTAGGTGCCCAGGATGACAGTCGTGTGCTGGTTTGCTGACTTGGTGGGGGTTTTTTGGTGTTTGTTTTTGTTTTTTTTTTTGGGGGGGGGTGGGGTGGAGTGGTGGTGGTTTTTTTGTTGGTTGATTGGTTGGTTTTTTGCATGTGTTGTTCTAGTGGGCTTTGATAACTATGAAAGGTCACTCACACTAGCAAAAAAATGGTGGGTTTCATGTCCTCTGTGTAATTTCTGTACATAAGACGACATGCAGTGGACCGGTGGTTCTGATTTGTTGCATGACCTTGACAAGACATTACTTTCTGACTTGTTTTCTTCATCTGGGAAATGAAGAGAAAACCATTTTTTTCACCTAGGTGAGGTGCGCAGCCCTGGTACACCTGTGTGCTTTGAGATCCCTGGGAGGAAGCCACAGAAATTAATGAAACCCCAGTAGTCCTTTGGGGCTTTAAATGTCAGAGAACCTTAAAAGAGCAGCCTGCTTCTACCTTTTGCAGAACAAGCAAGATACCTTCAGGTTCTGAATATAGATCCCAGTAGCGTTTTCCCTTATGGCTTTAAAGCCTGGACAGGCTCTAGAGCCAAATCCCAGCACTGGTGTTTCTGAAGGAGCAGGAGAGCATTTTAGCAGAGAGCTGGCTGTGCCAAGTTCCAGGCAGCCACTGGAGCCAGGGACCTGCGATTCACCACGGCTCTCTGCCACTCTTGTATATTACTTTTCTTGTTGTGTGTGTGTGTGTGTGTATTTTGCACATTAAAACATAACTACTTATACTCCTGAGTGACTTCCCCTCAAACTATGAATTTAAAGTACTTCTGACACTCTCTTTTAGAATTTGAATATAATTATATGCTTTGGGTGTAAATTGTGGTTTTTGCTACATAAGAAACTAATGGAAACGATCTGCCTATTCCTGCAGTTTACAGATTGTACACTTTATGTCTAGAGATGTATATTTAGGCTGGTTTTCTGTATGGTATATTAAGATGAAAATGAAGTTGATGTGAGCTATGGTGGTTAGAAACATGAATAGTGGGCTGATAAAGGACATTGCTAAATTAATCCAGTGCTAAGGTTTACTTTATCATCTCTTAGTTTTACACC
Source organism: Corapipo altera (assembly GCF_003945725.1). NCBI lineage: Eukaryota > Metazoa > Chordata > Aves > Passeriformes > Pipridae > Corapipo > Corapipo altera. The sequence continues at coordinate 16,612,221 of NW_020884878.1, read as the reverse complement.
TTTCATTGTTTTGCATTCTTGATGACGGAGAACAGGAGAGTAGGATGTATTTTACAGTCTATAGAGGGCCTTGTGTCTGCAGAATATCGAGGGACAGGGTGAATGAATCAGAAAGATGTAAAAATATTGCTAAAAAAAGACCCTTTGCTTATTCTGTGACTACCACGTGGTAGAGAATGAGGGAAGACTTTGTTTGCTAGAAGGCTCAGGAAAAGTACCCTCAGTTTAATCAAAAGGCCAGGCTCCATTTAATAACTGCAGAGTGAATCTGTTTCCATGCTATCCTTGGAACATGGTTTGGAATTTAGGATAAATTCAGCATATTAAGCAGATCAAATTATTGGAAGATTACTAATCTACATTAAGCAGACCAAATTATTGGAAGGTGAGGGGAGTTGAAGTTTGGTTTTTTTTCCCCAAAGTTTGATCTTTAACATCATGCTGCATGACATCAACTGATTGTCTGGACATGCTTGGTGAACCCTTTGATTCCTTACTCAACTGCTGCACTGCCCAGTGGGGGTTTTCATAAGCACAGAGACTAATAGTGAATGGGGTAACATCAGACTGGTGACCTCTCACTGGTGGGGTTCAGCAGGGCTCCATCTTGGGCCCTGTGTTCTTCAACTTCTTCATAAATGATTGGACACAGGACTGGAAGGGATACTAAGCAAGTTTGCAGATGATACAAAACTGAAAGGAGCTGTCGACTCCCTTGAGGGCAGGAAGGCCCTGAAGAGAGAACTTGACAAATTAGAGGACTGGACAAACACCAACCACATGAAGTTCAACAAGGGGAAGTGCTGGATTCTGTACCTGGAATGGGTCATCCCTGGATGTTTGTACAGACTGGGGAATGAGATGCTGGAAAGCAGTGCCATGGAAAGGGAGATGGGGGTCCTGGTTGATGGCAAGTTGAATATGAGTCAGCAGTGCCCTGGCAGCCAGGAGGGCCAACTGTGTCCTAGGGGGCATCAGGCAAAGCATCGCCAGCCGGTCGAGGGAGAGGATTGTCCTGCTCTGCTCTGCACTGGTGTGGCCTCACCTTGAGTATTGTGTGCAGTTTTGGGCACCACAATATAAGAAAGATATTCGACTGTTAGAGAGTGTCCAAAGGAGGACAATGAAGATGGTGAAGGGCCTTGAGGGGAAGCTGTATGAGGAGCAGCTGAGGTCACTTGGTCTGTTCAGCCTGGAGAAGAAGAGATTGAGGAGAGACCTCATTGCAGTTACAACTTCCTCATGAGGGGAAGAGGAGGGGCAGGCACTGATCTCTTCTCTGTGGTGATCAGTGACAGGACCCAAGGGAATGGCCTGAAGTTGTGTCAGAGGGGGTTAGGTTGGATATTAGAAAGAAGTTCTTCACCCAGAGGGTGGTTGGGGACTGAAACAGGATCCCCAGGGAAGTGATCACAGCAGCAAGCCTGACGGAGTTCAAGATGCATTTGGATGACACTCTTGGTCCTCTACAGAGCTAAGAGTTGGACTGAATAATCCTTGTGGGTCCCTTCTTACTTGGTATATTCTGTGATTATGTGAAGCAGCAGAGTATAGAAATTCCCCAGATAATGTTGGGAAGACAATTACAGGGTGGTTAAAGGAGAGAACACACAGTAGATACAGTAGACCTGAAATCATTGAAGAAATGCAAATGTTTTTAAAAAAGTGAACTAAAAAAAATTAAAAAAAGACCTTGTTCATTTTGGTTAGGTTATTGTGCTAACTGGACTATACATAGAAAACGGGTTTGGCCAACGTCTCCACTTGGCTATCTATTCTGGAAAGATTCTCACTGTCTGATTTAACACTTAGGAAAGTTACAAAAGATGAAGTGTTTAATTTAATAAACACTGGGATTCCTGAGTTATTGTGATCATCTGAGAGAGTTTCACTCCAAAGACTATTGGAACTTGTAGTTCTATAGACACATTTTGCAACCTACGAGCACTATTAGTCTTCTAGTATCCGGTGAGATGAAAGTGGAAATAGTAGGTAGAAACCTAACATTTTTCTCTTCCCTTTGTTTGTTCTTTATTTACTTGTCTAGTGGTAGCTTTTCTTACATTCTGATTATGCTACTGATAATTATGATGTCCTGGGCTTTCACAGAAGAGTTTGTCATTCACTGATGTTTACTGAGTGCAGTGTTTAGGAATGCTGATGGCCTGGAAAGGACCTAGAGTAATCCTAAATTTATGTGGCCTACATCTAGTCATCTGCTTCCATAACCTCTCTGTAGGATTGCAGGAGGACCCCTGCTCTCCCAATATCATCTTTTCTTTGCAATTTTGTAATGAATGACAAAACTATTCCAGGTTTCCCTGATCTTGCTCTCCTGTGTGCAGTCCAGCATATTTCTGTCACTGTATGTTTGGAAGATTCTGATGGCTTTGAATGCCTTTTCAGTTTTTATTATCTTACCATGGAGCCTACTCTCCTTCCTGTCCCCTCATGCATCTGGAGGCAGTTCATTAGAGGCAAGGAAAAGAAATTAATTTTCCTTGAGAAATGTATTTCTGCGCCTTGTAGAGGCTTGAGGAAGAGAAACAGAGCAGAGAATTCTTACTATCTTCTTTTCAAACTATTTTTTTTTTCTATAGAGAATGTGGAGAAAAAAGTGTCTGTGCCCTACAAACATCCCTTCACCTGGGAGCTTATTTTTCTGACACTTGGCACTACGAACATGCCAGGATTGCAGTAGGCTGGAACAGAATAAGGTGGTTGCCTGCCCTTCAGAATTAATGTGCATTGGCTTAGTATAAAAAGAGTATGTCTTGTAACTGAATATCAAGGTGGCAAGTTCTGCTCAGATGAATGCCAGTAGTGTATATCAAAGCTTATTTCATTTCAGGTAATTGTTATTTCAGACAGGTTAGTTTCTGCTAAACAAGCCTTATACTCGGGCTACTTTTCCTGGCCTAGTCATTAGGAAAATAAACACTGGCAAAACAAGCAGCCTCCCCTGCTTGACTAATTAATACTTGATAGCTGTTTTAAAAATGGTCAAAACCTGAGCCTTTTCAGCATTTCTTGGTGAGAAATTTTGCCACTGATGTCAGTGAAGCCCTACTCTACTTTTCAATGGGCAATGCTGAAGAGGTTTTTCCTCAGCAGCACCATGGAATAGAACTGAGGACAAGAACCCCCAAACATTTTCCCTAGCTCTGCTACAGGCTTACCTTGACATAAAGGATGGTGAATCATACATTGCCAGGTGATTCAGTTGTACTATGCTGTAGTGCAAAAATATGATGAGATTTTAAAATCTCGTTAGATCCTGACATAACCCATATGAAAGGAAAACAACTATATCGTTACTGTTCTTTCCCGACATACTGGAAAGGTATTTTCAAACTTCTGCCAGAATATTTGCTCCTTGCAATTTGGGGAATATCATAGTACTATGGCTTCTTCTACTTTCTTTGGATGAAGTCCTGGGAATTCATCCCTGTAATGTTCTTGGAAGGACTGGTGACTTTTTAGACAGCAAGCTGCAAAGAAATAGTGATCCTCATCCCAAGAATACATTGTCAGAAACGTGGGGAATGCCTGGGGTGAATGGTTAAATGCAGTGGGTTTTTTTCAGTCATTTCATTGTGAGACTGAGTTTCTGCTGCTGGTGACTGTTTTGTTTACTGCTTCAAGGAGCACTATGGACATGTGTTTCTCTTTACTGCTTTCAGAAATCTGGGGGGATTTTTTAGACCAGCAACCCAAATTGCTGACCCTGTCCCCCCAGCCTCTACTTTCAATATCCCCTTTTACTGTCTTCTGCTTCTGTTACAAGTTAGATCTTGTCTGCAACTCTTCAATCAATTCATTTAACCAAAAAGTGTGAACAAAATTATCAAGGTGATTTCAGCTGGCAATAGAAAGAAAAGGGGAGGGAGAGAAGAGGAGAAAAATGGAAATTAAGCTGACGTATAAATTAATTTCCATTCTTTCTTTCTCTTTGATCAGAAGCAAAGGAGGGAAGGATTATCAGAAGAACTGTTAAAGGCCCAAGTAGTTCTCAAGAAAAGACACAGGCTATTTGAAGCTAGAGGAAAAAAAAAATAAATAAAACCTCAATAAACAGGAGAGGAAGGAGCAGTATCAGAGCTCAGCAATAGGGCTGCCCTGTTGGCTCCTCTTGATCTGAGCTGGAGTGTTTCAAGGTGATCTGCAGAAGGCTGTAGATCTGCATCTTCTCCACCAGAGCCCCATGTTGCTGATGTTCAGTTTACAGTGGTCTTTTAGCCTCATTTTTTGACCTTGGACCTCGACTTCAAAGTATTCCATATGTTTTTACAAGTTCAGTTACTGTGATGATTTAAACACCCATTTAGCTTCCCCTCCCTCCCCAATACCATTGTCTGTGTTCTTGGAAGACCTTAATACATTTAGTTTATCACCTATGGGTCTAAAGAGTCAAGGCACTTTTTCTGCAGAGGGAGAAAGGGCAGATTCTGTTGCTGCTGGGCATGGAGAGAGCTATGCAATGTTTTGTCTTACTGAGAAGGTCACTGGGACAGGCCCAGCTAAGGGCTGGGCTGTACATCAGTCTGCAGATGTGCCTTGGGCTGTATGCTTGCCCTGTCTCTGCTCCCCTGTTACACAACAGGAGACTAAGAGGAGCAGTTTGTTCAAATGAAGTGTCTGAATAGTGGGCATTTTTGTCGGGGCACCCCTCCATGTGTATATAGAGATATGTGTAGTATTTCTCCTCAGGGAAACTTACTTCACTTCAGAAGCAGTATCTGGTTTTTACATTTCTGCTGAGGCTTAGGATTATGCTTAATTCATGTCCATAGGGAAGCTGAGTTCAAATTCAGGAAAGGGCTAGGGGCTGTGTGTGGAGACTGTTTCCTTCTAAATACTATGTAAAGACAAAGCAGTCATATCTGCAGGAGCTCTTTATTTCTTTTTTTTCCCATTTCACTGCTTGAGCGACCATTGTACATCAACCCTTTCCTATAACGTTTCTGGGTTCCTGGATTCAAGGGCACCTTCTAGAGAGGATGATTCAGTCCTTGGCCTTCATATAGCTGAACTTGACTGTGTTTACAGAAGTCCTAGTTAGTCAAGAAGTTTAAAATATGGCAACAAAGTCTCTGATATGTTATGATAATGCAGTGTCACCATTTTATGGTGCAGGGCTAATGATTTCTAATTATTTATAAAATAAATTATTTATAAATAAAATAAGGATTAACAGTAATTAATGTTACTTGCAACACTTAAAAAAACCTAAAAATGAAACGGGTGAGTCTTTCAAAAGACAAGATTTCTGTTATCTTTATTGTTTTACATCACCATTACTTTGCATATCTTTGCATGAATCACAGAAAAATAGTTCAGTCATACATGGACAAGACTGTACTATTAGAAAATCATTTGGAGTCTTATAGTCTACAGTCTTGTAGGCTACAGTCTCACAGTAGCAAAGATTCAGGAACTAAAAAAGATTTTTGGTTCAAATTACAGTTGAGTCATGGACTCGCACAGTAATCTCTGAGGACAAGGCTTGGAAAATGTGTGAGTGAATGTAGAAATTCACTGATAAAGAAATCCTGCATTAGAGTTGAGGTAAACAAGGGACTAAACTGTCCCAGAATGCTGAGTTGCAGATAAACTCATAGTACAATCAATGATATGTCAGGACCAATTTTAGTTAAATGTTGATACACAATTTGAAGAGACATATCCAAGCTGAAGGAAGAAATTAATCACAGAAGATTATAAGAATTTCCATACACACTGGTCCATCTGGTCTGGTACTCTGTCTCTTGACTGTGGCTAGTGCCAGATGCTACAGATGGATGCAAATAACCTCTTTGATATATTTAATTGTATATCCCAGGGGAGGGTTGGGGTTTTTTTTTCCTTGACCTCACAAATGTTGATCACCTTGTGATGTGAAGAACTGAGAAGGAGACTCATTGCAGTTTTATCCTGATTTTTTATTTATGGTTTTAATAATCTTATATGCCATTCTTTATTAGTAAGTCTGTTTCTTAAACTAACTTTTTGCTTAGCTATTATTAAATTTCTATCTCAAAGCATTTTATGTTGCTTCTTAGAACATCACAGCACTGATAGAGGGCAAGAAACCAGTTTTTGTATTTCTTATTCTCAGATGAGAAAATGGGACATGGAGAGGGGAAGCAGTTTGCTGAGTCAAAAACTGTCACCACATTTAAACAGTTGTAGTTATGCTGTCCCTGGGTTTACTGCTTTCTGTCATTTCACTCCAGGTTATCAGTCTCTCATTGGAGGCACCTAACAGGCTTTGGAGGTAAACAGAATTTAGGTTATCTGAATGTGGCTGTGCACAAAGTCAAACCTGACAGTACAACCTGACACTGGTGGCATCCATTCCAGTGCACTTCTCATATTGCTCTTTCTTGGTGGCATAGCTGTTTTTCTGTCTAGGATTTTTTTGCTGAAATATGTACACAGAGAAAAGAGGCACATGCATTGTTACTTTGACACTACTGAAAAGCATTGACCATATGATTAATCAATTTGTGTACTCTGAGGCTAATGTGTCCCAAATACTTCTTTTTCTCAAAAATTTACAGTTTGTGGGTAGATTGTTGGTATGGTGCCTGTGCATCAGATCTGCCTGAAATATTCGGCTCACTGCACATCCATTATAGCATTGACCTGTGCATAAACACTGGAAAACTGGATTTCTAGAAATGCCAGACACATGTATGCAACTCTCCAGCTTCCTGAAAAGGAATTTCCAGAAAAATAAGACATAATTGGGGAAATATGTGCATATGGCAGCCATATCTCTTTTTCTTCTTAATAGCAACCCACATCATGGACTTCGGAGGACTTGAAATACGGTGTGTGCATGTGAGTGAGAGAGAGAGACTATGCATTGCTTTACAGAAAAACTGTTTTTGTTTGTGTTTCTGTCTAGTAATAACCACCTCAGCCATGTTAAATGCTGCCAGAAATGTTTTTTTTTCTTCTACCTCCAAACTGTATAGACATTAAGCCTGTTGTGTCCAGTGTCAGACAGCAGCTGCTGTGTACTCACAGTGTTTCAGTAACAGTCCATGGTGCATAGAAGTCCTTTCTGTTCAGTGTTTTCATCTAAACTAATGTAAGCCTCCCAGAGAGCAGCTTTTAGATAAGAATATCCCACAAGGAAGAAGCAGAGTAGTGTAAGCAAGGAACATGGAAACAACAACTTCTGGGTATGGGTCATGTTTTGACCCTGCCTTCTGCTGTCACTCTGGACAAATCAGAGCTTCACCTCTGCATGCTCTGAATTCCCAGGTGGTAATGGGGAGTTGAAATACTCATGTATTTCCTAGGCTTGGGAGACATAACCAGCCTGATCCTTACTTTCACCATTGCAAACGAGAAGACGTTTTGCCAAGCAGTCTTTTGTGCTGGCTAGAGGTCGCGTCAGTTCCCTTGCTGTCACAGTCTGTACCTGCGTATCTAAAGTAGCAGCTCTGACCTGAGGATCTCAGTTTCAGCCTCGGCTTTACATTGTGCCAACTTCAGGTGAAAATCTTTAGTGGTCTCTTGTATTTGTCTAGTAGTTGTCAGACTCAGCAGCAGAAAAGGGATGCCAGGGAACTTACGGCCTGGACAGAAAAGACTTCCATCAGTGGTTGTAACCTATGATGTGAGTAGAGTAGGGTACAGAGAATGAAGAGCTGTTTTATTCAAGATTTTTTTTTTTCCATTTATGATGTGGAGAAACCCCCAAAATGCGGAAAATGTTGAGCTGGCTATTCCAAGGAATTCAGAATCAGTCCAAGTATCGTCTTTCAACAGTTACTACTCAAAGGAGATAGGTCATATCTTTTTGTGAAACATCCAAGCACCTGATGCAAAATAACAGTAATAAACCCCTGTCTCTGTATACAACACCCATTGTATACACTTGCTTATGACCTAACACCATATTGAGGAATTTATAGAGAAAACTATCAAACTTCTATAGGAAAACTAGTATCATTAAAAGCTGTTCTCCCAAAACTCAGTCCTTCCTTACAATGCCTGTACCCTCAGACTAGTTCTGCAACAACCTTGCCAAATTCATCACCAGAAACAAAATTCATTTAATGAAACCAAGCCACAGACAGCCTGATTTCTGTAGTTGTCATAGTAAAACATCAATCACAATAAACATCTGAAGCCCTGGATTTAACATGTGTGGTCCAACATACGAACCAATGTTGCAAAGTCATCCAGTGCATGCAAAAGTCCTCATGGAAGCAAAGCTGGTCAGACCAGAAACCTACCATGTACCATGGGGAACTCACACAGACACTCAGTAAATAGAACCATCCAGTTAATAGGGGGAGAACATTTTTCACAAATAACCACTCTAGCTTATCAGCCCTGATCCTCAAGGGAGTGTTTCAAAACAGTTTCAAAGGAAGATCTTAGAAACTAAATTTTGTAACTGCTAGACTCTAAAAATCAAGGGCTTAGGATAGCAGTATTGATTTATTGTATGTTGTATTTCTTTGTATGTCCTGCTGCCTGTGAACTCTTCATATCCTATAGGTAATAATTAGTTCTCCCTCTGTCCCACTGAGGGAGAGAGACTATTACTATTGCTAGTACCACTCCCCATGGATCTACAGGTAGCAGTAACTCTTTCCTCAAATTGACTTATTTATTAGATAATGTTAAAGTCAGAGTTATTAGTCTAAACCTGCATGTAGTTTTGAAAGTTGTTTCTGCACATTTAGATCTGAATAGGGTTTATGTTCCTTATGCTTTCCATTTTTAACTTCTATACTGGTTGGTCTTCTAAAGGCAAATCTTGCTTGTTTATATCCTTTAATCATCGTGGTATAACAACATCACTACAGAAGTTTCACTATTTGACATTTTTTAACTTCTTGAAGTATTTATTTATTAAGCTTTCCAAACAAAGCATGTTTTTAATGAAACTTGAAACCTTATTGTTAAATGCCTAAACTTGTTTAAAACCGAATATAGAACAATCCCTATAAATAGTTTACTTCTGATGAATTACCCTTCAGTGGAAAATTCTCAACCAATGCTAGTCATAAAAAGATATGGGCACAAATGCAAACAAAAACTCACATCTATGCCATTAGAACCATTCCAAAAGCCCGGGTTACATGAGCATTAATCCATTTGGAAGGCTCCCAAAATAGTTGCTGTTGTTTCTCCTGTACTTGATACAGTGTGGCTTGAACAGCAGGAGGAATGAGAAATATTTCTGGACCTCAGCTGTAGGTAACTAGGGCTCTGGAAGTGAATATTCTAAACCATGCTTCTTCTCACATTTTTAAGCTTAAAACTGAATGTTTGTTTTATTATGACTCTGTATCTGGGATTTTAATTGAAGAGGAATTTTTAAATTGAAATAAGTATCTGTGAGATTTTGAGAAAAAGCATTCAAAGATGATGGAGCAGTTTCATACATCAGTAAAAGGTCATGGTGCCATGTGAAATGAATCTAGTGCAAACCTAGCTGTAGTTTTGAACTTGTTAAAGTATCATTGATTCTGTTATGAAGAGATTTCCTTGTGAACCTCTGCACTACTTCTGCACCAACAAATTTCAGTTCTGTAACCTGCTACTGGAGAAAGCCTGAAAATTCTTGTCTGAATCCCACTATCATTGCTGGGTGCCCATGTTTTTTGGGTGTTTAAAGCTAGATAAATTTAAAGCCCAAACAAGTCAGTGTTTAGGCAATACATTGTTTAGGATAAACAATCTGATATGTTAATGCCATGCATTACAATACCTTGTTTGGGCACATGTAATGCAGTGACATTTGCGTAAATGAATACTCCTGGCATATCTCTACTCATTATGGATTTTCATACCTAAACTAGATGTCTTAAAATTTGTTTCTCAGTGGCATTTGTGAAATGGAATATATAATTTTGATGAGATCACAGATGTACGGGACAACATTTAGTCTTCATTTTGCAAGATTTCTAGGTCTTACTTACCAAACTGTGTCTTGCTAACATCATTGATACATAGCTGTGTTTGTGAATCTAGAGGAGAGCAGGGTCTCTGAGAATCTGTTTGTGTATTTTGCATGTTCCGGTTTTATAATTGTAACCAATACTTCAGTTTCCTCCTTTGTGTAAGAATTGTGATAGTGCCCCAGCTTTGTAAAGCATTTTGAAATGCATAGTAGCTTTCAATTATGTAAAAGTTGAGTATTATTGTAAGTGCATACATAGAAAAAATTCTGTGTGTCTGCATATACACAGTATATTTAGAGTGGAGTACTTGATTTTAATCTTAATTTACCTGCCCTAAAATAATGTATAGCAGAAACTTAATCCTTTGCATTGTGTGGTTATTGGCCTAGGTATTTGGGGATATTTTTAAAGGGCATATTCATTAACATCATGATCTTATCCAGTTTCTCATTTAATCTATATTGAGCTGCCTAGATGTTATTCATATTCCCCTACCACCAGCAAGTCAAGGTCTTGGTGAAAGAGACTTGATGCATTCTGTTTATCCCTGGTAGTTCATCATCTAAGATAAGCCAGGGATGTCTGCAAACTGCAATCTCATCAGACAGGCTCAGATAGCATCTCACTTGACTTTTTTGCTTATTCCATTAGCACTACTGTCCTGGAGATTTGGGATGCTCAGCTTTACCATGCTGGCATGAGCAAATGATTAACTGGGGATTGAGATTTAGCCATCATTGGCTCCATTTAACATGACAAACCTTTTAGTTGTTACACTGAACCTGTGTAAGGCTGTGCTCCCAGAGAGCATTTAAACAAGAGGGAGAGCTGTGCACCATTGCACTTTAAAAAGATCGTAATTCATGTCTCAAAAAAGGATTTACTTTTCTACCTTTCTGTTGTTGATTTCATGTGCGGCTATTCACTAGCACTTACATTTTAGGGGTAAAAGACAAGTAGAATCTCTAATTCCTATTCATTGGATTTTCTTCTAACAGCTTAAATAACTCTAGGTAGAGGCCCAAGCAGTTACCGCTGATATGTGCATGTAGCAGCAGTGGTTGTGGGCATGTGGTCAGGACCACTTAGCATTCTGTGTGTCTTCCTGCAAAGTGTGTCCCAATAAAGCAGTTCATTCAGAGTGTCCTTAAGCTGTATAGTTCATAATTTGTACATTAAATTGTGAGCAAGTAAGAAGCTAGCCCTCTAGGGTTCATAGGTTTGTAGGTAGGTAGGCTGGTAGACTGTGGAAAATTCAGTCTGCATTGTGATGAAATGAAATGAATGCCAGCCTCATTTCATGACTTGCATTTGCAGAGGAGAGAGGAGAGGGAGAGACTTAACTGCCTGCTTTTCTAAAGAGGTGAGCTAGGAAATATTTTTCAACTTACCCTTTTAATATAGAGGTTTTGATGCTTTTTCTGTTTAACGGGGTTCAAAATGGATTTGTGTTTTATGTTCTAAGGGGGTTTGCTACAGTTATAACCATTTTGATAACATTTTGATAATAGAATTAACATTTAAAATGTTGTAAAAATGAATAATGTTGAAAAGTGAAATATTTCAGTTTTTCAAACACTATTTTTCAATTTAAGAAGTCTTTAGTTTTAAAACATTAAAGCAATCTATTATCTAAGAAAATCTGCACCAGAGCACTGCCAAAGGATGCAGAGACTGGGAGGGGACGAGGGACAGGATAGTTCTTCATGTCTAACCATAATGAACCTCCCTTGCATGGAAAAAATGCTTGTCTTAGAGAAGCATATCTTTAGATGATGGTCAGTAGCATTTACAGATGTGACAGGAACAAGAAGGCATTAAGCGAATTGAGTTGAATAACCTTGTGTTTATTCCTGACGTAATACGGAAGCATTTTACTCCTTTGCCCAGCTTTTCCCAAACCAGCAAAAATCCCCAAAGGCTATTGACCACAGTCAACTTTGTTTTTAGAAATAACCACATCTATGCCAGTGATTTTCAGGGGAGACCAAACCTTTGGATTACTTTTGTTGCTGTATGGCACAGCTGAGAATTCCCAAAGGTTCTCCAGTCTGGTTTGTTAGTGTCTGCCAGTGCTGGAGAGAGATATGAGGCAAATACTTAGTCTAATGGACAAAATTTGGAAAGCTGCACTCTACAGTGGAGGGCAATGCATAGGTCCTGCCTGTGGTGTATGGTATGTGCTGGGATCTGAGGAGGACACTGCTGCTGCTGTTCTTCATTCTTCATTCCAGGGACAAACCCTAGTCTTTTACAGAATGGAAATCATCTTTTTAACTGGCTTCTGCAGTTAGGAGAGAAAGTTCTATAAAAAAGTTGTATAAGGTACTTTCACAGATATCCAGCACTGTCTGTTTCTGAGCTGTTATATGTTTAAATACGAAAGGATTTTTCTCCTCATCTAACAGCCAGGAAAAGTACCTCTTGACTGTGGTTTCCTCTAAATCCAATTTTTGGACACTTCTGTCCAAACAATCCTATGGATTGAAATACTTTATGAAGGAAAGTTCTGATTTTTCCCGAGGTTAAATAATGTGTTCATGAACAAGTACAATGTACACAGGAAAAAGCGAGAACGTATATTACATACAACTGAATTACACTTTTAAGTTCAGATACAGCAGGAGAATACTTAGTTCTCATCCTAGGTCTGTTCTGCTGTCTTCAAGAGCAATCTTCCAGATTTGTGTTGATACCAGTAATAGCAGAATGTGGACCAATTACCTTGTAAATAAAAAAAAGATATGCAGGTAGATAATTGACTTTTGGAAGCCTACCTATTATTTTTATTTCTTCTGCTTGCTCAGGGGACTTTGTGCCTGACACAGAAGTGTGGCAGCAGAGCAAGGCATATTCTGGGGCAGAAGGTGGGTGGATGGGAGGAGAAGGGTGATCAGCAGGGGCAGATGGGTTGCACAGTGCCTCTCTGACTCAGCCAGGCTCATTTTAGCCAGCACGCGTGTGTGTGCGCACGTGTGCACGTTAGAGAACTTATACATTCATTAGGCTGGAGATCCAAACAGATGAGGTAAAAGCCCCTTTCTCTTTTCCTTCATGTTGACTCTCGTGTTAATATTTTAAGGTACACAGGGTAACTTCTCAGTAGGTATCAATGTGTTGACTCATTCTACTCCTGACTATAGCAGAGCTATGGCAGGTTATACCCAGTGGGGATCTGCCCCCTCCTCTCTGTTTTTTTTTTATCAGCTTCAGGTGTCTTAAAAAAAGAGAAAGAGAGAAGGTAACAGATTGCATATGATCTAATTTTTTCCCTGGTCTATCCGGTGTGTCAGTCTTTCTGTGCCAGAATCCAAGGGAAGCTGTGACTTGGAAAAATAATACATTCAGTACATTGTGCTACACCAAAACTCTAAGCACTTTGTCCCTTGCCCCAAATCTTAATGTGAAATCTTATTTTGTAACTCAAAAGAGGACAAGATCAAATGACAGTTATCATGTTCCTTGCAGACCTGAAGAAATACTGCATTTATGGATGAAGTCACAAAGGAGCAGGAGATCTGGAGTTGTTAAACATCAATATTAATTAAACAAAATCTATCGAATTCTATTTTTAACTATGTGGTGTTTCCTTATCCCTCTGGTGGAGGACCAAGAAGGGGGTTCAGCATAGTGTTGGGGAGGCTGTGCTGTACGGTGGCCACTGACAATGCAGCATGATGGGTTTTTCCCTCTGAATAAGAAACTTGCTGTTTCAAGGTTTATCCCCAGAAATGAGGATAAGACCTAGGAGGTATAGGAGCACATCTTCCCAAAACTTACTAGAGCAGATTGTATTTAAGTGTTGTTGTTGCTATAATGGTTTTAGTGTGTAAGTGAAGCAAGGTTAGTAAATCACTGATAAAACAGTGATTTATTAGCAGACTAATTAGCAGACTAATTTTTTAACCTGAATAAGATTTTGTGTCTGATATCTCTCCTGTTTATTCCAGCTGCATCAGTTGTCCTACTAGACTACATCAATTCTCTCTTACAGAAGGATTTGCCCTTTAACCACAGTGTATGACACTGGCCACTGTCATAGATACGTACTGGTCTACGTGGACCTAGATTTCATCTGGAATGGCAATTTCAGCATTTTAGTGCTGAGCTCACTCTTCTTGGGGCTAGGGGGAAGATTGTTACTTGTGGAGATATTTTTGGCATTAGACATGCAACTGGGAATCCTCATCATTCATCATCACTGATGTTGTCTAGTGTTAATCCTCATTTTTGGCTATGTCCTAGTTGTGTTATTTTTATCCTGACTCTTTACATTCCTCCTGCAGTCTTACTTGGATACTGAGTTTTTCCTGGTGTCTTGACCTGCACTGTTTCATCATGCTTGTGTGAACTGCTCATCAGCTTTCAGGGTCCACAGCAGAGGCAGTCACACCCCAGGGCAAGGCAAAGAGAGCAGAATTAGACCACCAGTGAATGCTTTTGCTGCTTCTGTTAAGTAATATGGTTTGGACTCAGCGAAGCAAGGTGGTATAACTGAACAAGCAAAGGCTTTCTAAAGATAGTGCCCTATTCACCTTGCCATTCAAGGAACAGAGCAAGATTGCTCTAAGGTTCGGAATTAGTGAGCAAATTCTCTTTTTTCTCTTTTAGTCTTCCAGGTAGCAAATAAAACTGGCACACATGAAGGAAAGCTTTTAGGGAGGTGTCAAGTGTGGGAATGCAGTCTGTTGGATAATACTCTGTACTTGGGTTTTGGGATTAGAGATACCACTGCCAACTTTTTAATATAGTAGCTAAAACTCTTAGGTTTAAAAGATTAATACCATTTATTTGCTTCATTTGCTCCCGCCCCCAAACCTGCACCCCAACAAAGCAAAAGTTTTCTAATCAGCATGTAGCTCCTGCTGTGCTAGCTGGCTTTATTTTTTTTTTTACACTTTTTTTTCTTTATTGAAAAAGCCTGTGAAGGGAAAAAATGGGTAAGGAAAGCTGAAGCTCAGTTATAAGAGGGATTTGGACGTGTTTTTATAATTGATTTAACTCTTTATTTCAAGTGCCTCTCAATTACTTTTCTGCTAGCACACCAAGGGTAGCAGTGATTTTTTTCTGCAGCAGAGCTAATGCAGTGTTTTCTTAAGGGCTGCAGAGCACAACATGAGATGAGAAAGCGAGAGTTCTTGTAAGGCTGCAGGGCTTGGAGCAACAGAAGAGGGAAGGAAGGGGCTGTTCCTCCCCTGCCCTGAGGCGACTTGGAGCTATGGAGCAGAGATGCAGGAATGCAGCTCAGAGCTATGGAGCAGAGAGCAGCGGGTGGCAAGGAGCTCCTGTCTCTATAGTCACCCCTGGAATCTTCTTTAATTCTGCCAGAGGCCAGTTTAACCCTGTATCATCAGTATTTCCCACATGTTTTAAATGCGATAAAAAGGGGTGTTACACAGAGTTTAACATATTACTAAATGGGGCTGACGCACTTCTAATTTATTTCCCGTACCAGATGAAAAATGTTTCTGCTGTGTGGTATTTGAACAAATCATGTATTTAACTGCTAAGGGATTTTCCTTTGTTTTCTGCACATTCAGCTGGCAGTCCTTTAGTAATAATGGTGTCATGGTATGAAGATTTGCAAGACTTAGGTCAAACAGTGAAGTTTATTTGGTACTTCAAAATTACATATGGTTAGGTAAGTGACTCGCATTTTACTATCTGATGAGTGGTAGGTTAAAATCCTAATTCCTATCTCCAGCACAGAAATACATGATCATACAAAGAGTTACGATAGTGTACCTGTAAGCAAGTACTAATGAGAGAAATTATTATTTGCAATTTCACAGCTGTCTACATGTCTAGAGCCAGCTAAAAGTATCCTACTGAAATAGGACAATATCATTAATTCCACTTCATTGAAAAGTGAGTTTCATAAGGAAACTAAATATCATGACATTACTGAGGTCTAGACAAAAGAAGCATCTCATCTCATCAGGTGCACAAAACAATTCTATTGCAGAACAAGTGGAATTCAGGAGCTATAGTGTATCCCAAGTTTACTAAACCAAGCCGTATATAGGTGGTAGCAGTGGCAGCATCCTCCTGTTATAGTTCCATCTATTTTTGGATTTATACCTTTACTCTCAAATGGAGTAACTTGAGCACTTGGGGAATGGTAACCAACTTTAGTATCCTGATGATACATTTCCTAGACAACTACATTGATCGGTAGTCTAGAAGTACTTGGTAGATAGAGAAACTGTACTGTATCTCATTTCTGTTACACCGAGAGCTTGGCTGACAAGATCTAGCTAATAACAAAAAAGTGTGTGCCAGATCATTTTGATGAACAAGCTCCATGTACAGAGAGCTTGAGAAGTACCATTCTGTGGCCTCTACATTGTGAGTCTGAGACCAAAAATATGGGGGACAAGTGGACAGTATGCTGCTCTTTGATTTGCAAGGGCCTAGTACTTGTAAGCTTTTAAAATGGATGGTACATTTTCCACATTGGAGGAGTCCTGTGCTGTGGCAATACACTGATGTGGACATCACACCACTTAGTTTTAAGTGATTTTAGGTGAGGAGTTTTCCTAGAGATGGTGTCGCAGAGCATTAACTGAATCCTGTTCTAAGCAGCTTTATCTGGGATGTTTGGTATCAGTTGGCTTTCTTCATCCAGTCTAGTCTTGCCTTCTCAAATTCTTCCCCAGTTCCTCCCCTTGTTTTCTTTCTGCAGCTTCTGCATCCCTGCAGATGGCTGTACCCCACAGTTAGGTCTTTATCTAGACATACATATTTAGCTGTGTGTAGGAACTGCAAGTTACTTTTTATTTATTTACTTTGAAAGACTCCCTTAGCTCCCATCTGTTAAAAATTCTACCTCTGCTTGTTCTCCCCGATTGAAGGCTTGAAGGAAGGGAGGAGAGGATAATCTTCTCTTCCTAACAAGCAGCTTATATTTAGCTGAGGAACAAAATAACCCAGATCTTTGGGCTACCTGTGGAAGTGGACAGATTAGGCTCCTGATGGCCGGGTTTCCTGCTTCTCACATTGATCAGATCTGGGCCAGGCCCGTGGAACAGCTCCTCTACCCACTCTAATAACCACCCCAGTCAGTGGTAAATGTTTCTTTTGGAGGGAGGGAAGGTTGGAGGGAGAAGAAGAGTGAGAGTCCTGTTCCTTCCTTTCCATCTTTTCTTATTGCTTTCACTAGAAACTAAACTGCAGCCCCCAGAGCACCTTGAAGGATTAAATGCTGATCAAAGGCAGGTTTAACCATATCCCCAGGACAAGCTGCTTAGACACCAAGCAGCACAAGCTGTGGGTTCGCACAGCAACCAGAAAAGCAGAATAAATTAACAATTATCATTTCAGCATGAACAGAGCTGAGTTTTGGAAGAGGAGGCACTGGGAGAGTTTGGGGGAGCAGAATATGGGGGATGCAGATGGAAATGAAATCAACGTTTATCTCATACATATAGCCAGAAGACATGCTCTTCTTCTGATCTTGGCAGATTTTTGGCATTGGCTGCCAGACACTGCCTTTTCCCTCCTCGGGTTTGGGTTTTTCAGCATAATAGCATTAGTAGCATTAGATAGGAGTTTGTGTTATTAGTTACAACCTAAGGGAGAAGGAAATCTTTGGGGGATAAATTAACAGACCCCTCAGCTATCCTGATTGGCACTCAACCCTTTATTTCCTGCCCACTCTGTTCCAGCCCAGCTTTTTATAGGCTTGCAAAATGTGGAGTATCTTATTCATCTGTTTATTTTGCAGTGATTTCCCCAAGTGAATTCGGCACTTAAAATTTCTGGCTTGAACATAATCAGAGCACACAGTTCTGCTCTGGGTTTTCCTAGCATTGGCAAAATCTGCGGAAAAAAGATGCACTGTCTGTTGAAGATGATAAGTGGGGGAGATACTGAAAAGGATTATTTAGCTTTAAGGACAGATGAGTTAGCAAAGACTACTTAACTGTTAGTGGAAGGACTGTGAAGAATCAGGCAGCAAATGATCAGCGTCTAGTTCTCACAGTCTGAAATAACATAGGACCAAAGGGCCAGCCAGTAACACAGGGCAGAGATATAAAAAGAAAGCATCATTTGGTGCTGTGAACAAAAGCCTACATCTTTATATCATCTATTGCCACGGGGCAGCAGAACGCAGTTCATACATTCAATCAAAATAGTAACAAGTTGCTGGTGTAAGACCCTGGATTGTGTGTAGCCATCTTTATAGAGCAGGAGGAGGGATGCAGTAACTCCCATCCAGCTTTCTTGAAGCCCAGCAGCAAACCTTTTGAGGGCTTTGAAAATGATGTCAGGCTACTGCTGTTCTAAGGGATGGGCAGGCATGGACAGAGGAAAGGTGTATATATAGGGTCTCTATGTCTTCTCTCCTAGTCCTATGTACAATTCAAGTAGTGAGAGTCTGTAATCCTGTTTACAGACCCAGTTCGCTCCCTGCCCTCATGGAGGAATATGCCTCAGAGTCATATTTGGGCTCTAACAAAGGGATATTCAAATCACATATCTCGAGTCATTATCTAATGACTAGAGGTCAGGCAGGAGTGTCTCCCTGTGGTGTCTCACTTTGCTGGATGAGCCAAGTGTGCTGCAAGCTCTTCTTACTCCCTGAGCGGGGTTCAGAGGCAGAAAGCAAAATCTGATGGACTATCCATCCAGTTCAGTATGAAATCCCAATATTCTTCTGAAAATTAAGCAGTCTCAGAGGAGAACCCCTCTTCCACACTAGTGTGGAACAGACAAAGGGCTCTAATTCTCTGTTCAGCTATCAAATATGAATTTGAGTAGCATGAGCAGGAGAAGCCTTTCATGAAGGTATATCTTTATTTGTACTAAATAATGAAAGGAATTCCTTATGAGTGAATAAACCTGCCAAAAGGATTCAACTTTCTCAATAAAACTTCTTTGCTGTGAGTCTGCTTTGCTGCATGGGTTAGAAGCCATCATTTGCTACAACATTAGCAACCCTTTACGAAGAGAACATAAATAAAATTACCATGTTATCTCACTTGTCACTTGGGAAACAAGCACACATTGCTTTGTTTTGACCCCCTGGATAGTTTTGCTTTAATGAAGAGTGTGGCTTAGGAACCTGAAAGTTTCAATGTGATTGGAGTGAAGTGTGATTTACTGGTCCATCAAATGCTGGGAAAACAATGGGGCTGAGCTCAGGGACTAAGAGGTCAGTTGGTTTTAGCTCCTGATGTTTATTCTACTTCTGAATTATTTGATATATACGGGGCTTCCACTCTGTATAGCCACAGAGGGTCATCTAAAGCTTGGATTTTGGGAGGAAAGAAAGAGGCTGAGCTGTACATGCCTTGAGGAAATACAGTGAGATGATGGCTTTGTTGAATTGGTATTAGTAAAGTATACAAGTACATATAAAGTATCCTGATGTTAAGATGTATTAGGATGACTAGTAAAGTTAAAAAGAGAGGTCAGAAGAGCTTCTGGAAGGAAGGGAAGGGTTTGTCTGGTAGTGTTAGATGTACTCTGGAGGTTTTATGGCTTTAAGATTTTTTTTTTCCATTTGGGAAGCAATCAGCCTTCCATGAGCACGTCCTCTGTAAGCTAAGCAAAACTTTGTTTTGTGCTTCTGTGAGTTTTGTTCTTATGCTACGATGTGCCTCAAGAATTTTGATGTTTATTCTCAACACTCATGCACTAATTAGGAAAGCACAATTATCTCTGTTTACTAGCAGGAAAGCAAGAATGTCAGGCTGTAGCTAAATTTACTCTGCATGTATACTGTATTGCACCGTGAAGTAATGGTCTCTCAGTCATCTGAATCTTTTACCAGGATAAGATCATGTGGCACCTCCGCATTCTCTCATTTTTCCAGGTTTTCCATTCATGAAAACTAGGGTGTTAAGTGGGAGGGTTGATATGTACCCAATTCTTGCCCTAGTTTGGATTGGGGACAGACTTAGAGTACAGACAATGGACTTGGGAGTGTGGAAGCTCCCCAAGGCCTAGTGCATGCTCCTTCCTCTTGGGCTGGAGTGGGAGGAACAGTGAGCCTGGCAAAAATTGCCTTTCCTGACTGCCCAGGGTGAATGATGCAGAAGCAATAGTTGTGGATGACTACTACTGCACAAGTGGTAGTAGGTTTTTGGGAAAGACAGTATAATAGGAGAGCACAATAGACCCTCTGCTGTTGGAGGACACTGACTCCAAGGGCACAGGAACAGGCAGGGAAGAGGGGAGACAAGCAAGAATGAAACTTCCTAATCAGCTGAGAGAAACAATATGGGCTTTGAGGCAGTGACAAGAGGGTTTTGTGGAGGTGCAGAGACATTTAGGAGACAAACCTCATAAAAAATATAAAGAGGCTGTCATTTTAGTACTTCTATCCTGACTTGGCTAGGGTGGTGTTCTTCCTTTGATGGTGTGGCTGTGGGGCCTGGGAGGGTCACAATTCTCAGAAAACTCTCAGTCTGCTGAGTGTGTGTATCTGCATGTATTTGTCACACAGAGAATTCAATTCACCTATGCACATTATCTTGTCATATATCACCAAGTGATGTCAGACCTCATCTTGTTGATCTTTTTTCTAATGCTTGACATTGAGACTTTAGAGCTTGATTGCTGCAGGAGGAAAATGAAGGACTTGCACTTGAGGAGTTGATTCACGACAGAGGCATCCAGCCACTAGGAGCTTGTGCATCAGGAAGCCTTGGGACATTTATAGACAGAAGTGGTTTAGCTGGCACCTTGCCTGGTATGTTGGATTTCCAACAGTCTAGTAACTACGGCGGTGTTGGATCAAGGATTGGACTTGATGATCTTGGAGGTCTTTTCCAACCCAGTTGATTCAATGATTCTATGATTCTATGTGTAGCTACTACCTACCACCTCAGGAGGGCTGTGATCAGTTGTAATGTGTTATATCCTGATGGAAGTACTTTGAATTGAAAGTTCTTGACTATAGAGAATATATTGCATTCTTCAGAGTTTTCTAATGTGTTTTAAGAAATGATATTTTGTAACACCTCGATAATTTCTTGGCCATTTTTGCTGGGATTGAGGGAAATCTCACAAAATGCCCTTGAGGTGCTTCTGCAGCAGGTGTGTTCCTGGCTGTGCTTTGCTACATGTCAGTGGAAAAGAAATTAAATTAGAAAAAGTGCTTTTATTGCAGCACTTGTTTTTTAAATTAATTTGGGCATTTGTTTAGCTTTACTGGGAATTGGGATTTCCCACTCTGAGCTCAGATAGCAAAGACTCTGGGAAATGTTGGTGCAGCACCCTCCAGATTGGTGGGGTTAAGATGGAATGAGGCACTGTACTGGCTGTTTTCAAAAATTTTTAAGCCTGAGGGTGAAGTTCATGTTTGCTTTGTTCCTCTGTCGCTCTACTTCCTCCATAGCCTGTGGTATGCAGGCTGATTCATTTAATCCATATTCAGGTCAAACATCCATAGAAGTCAAAGGAATTTGTTTGGTGTTGGACTTGATATCACAAAGAACAATTGCAGTTATTGGGGCTATATATGTGATGTTGGTTATTTGCTGTGTTTCTTTCATGTCATTGCCAGAGTTCCATGTTCACAGCCCAAACTAAAGACTATAGGTAGCATAGTAAGCCTGAGTGCAATGCAGACAAACCTTCGCTAGACTGGAGGAAGAAGAAAGTGCATTCACAGGCTATTTATTGTGTTTGTGACATGCAGGAGTTGGACAAGACCAATCCTGTGGTCTTGGCACAGAGAAGTCAAGAGATTTGTGCCCATCCTGTGCAACGAGCTTCCAGGTACCCCAGACCCTACCATAGGAGAAAGCTGCAGCTCTTAACAGTATTTCTTGGTTCTTGTGTTGCTTTCTTTCTCAGTTTTTCTTCCTGTTTATTTAACAATTCTCTAAGTAGTTGTGCTTCTGTTCCACGTACAACTGGTAGATGTAAATGAGGCAACATGTACCCCAAAATATAGGAACAGTATTTGCAGCCAAGGCATACTGTGCACAGTGTATTCAGATGTGTAAAATATCCTTGACATTCATTTACCTATAGATCCAGCCAAAACCCTACATGGCATATTCTCCAGTCTTCTGGCAGGCATGGAGCCAATTTCAAGCCTAGCATAAACAGATGCCACTCTTCAGGCTTCAGCATTTTGAACTTGGTGCGCTGTACCTGCCAGGCAGGCCACTCTGCACTCTTGCAGTAGGGGAGGCAAGGGAGTCTGCCTGTGAATGGGAAACGGTGTGCCAGGATGGGAACATCTGTCCCCTAACTGGCAGAGCCCTCAGACAGCATGGGGACTGTGCAGGGCAGATCAAAGAGATCCTCTCTCATCTTTCTCATCTTCTCCACGAATGTTATCCATCTGCACTGGTATTTGCACATTCTGCCAAAGTGACAGCATCGTTACCACTTGCTCAGTATTTGAGCTGCTGGAATATTTTCTGCATTATTTAATGCTCAGATAAGATAAAGGTGAGATAACATGTTTGGGGGGGCGGTGAGGGGCTCTGTGCTGCTGGGTCCCCATACTCGCAGGGAACACTGCTCCTCTGCTCTCCAAAGGGGTACGTAGGTTGCTGAGAAAGCTGCTTGACACCTAATCCTGTTACCTTCAGGTGGGAAATCTGGCCCTCTCAAGCCTGAATGGCAGGAAAATCCGAGGAGCCTTGATAATTATAACATTAAAAAATTTCACCCCAGAAATCAGGGAGTAGCTGGAGAAGCATATAGGAGCTGAAGGGGAAGGATAGAAATGACCCTGAGAGAAAACTGGAATGCTGTATTTCCGAAGCCAAGACAGCACTAGAGAGCTGAGATTATCCTCACAGAACATAATCTTCTTAGGCTTTGTTCACAGCAGCACTGGGCTGTTTAAACAGAGGAGGGAGGGGTTCCAAACCCACATGTCTTTTATTTAAATACAGGCTAATTTTGCACCCTGTGCTCCTCACCCTCCCACTTAGGATTCTGTCAGTTGGCTCAGAACAAATGGCTATAAATCCAGAAACATACTTTTTCCCTCTCTGGTCTTGATGTTGTGCTTACCACAATATTTCCTGTAGGCCTCTGACTCTTGGAGGATGGAAACAAGCTCCCCAGAAGCTGTGAATTTCTCAACAGCCCCTGCCTTGTTTTATGGCTGCAGCACATCTCTGTGACAGCTCAAAGAGAACAGGGGAAGGACCAAGTGCCCTTTATCCACCTTCAAAGGTTCAGAGGAAATGTCGTTACCTTTGCCAGCCTCCCTAGGCATGCTGTTATGTGGCATGCACCACTGTATGGCAGGTGGGACAAGGCTATAGAAGCTTCTATTCTCCATTAGAAAGGATATTTTCTTCAACAGAAAAAAGCTCTTACTTTCCCTTGTCAGAATATGCTTAGTTTGTTACCGAAAAACGAAGGTTGAAGGGACTGTCAATTTACATTTTTCTCCATGAAAAATCAAATTCCTATCAGGAAAATATAGGTTATGCAGTCTCATCATTTCTCCATCCATGGTAGTCAGATGTATTTCTCCCCATTAACACCCCTTTGCCACGTACCCTCTATGCAGATCCCAGGACAGCAATTTCAGTCTCAGAGCTTGCTGTTTCAGATATAGGGAGGCACCCAGCCCCACAGGTGCATTACCTGAAATGTGGAGAAGGGTAATTCCTGCTTCATTCCTATGTCATATATGCCACCTTCCTTCTGCTGAGCTAGTCTCCCAGCATGACCCTTCTTTATGCCTTATCCCACAGAAGTGGCTTATTTTCTCTCTTCACAATGCCACTGCTACCTGTATTGCAGCATCCTCTGAATGATAAGAGTGTACAGTTGTGCCTTATGTAGCTGTTGGGAGAGGAAAAACAGATGTATATATATATATGTATGGAAATGGTGTCTCACAAGTCCTCTTCACAGACCACCTGGTAATGAGTGGCTCAAAGAGAGATTAGTCCAAACTTACACTGTTAGAGTGAATTGTGTTGTAAATTGAGGGCAGCTGAACAAGATGCATTTTAAAGTGTCTGTTTCGAAATGCATCAGTTTTAAAACAAAGAATGTAAGGCATCCTTATAAGAGTACATTAGGAAGCAGTGATTTTTGCAAAAGACTTTGGGGTCATGGCTGTTACTCAGATGAAACTGAGTTCTCAGGATAATGTTGTGCCCAAAGGACTAAATCCCTCTCTAGATATGTAAACAGGAGAATATCGAGTGCGAAAAAAATGCATCTGATCTTAGTATGATTGTGAGATCCATTTCTAATGCTTACAGTCACTATTATCTTAGACAAGAGTTAGTTCTTAAATATGATAATTGGTAAAAGGATTGGAAAATTTGTCAGTGAGTGATGAGTGGTATCCACCTGAAAAAGAGGAAACATGGATGACCCTGTTGTTTCCTACAACTGCTTGAAAGGACCTTGTAGTGTGGCAGGTGTTGGTCTCTCAAGTGATAGGATGAGAGGAAATAGTCTTGAGTTGTGACAGGAGGTTTAGATTGGATATTAGGAAAAATTTCCTCACAGAAAGGGTCTTCAAGCATTGCAACAGCCTGCCCAGGGAAGTGGTAGTCACCATCGCTGGAGATATTGAAAAGACATATAGATGTGGTGGTCAGGGACATTGTTTAGTGGTGGACTTGGCAGTGTTAGGTTACATTTGAACTCAATGGTCTTAAAGGTATTTTCCAGCCTAAATGATTCTGTGATTCTATAGGATGGTGGGGTGACAATAAAAATCTGCAGTTACATACAAAATGGTAAACAGCAATTTAATAAGAGAGCTTTTAAATTTTTAAAAGTGAAAGTGGGACATAAGTGTGTGGCTGGAAGTTTAAGCTGGACAAATGTAGACAAAGAACAGTCTGCACATTTCAGTTTTCTGCAGTGTGGGAAAGCCATCACTGCTGGCAATTTTTAGTCAAAAATACTCTGTCCTACCCCATTGAAAGAATTATTAAAAAAAAAAGAAAGGAATTAGATAGTTTTGACACAGCTATTAGACTTCAAGTAGGATTTTAAACAAGAAAGTTAGCTTGAGTTGTGTTAGAGTTCAAAGCAGATTTCTTCACGGCTGAAGAAAAAAATAAATCATGCATATCCATCTCTTCCATCTTCTGCAGAGTCTTCACTGTTGAAGCCTTGCACTGGAGGGCAAGAAACAACGGCTTCTCCTCCCTCGGTGGTGATTCTTTCCTTGCACTAGCTGAACTCCCCCAGTCCCCTCCTGCTGTGTACAGAGCTGCAGTGTAGGTGACTTACAATATCAGCCTTTTCATTCTAAGAGGAAGTAAGCTAACATCTTTCTCAAATCATTTAAGCACACAGAATTTATCTTGCAAAAGCCTGACTACTAGGCTTTTCTTTCTCCTGCTACCTTGTCAGAGCAAAATCACATGATCTGTATGTGACATAAAAAAGAAAAAAAAGTAAAAAACATTCCTGTAAGAGATTCTCACCTTGCCATTGTCTTAAGTCCTCTTTCCTTACCCACTGGAAATAGAGAATTGTTTCCTTTTTGGTAAAGAAGGACACATGCTTTTTAACAGGTGATTCCTTAAAGCTGTAATTTACATCTCCTCCTCCTCCTCCTCCTCTTTACCAACCCACCCATCACGCTCAGTCTCCTGTTACATTTTGCTAGTGCCACCAAGTGCTGGTCATAAACCGTCGCCCTAATTACTCAGAACATGGGGTTGAACGGTTAGTTAGCAATGCAATTGCAATTACGGCAGCTTTTCAGGTCTAATAGCACTTTATGTTTCACTGCTTTTTATATGTCACTGGTTAAGATGATGAATTAGAGGTACTAGTGCACCACCTGCTCATGTTCTCTCTTGGTGATAGTAGCATACCCATGGTGATGCTGTCTAGAGATAGGGCGGTAGCTAACTAGGAGCAGCTGCAGGTGGCTGGGGGTGATTGACCTGTGCTACTCTGTGGACGTAGCATTCTTAGTCTGAATTTTCCCGTATTCTTTCAAATATGTGATCTGTCTGTTTCACCACCATAAGTACAGTATATAATATTGTTTCTTCTCTGTGTTAAAGGAGTTTCCACAACAGTCTTGGGGTAAGAGCAACAAATGCAAACCCTTGGAGAAGAGGAATATTAAATTGTATGCAACTTTTCCTTCTCTTAACTTTAGCTTCTTAAAATGAGGTATGAAAGGAAAAAGAGAAGCTGCAGCTTTGAACTTTTAATGTATCACAGTATCTTTGAACTAACTGGTGCATGAAATGTTCTTAAAATTCCTTAAAAATATGATAGAGAATTATGATGTGTAGACTTTTTTCAGGGATATATGTTAGGGGGATGAATATTGGTATAAAGGACAGAGTTTAGTCTGAGTCTGATCTTGAAGTTCTTGGGTATTGGCTTGTAATTAAGAGCTTTAATTGTCTGGTCTAAGGCTCTCTGAAGAACTCTCCCTTACATTGCCCTTTATCAGTTTTAGAAGATAATGTTTAAGCAGCACTGTATGAATACTCTCATAATTGCTAATAAAAAACCCTGTACATTTTCTCATCATATCTTTGATTCCTGTTCAAGGGAAACTAGCCCTTTAGCAAGAGCCTTTAGAGGACTTTTAATATGACTGTGTTAGTTTAGATATATCTAGTGTGTCACTATACTTGAGTAAAGTGCTGAATTGTTGAATTTAATTGATTGAATATGGCTACAGTGGTAAATTGACAGCCTGTCTGCCAGCTTCCTCTTTTTATTTACAGCATATGTATACAGTGATGGTAGTTTAAGCTACTCACATACACTTATGCTGACTTGGAGAACTCCTCTGTATGACCAGAAAGGAAACCTCTGTTATGCAGTCATTCCTTGTATTAGCTGTTGAGGTATTCCCCAAAAGACTCCTTGCTTTTTTAGAGTGCTTGTTGGATAACAGTGTGTGTTGGTTTTGCTGCATTGATACTGTCTCTGAAAATCAGATCCATATCCATGAAACTCACATCAGAAGGGTCCTGAACCACCAGCAGACATTTGCTTTCAATTTGCTCCATTTCATTTGCTCCTGCCCTGGATCAACAGAAAGCCAGCAAGCTAGCTGTGAAACACTATATGGCCTCTTCTTGTCCGCTTTTTGCCAGTTTGGGATCTAAACTTGGGTGAAATAAGTTTCTGTCTCAGTCCCAGCAGCTTTCTGAAATATGAATGACAGCTGGAGACAGAGGAACCTGACATACTGTGCAAAATGAAAATATGTCAGGGAGAGAAACACACTAACGATGTGGATGGATTTTTTTTTTTTTTTTTTTTTGTGGAGCAGAAGGTATGTGGCCAAAGAGGTTCTCAATGTTACTGAGGAGACATTTTGTGGCAAGAACAGTAGAGTGAATGAAGCACACCACAGAGTCATGTGTCTGCCATGAGGGTAGCTTGCTGGTTGTAGGAGACAGAAAATGTAAATCGACACATTTTAAGACCAGATTCTACCTAATATTTTAAAACAGTAGTACAGTTGCAGTACAATATATCAGCCAATAGGTAGAAAAGAGCCAGGAGTGTCTTGACCACATTTGAAACAGCTCAAGGAAATTAAGTAATTATGCTTAAGGGTACTGAAATTACACTCTGTTCCTATACAAATAGGCTGCTTTTATACAATTTAAAATAAATACATATACTGATAAATACATCTTCATATTTCCAGTATCCTCTTAAGGTAACAAGCAGAAAGCAGTTGTACAACAGTTGACACATTTTCCTGCCTTTGCTGCTGATACTGATGACCAGATCTGGGGATGCATGTGCGTCTCACGCACTGTTGCATAACAGTGTGTTTTGTGAGCTGATTTATTTTCAGCCTTCTAGCACATGACTGCTTTAGACCACTCTCTCTTCTTGTCCCAAATTTCTCTTGCTCCCTCCCACAGTCCTTCTTAGCATGCTGTTTTGTGGCTAGCGCCAGTCTGCATATCCTTTAAGAAAAAACCCTTGAGGAATATCATGCCATTATGAATGTGTCCCAGACTTTTTCCAAGATATGCTCAAAATAATTTTTCCCCTTTTACAGCATTGCCCCATTTCCTTGATTTAAGATGACTCGACTTACGTTTCCTTAAGTTTTAATCATCTTCTTCTTTGCGGAGCGTGGCATATACCTTGCTTGAACTTGGCCAGTTATGTCCGAATTTGGACTGTCACATACTGAAAGCAGGCCAACCTCACATTTGGCTGGCTTAGCAGAAAGAGGCAGTATGCAGAGGAAGTTAAACATCCTTAGGGTATGATGTGGTTTGTTGGGCTCCCAAAGACAGACAGAGATATTTCAGCTAGGGAAGCTGGGTACATAATACACTAATAATTGCCTGAAAGCAGTGAGGAACATTTAGCCCTTTAGCCCGTTGCTCATTTACTGTGTGCATTACTGTTTGTCTGATAATGAGTGGAGGGACGAACAGCATGAGAGTGACAATGTAGTATTGTAGTGTGCTGGAGTTGTAAAGCAGGCTGCTCTTAGAGGGGAATGCCACTCCTGAGCAGAAGCCTGTCCTATTTTATGTTTAGGATGAGGACTGTGTATATGCTGTGCATATTAGATATCTTTCTTACAGAGCTTATGTCATAAATATTATCAAGACAAAGAAAGCAATATTAAGACTCACATGTGTTTAGGGGGAACTGGACATGATTCTTTACTCCTGCACCAGTATCATGTTCCTGCTTAATCTCTCTAAAATTCAAAATCCCTGGACCTTAAGAATAAGGCTGTTTGCTGATCCCCCTCTGCAGCAGCCCTTTCTTGCTGACAGTGTAATATCTTTTTGTAGGATTTTTCCTACTATCATGTCTTCCTGGTAATCTTGAAGCAGATGAGTGTTTGATACCTATATTGTCCTCTTTCCTCCCTATCCTTCATTTCCATTTTGTTCTTTTCTCGCTAGATCCTGAGAAAAGAGCAAACAGTCAGCTCATTGCTTCCGATACCATCGCTGTTATTCTTACTCTCTCAGATCTGGTTCTCAGTTCTGAAAAGCAGTCTCCCCAGACTCTAGTATAAGTTTGAAATCCAGAGCAGGATTTGACTTGAGCCTAACCCTGTCTGCAATATGTATTTGCATTCTCTCTGCTGTGCCTAGCTCATCCTTCTGTCTACGACCTAGCAGAGGTGAGGAATGGTTCCCAGAGCCCATCTCCAATAGGCTGAAACCTGTGAAAACAGAATGTGTAGGAGATCCTTACCTTCCCTCAGTTTTAATGAAAGAACAGTGTTTAGAGCTAGGCATGTTTGTGCTTCAGTGCACATGGAAGCTGGAGTGTGCAGGAAATGCAATGCAGCCTTTTGGCGGCAGCTCTGTGGCTACCTGACCCTCTGGACACATCCTGAGAAAGGAGGGAAATACTGTTGTCCCTTTTACCAGCAGCACAGGAACAACATGACCAAGAAGCAGGGACACTGAAAACAGAGTCCTGATCCCCAGTACTGATCTTCTTGTGTTGTACCTATTAGTCATTACATTCTTTGGGAACTGGCAACAGAAACCAGAAATCCTGACTGAGCCAAGCCTCTTGATTCCTTATTCTCATTACTCTTCTTCCACCTTTATTCTTGTAACATGTAAGAAGCAACATTATTCCATACAGATTATAACCCTTATACTATGCACTGCTTGGTTAAATATTGCACTAGAGCATTGAGGGGGAATTTTATTTCTTTTATTATTTTTTATCTTCCCTTTTGTAAAGAACGAATATAAGTTAATTATATATCTAAAAATACATGTGACCTTATATAATCATTAAATGAAATATCATCATCAGCTTAATAGCCAGTTGGAAAGGGAGAAAAGCAGCCCCAGACACACACAAGGGAGTCCCAGGTGAGAGGGAATGGTGTCCTGTGCCTGGAGGAAGCCAAAGTCAATACAATCACTACTGGGCCACTGCAGAGTGCAGCTCTCTGGGACAGCAGTCAGCAGTCTGCTGTGGACTGGAGTTGGAATGGGCTAAGGTTACCTTCACAGCTATAATTTCATTACTGCTGCTTTTTCACGGAAAGTGACTTTTTTCATTTGTTCAGCAAATGAGGCAGAGGAAGAATGGAGGGATATGTGGCACGGAAGTGATTTCATAAACCCCAGGCTGAATTCATGTTTCTTATGAGCTGGGAATAAGAAGATTGGGTTTGGTTCTTTTCTCACTTTGACTGTGATCTGAAAGTAGAGCTACAGAAGCTAGAGAATTTGTATCACATTGAAACTGCATAAATGCAAGAGGGTTTGGGCCAATTTTTCAAATAATTTCTTAGTTTCAAGGGGTTTTCCTAAAGGACCATTCCTGGCTAATTCTGCTTCTCTACAGGCTTCTGATTATGTGAAGTTCGTGAAATGAACTGGAGAACCTTACCTCCTGCTTTGCCTACCCACAAACAAAGATCTATACTTGCCATGTCAAATTTAAGGTGAAGGAAAAGATCTCTGTATTTCAAAGGATTTTCAGTGCCTTTTTACAAACAGTAATCCTCTGAAAGCCAAACAGTGTAATACCTCGTATCTCCAAATTACTTTGCATCAGAAAGGTGGAGATCAAATTCTGTCCTAACTTTCTTTGAAGAGTGCCAAGACCAACATATAGTGACAGAGAGAACCATATCTGGAGACCTTGGTAGACTCTTAAAAAAGAGCTAGGAGGCTTTCCTGTGTATTTTTTAACTGTCATAGGCATTATCAAAGCTGTGGCAGCATAGAAAGAGTGTGAAGTTTAAAGGTGAGGAGAGGAACATACCTCTCAATTAATTTCTCACATGCAGCAGCATTATCACTTATTTAGATATTTATCTTCAAACTGAGGAAATTGAAAAACTAAGAGACTAAATAAGACATGTACTTCAATACCATTAGTGATCTAAGCCTGCATGCCTTTGACCATAACTGTCTTCAGTGGGAGCTACAGTTCTTGTGTGTTGAAAATCAGATTTTTAAGTATTTATTTTGTTGTAAGTGCTTAAAATTAAGTACTGTGGTTTTACATTTAGAAACTTAGTCTAATGGCACCATGGCACTGGTATCTAGAGATAGAAAGTATTAGGATTATTCTGACATTGTTCTTTTTACTTCAGTAGAGGTTTTCCATGTTTAATCATTCAGTGTTTCAGATTTCAGGCCTGCACACACCCAGTGCAGGTACATGTCTGTTTAGGGTTCATTGCACCATAGAGGAACTCTGGTCTGATCTTAGTGTGGTGGGATTGTAATGTACTGTAAACTAATTTGTTAAGAAATAGACACATCATCCAGTCAAGAGATAGATAGACAGACAGACACTTCCCCCATATTGGGAGATATGCCTTGCCATACTTGTGAAGGAAACTATCTTGCTAAAGTATTAACTGTCTACTTTTTTTACTTTCTTCTGTTTCAAATCTTAGGTTAGATTCAATAAATGACATTTCTTCAGTGGCTTTCACATATGTTGGATGTTGCTGATAAAAGCCTTATACTTGCTGCATTTACATGACAAATGGATGCCAGATACACTCTGAAACTAATTTTTAAGCACTTAAGGGCACTTTACAATACTTGTTACATTAGATGCAAACGCTGGTTTCTGCAAAGTCAAAAACTGTTTCAAGGATAAGAAGTGGATTGAATTAATAAAGCTGAAATTATATTGGGTTGCTTCAAAGCCATTTGTTTATGTACAGAACACCTGGAAAATCTCTCATTCTGCAAAAAAAAATACCACCCACCTAAGCAAAGACAAATCAATACGGAAAATACCTCTGCAAAATATAGCAGAACTAAAAGGAGACTCGAGGAGGATCTAAATTAAAAGTCTTATAGGAACGCTGTGAAAATAGAATCTCCAACACTTCAGTGCAATTTTTTTACAAACCATTAAGGACTCCTATGTTTTACATTAAAAAAATTACATATTAATATCTAGCATTTAGGTTGCATTTTTCTGATTTTCAAAGTACTGTGTAATGTCAGAATCTTGTTGTCATCTTGACGCCTTGTCTATTGACTCCTCGTATGTTTTTTTAGTACTTACATTTTTTCTTTAGTTTTTCCAAATGCAACCAATTCAGTGCTTAATTTACCTTATATAGTTTCCTACTGGTATCCTGAATTTGACCTGAAATACAAAGACAAGTAGTATAAGGAGCTTGTCTTCTGTCTTAAAGAAACAATTGGGATAAAAAACCCCATCTGTCTGCTGAAGGAGAGCTCTTCAGGTGGTGTGAACCAACTTCAGCAGAGCTGCACAGACTTATCTTCACTGAAAACATGGCTCAAAATAAAATAATTTCCACAGTAGAAGAAATGTCTTAAGACATCCAGAGGAAAAAAAAACCGACATGCAAACTAATACAAACTACCTGACAGGGTCAGTTTAGTAAAGATTGAACTTAATCATTGGTCCAGAGAGGAGTTGGTTAAAGCTTGTAGTGAAGAGATTATGAGGTGTTGTTTGCTGTGGGTTCTTGAGAAATTATCTGGAATGTGGTTTGAATGGCATTGCTATGCCCTCCTTCCGTCTAGCAGCACTTGAGTCATCTTCTTGTTGAATTTCAAGAGCCACTAGAGAGAAGAGGGGCCAAGGCTGGTGTCAGATCCTGGTTGACAAACCACATCGGTTTTGCAGGATCTTTTGCATTGTAGCAGGATTGCAAAAAGCAGGGATTCTCAGAACAAAATGCTTTTGTATTTGATTTGCTACATCAGAGGGATGAATGGATAGAGTAGTTAAACCAGTCCAAAGAAATGAAGAACAATCTGCTTCTCTTGACTCACTATTTCTGAAAAAGAACTAGGTTTAGAAAACATTTGGTGCGGTTCTGCTATTCAATTGCTTTGTGTTTTTGCATCCATGTAAATTAATCCAAAACTGAAAATATCAGAACTCCAGCAAGAATATTTTTTATAGATTACTCCAAAGAAATGATAGATCCAATTAAAAACAATTTGTGAACATAGTTAAATTCCAAGGTGCCTTGATGTAGATTGGAACTTTTTCTGATTAGGATTGTCTTTCCTTGGAATTGAAAGGGATCAGAAATGTTGGCCATGAACATACTCTTCCGAGATTTAAAGTGCAGCTTTGTGAAACAACAGGGTTTTGAACGAATGTGAAAAGGTGATGGAAATGTCAAAATATATCCCAGGATATATCAGCAGACGTGTCATACATCCAAGAGAAATAAGGAAGCATTAGTGCTATTGTGTACAACTGTGATGGGGATTCTTTTAGAAAGTGTGTCTAGTTTTAGCCACTTCCATTCAAGAAGGATGAATTTCTTCTGGAACAGAAAACGGGAAGAGCTTCAAGGCTGTCAGGGAATGAAAAGTTCTCCATGGAAAATGATTGTAGAACAGTTTGATTTGTTTAGCCTAGAAGAGCAAATGCTAGGAGAGGAGATGACTATTCCCTGTAACTGCATTAGTTAAACATCAAGGAGGATAAGGGCTCTTTGAACTCAGAAAGGCAAATTTTACCTAAAAAGAAAGCGGTATAAATTTGAGATAGGTAAGTGGAATTCAGAGATGAGAGGAAAATTCCTAACCCTTATAGTGGTGGGTTTTTTGGACAGTTTCCAGAGAGAGATGGGCAGATAAAGACAGTCATAGAACTGTTTTTAAGACGGAGCTTGAAAATGCTTTTTCAAGCAGAGCTGGCATGGACAAATGGAGAAGGATAAGAGATAACTCTGCCTAAGTTTGAAGTTGTTCAAACATGAATAAGGTCAAGTCCAGAAGTTTCAGAGTTATGATAGCCTGGCACTGTGACCGAGATAATGAGACCTGTTGAGCTGGAGGACATATTAGCCTGGGCACAGCATCACAGTAATGTAGCTGCCAGTCTGCAGCCAGTTCATTTTAAACCAGCTTTGAGCACAGAATGGAGTAAAACATAGTTATGTCTTTTGTGTCGATATGCTCTGAGTTTTGCAGAATAAACACAATTCAGGCAAAAATCCCTTTGCCTTGCTTTTGTACTACAAAGAGGGATAGCTAAGGTGATGCTAAAGGTTACTTGCGGTGAACATATAACCTTTTCCAGTACTCCCAGACTAGAGAGGATTTATCTTTATCTTCAGCTTATGACACAATTTCCTTTTATGACCAGGTGACCTGCCTAGTGGATGAGGGAAAGGCTGTGGATGTAGTCTACCTGGACTTCAGTGAAGCCTTTGATACTGTCTCCCACACATTCTCCTGGAAAAGCTGGCAGCCCATGGCTTGGACTCTTTGCTTAGATAAAAACTGGCTGGATGACCAGGCCCAGAGAGTGGTGGTGAATGGAATTACATCCAGTTGGCGGCTGATCACTAGTGGGGTTCCCCAAGGGTCAGTATTGTGTTCAGTCCTGTTTAATATCTTCATTGATGATTTGGATGAGGGGATCAAGGGAACCTTTAGCAAGTTTACAGCTGACACTACTTTGGGTGGCTGTGTTGATCTGTTGGAGGGTAGGAAGGATCTGCAGAGGGATCTGAACAGGCTGGATCAGTGGGCTGAGGCCAGCAGTATGAGGTTCAATAAGGCAAAGTGCTGGGTCCTTCACTTGGGCCACAACAATCTCATGCAGCGCTACAGGCTGGGGGCAGAGTGGCTGGAAAGCTACCAGGCAGAAAAGGACCTAGAGGTGCTGTTTGACCACTGCTGAACATGAGCCAGTAGTGTGCCCAGGGGAAGGAGAAGGCCAATGACATCCTGGCCTGTGCCAGAGACTGTGATGCCAGCAGGACTAGGGAAGTGATTGTCACCCTCTACTCAGCAAGAGTGAGGCCACATCTCGAGTGGCCCTTGCTTGAAGAAAGACATTGAAGTGCTGGACTGTGTCCAGAGAAGGGCAATGAAACTGGTGAAGAGTCTGGAGGGAAGTCATATGAGGAGCAGCTGAGGGAGCTGGGGTTGTTTAGCCTCGAGAACAGGAGGCTTAAAGGAGGCTTCGTGGCTCTCTACAACTACCTGAAAGGAGGTTGTTGCAAGGTGGGGGTCAGCCTCTCTTCCTAAGCAACTAATGACAGGACAAGAGGATGTTACTTCGAGCTGTGACAGGGATGGTTCAGGCTGGACATCAGGTGGAATTTTTTCACTGAAAGGGTTGCATTGGAACAGGCTGCTCAGGAAGCTGGTGGAGTCACCATCCCTGGATGTGTACAAGAAATGACTGGACTTAGCACTTAGTGTAGTGGTTTTAGTTGACAAGGTGGTGTTCAGTCAAAGGTTGGACTTGATAATCTTGGAGATCTTTTCCAACCATAAATGATTCTGTGATTTTATTAATGGTAGCAAGGAGCACTGTTTATCAAGATACCATGTTACAAGTCTATATTTTGGATTTCAAGGAGATGCAGCTGCACAGCCTCATTCTAAAGCCCCCTTCTGAGCATGCATTCTCTATAGGTATATGTTTCTCTCACTTTCTGTCTTTCAAATGTTCAGAATTATAATGGAGGACTTCACAGCTTATAGTTAGAGAGACACGGGGAGGAAAAAGGGTAGATGGCTAGTAGTGCAGGATTTGGGTTTCATACCCAGGTTTGGAATATTCCCATCCATCCAGGACCAAAATAGCCTGAATCTCTTGACCATCAACACATATATACTGTTTATTTAGGGAATGATGCAGAGGGGACAGATTGCTTGAAGAGGATTTAATGAGTTATTGGTTAAGAGGTTTTGTTATTGTTTAGCTATAGCTTTTCAATGTGCTTTGAAAGGCTTATAGATAATGGCAAGAGCTCTAGAAGCTCTAGAGTATTTATGGAGCCTTGGTGATCTGTTCTTCATCTTCCCTGTTTTCATATCACACCGGGAATTTCTTCTGCCTTTGCTGACATGCTGACAGCTTCTCTGTCCTCTAACCTTCAGGAGACTGGCAACTACTGCTGTGGGGGCAGTCCTTCACTTAGGCAAGCTAAGATCTGTATGCAAGTGTGGAATTGTAGTCAAGGAAAATGCTATTTGGGCTGCATAATTGGAGGATAAATTGTTATTTGTCAACCAATGGAGAATACAGAAACCTATCTTTATCTAACGTTTTATCATTAGCTGAAGCAGAGGGAGGATTTTTAAGTTCAATTTCAATAAAAAGAAGATAATATAGAGCTGAAATTCTTAAATTAGCTGCTTTTATTGTAGTTAGTACTTTGGTTAATCTTTTTAATTTATCGCTTAGTACACGGCAATTACCCACCATACGGAAATAAGCCAAGGTTATTGTATTAGTGAGATATGTTTGCAGTGTGCAGGCTGGAATGAAAACATACATACTGTGTTATCAGTTGGTACAATAGTGGTAAGAGGTCTGTTGAGAGATCTGGGTAGATTTCAAACAGTGACCGCTTGACCCCTCTTATCACTTCAACAGTAGGTAGAGAAGCTCTCCTAGGGGAGCTTGACTCACAATGATTAATGCTGTTCTTTCTTTAATTGAGAAGGGCCAATTGATAGGACAAAACTTTATGGAGTTATTTCAATCATTTGATGTGGCAAATCATGAGTTATCATTATCTAAATTAACACAGGTTGGTACAAAGGCAGAAGAAATAAATTCCTTTATGGATTACTTCCAGTACAGTACACAAGTAATTTATTTGGCTTAATAGATGTAATTTTCAACCTGGTAACCTGAAGTATATAGGAGCCTTAAGTTTCCACATGGAGATAATCATTATCCTTTCAGTTCATTATTTGCCCGTAGAGTGTGTGTTCAGCAGGTTCTGCTGATAGTTAAAGCACAAGAAAGGACTACTGGAGACTGCAGAAGAAAGGAGGTGAATGCCTGTCCACTTCCATAGTGATAGAGAGTTATCAGGTATTTTGTGTGACTTTGGCCGACCTTTTCCAGTTTAGTTGGACAAATTTTATTTGGCTGTAGACAAGCATTCAGCCCTCTTCAAAAAGCACGCTGATAGTTTGCTGACATCCTCAACGGCAGCTTCAGCTGAAAAACTGAAGAAAACTCAGTCCTTTTTCTGGAAGATGTCTCTCCCAATGTAATACATTTGCAGGAATCACTAGGAATCTCTCCTTTATAACCCAAGTTGTATCTACTCTGTGGACTTCATATTCTAGGGCTGACAGTCTAGCACTCTGTACCAGTACTGAGGTCACTGCATTTGATCAAGTTGTATTGCAAATCACATTAGTCA
This sequence comes from Corapipo altera, assembly GCF_003945725.1. NCBI lineage: Eukaryota > Metazoa > Chordata > Aves > Passeriformes > Pipridae > Corapipo > Corapipo altera. Next base: position 16,575,237 of record NW_020884878.1, on the reverse strand, counting down.
TGACGTGTCTACACCACCCACCCATTCTTATAGCAAATAGTTGTTTCCAAAGTCCCAAAAATTATTTCAGTTCTTGCTAAATTACTGGTCCTTAATGCTGCAAACATTTTAAACAAAATTGCTCTTTTATATATGAAGTAAAAATACCTGTGTAGCTATCCTTGTGTTTTCCTCCACTCCCTTTTCTTCTGTGAGAAGAACTGAAATGGAAGATGTATTTTGATGTGGAACACTTTGAGAAGTGGAAGAAGGAATTTGGGGAATACTGCAGCCACAGTCTATATGGGAAAAAGTTTAGGGTTGTTTGAAGATGAAGGTCTTACTCTGAAAATGGTGGTGGTATCTAAGAGATATTTTTTCTCCATTAAACACAATGCACAAGCATGTGCCTAACTTTAAACCTGTCCTTAAAGGTCTTGCAATAAAGTATTATACTTGTTTGTTACTCACTGAGTTTGTTAAATTCCTGCCCTGGGACTACTATTTTGTTCCATATGTTTTCAAGTCATATGTTCATAACTATGGTGCTCCTACATTCATCTGAACAGAGAAGGTAAAGTGGAAGACACTGTGAAAAATACAAATCTGATTTGTTGCTTCCTGTGATTTTTTTTTTTAATAATCTTTTTTCAAGGAGTTATTGACTTCTTGGAGAAGTCATTATTTTCAGCAGCATTTTAGAGGACAAATATAGCCTTAATTCAAACTGACAGCTTTAAGTATTCTCTCTGATAGCCAGATTCGTCATTGTTGGCATGGTTAAATGCAAAGCACGTGTGGCTTCAGATTGGTACAGTGGCTCTGGAAAACATACAAATTGTAATCTGAAGGTCAAAAATAAAACCTGAACTTTTTATTTTCAGTGCTTTTTTTTTTTAGCAAACATTTACTTTGTATTAAAAGTTAATACATTTAATACCACTTTCCTTTTCTTGAAAAAAGCTCCAGTAATCTCCAGTATTCTGGATGTACCTTTCAAGCCATAGTCACGTTGCCACTTCTAGGGTACAATATTGCAGCTGTTCAAAATACCTACCAAGAATGAAGATACAATAAAAAATGCAGCATTCTGTTGAACCTAGAAAAAGCATTTGAGGGGAAGAATATCATTTTCTGTAGCGGGATCTGAGAAAGACATAAGGTAAAACCCTTATCTATTTTAAAAGTGTAGTGGAGCTCTACAGGTCTATACTTTCATCAAATTTCTGCCCATTTTACATGTAGCCTGCATACACAACTTTTGGAGCATCTGAAATATCACAGAAAAAAATTAGGTACAGAAAAAAATAATTATCTGACAGTATCCCCAGGTGTATTATCTGCAACACCACTCCATTGCTTTTAAAAGACACCTTAGTAAAGGAAAATTGAGGTCACCTGGTGGCAGTATAAAAGTGTGTTTACAGGAAGAAAATACCAGGCACTAATGGGATCTTTAATCTGTAGAGGAATATATAATGAAAAACAATAGCTAAAAGCTGAATCTAGATATATTCAAATGGAAAATCAGGTAAATTTTTAATAAAGATATCTTTTATAAGATATAAATAGACTGATCATTTACACAAAAATATCAAAATAAGCAGAGACTTCCCTGTCTCTGTCTTTCTGTCAGGAGATTTTCAAGGAGATATCTTTAGTCTTCTGAAGCACCTTTACCCTCTTTGTCTATGGAAATGTATTGTTTTAATGTAGAGATGGTTGTGTACCTTAAGTTTTTGTGCTAATTGAGGCCAGCTAAAGTGATCAAATTGTGTTCCTGCTGTCACTCCATATAATACGCATTACTCACGTACACAAGAAAGTACTGTAGCAGATAAGATACTCCCTCTTAGCTCTATGGTAGGTTTGTCTCTCACTACAACATGTTCATGGATCAAAAATTAAAGGTTGATTTCAAGTATGAAATGTCAAAGCCAAGAAGATATCTAATGATATTCCTTAATAGATGATGCTTTGGAATAAATTAGCAATGAAAATGGAGATCAGAGGAGTAATTTCTTAGCTTACAAAATGTTGTTCTAATTGTATCTTCTGCTCTATTGCACACCTAGTTCTTTGACATAGTGTGGTCTCAGCTGCTGATCAGTTTAATTTACTGTAAGCTGAGATGAGCTGTACCCATCATTGTGACAAAAGATGTACCTGAATCTTTTGATGAGGCTGCAGATCTTTAACACATCCTGGACTTAGGTATTTTTCCCCCTCACAGTTCAATGAACATTTTCTTTAAAAGACAGGGAGAGTGTGAATAGCTGTTTACAAAGATGTAAGCAAAGCTTTTTCCCTCAGGCCAACAAACATTTAAAAATCTATTTTAACACATGCATTTATACTATCTGTTTCTGACAGAAACAGTCTGTCTAGTCAATCTTACTGCTTGCTAATTCTTCTATCAAAATAGGAGATGAAAAAGGTTACTTATGGTTTTCTTAAATCTATTGCTTCCCATCATGATAGCTAGGGCTATGCATAAATGTGGATCTTTCTTCAGTCACAGTGAACTTGCAGGTTTGGGAGCCTACTGGAAAATTATTTAACTCAGTTATTGAGCCTCCTAAGCAACCTTTTTTTTTGCTTTGGATAAATCAGAGAATGGTCATGGGCCATACTACAGTATGATGATAGTGCACGTATTTGCCGAAGGAGAGAAGTAGTGAGCAGATGGGTACCAGTCATTTCCTAACAGCACCTTGGGTAGCCATCCAGACATCTTTTCCTGTTAACAAAGTGAAACTGAATAACTCTGGGCATGATGAGAATCAAGGTTAAACTATTTCTTTGGGCATACTTATTCTCTGCCTCTTCCTTGGATGTTCACACACTCTTCTTGGGGGATGTGGAGCCTGACGGTACCCAAGTCGTGCATATTTCTGCTGAATAACCTCTCCTGACTACCTTGCTGTATCCTAGTGTATAGATGATGTAGAGGCCTCTTTCCTGATGTACATTTTGAGTGTAGAGAGGGAAAATTCTTGAGATCTGAAGGCCGCTGCTGAAATGGCCAAAGGAGGTATTCATCCCACTCACAAGAACTCTTGTCTTTCATCCCAGCCACAGCTCTTGGTCTTTGGCATATAATATTTTCAGATTTTCAGAAACACTTTATTGTGCTTGTAGGTGGGTTTCAACATGTTTTACAGCTTGTATACCTTATGTGGAAGCATCTGCTTCCTTTTCTATGTGGAGATTGTTGTACTTTCCAGACTGAAATGATTGGGATGTTATGAAAATCTAAACTGCTTCTTGGTCTTAAGAAATGATAAAGTTAAATCTTAAAGAAATGCATTATAAATAATAACATCAGTTGGCTTCTGTGAAATGGCTTATGATGACTGTTCATCAAAGTGATGTAATGTGCAAATTTTCCTTTGTTATGAAAACAATCAAGATACTGACTACATAGCAGATTTTATGTGGCTGCTGAGTTCTTTTGAGGTATAAGTTTCTCATAGAAAGTGGGGGGAATTGGTAGATTTCATGGAAATCTACTGAGTAAAAGAATCACCTTCTGACCAAAGCAACACATTTCTTCTATCAGAACAGTTTCACTCCTGCATTTCCGTGGAGGAATGCTGATAATGGGGCGGAAGATTAGTTTAGTCACAGGAGTGTGTTTTATACAGGTGTTTCAAAGACTCTTTTCTACTATTTTCTGGAAGGAACTAGTTCAAACTAGGTAGATAACCACTTCTTTTCCCTGATGCCTTATTTGGAGAGATAAAGGGCCTTGAGCTTTCTGAAGAAACTGTAAAACTGATGGATTTGCTCTTGCCTTTTTGTGAGTGGAAAGGTTGAGCATTGCTGGCTAGAACCAAGCACCATGCAGGTGTACTGTACAGCTCTGCCAGGGCTGTTCGCTCGTCCATGCTGTCCCAGCCTGGGTTTGCTTGGCAGTATTTCCAGTGTGCTTCACTTCTCACATGCCGTGCTCACTGCTCTCCTTGGCTTTCACGCAGTCCAGGCTTGGCATCTCTATCCTGAGCTGAAGTTTGTAGATTGGCTAGTCTAGTATGGACAACTGCAGCTTTCACTGTTCCAGTTCACAACCCCAGCTCTTGCAAGCCCTTCTGTTGTGGCCTTCAGCATCTTTGCAGTCCTAGTTCAAAGCCTTTTGCTGCTGAAAATCAAATGTGACTTAGGTTCTGCTTTCATCATTCCTCACAATGTGTATTTGCCCTGGTGAGCATAGTTGCAAAAATTTGCTTCGAGCTAATCATCTGAGCACTGAATGATTGGGAAAAGCCCCCAAGCTGCACTGTGGCACTTCAGAAATAATTTTCTCAAGATCATTTAGTGGGTAAAGCTATTTACAATTTCACTTCACTCAGAAATAATTGCAGGAGGGAAAGAACCATAGAGGGAGAAGCAAAATCCATTATATTTATGTGAATACATTATTATTTATTTGCTTATGCATGGAACCACTCTTTTAATAGGCTGTAGGAGATTGTGAGTTCTTTGTTCTCTTTGAGTTTAATAAAACCCCTTGCAATCTCTGCAGTTTCTGCAACTGAATATTTTGAAGGGTATTATAAACATAGCTAATCCCTACCTGGAAAAATCAGCTGGCCATGCCAGTAAACAACTCTTAGAGACGGGCATTTGTACTAGCTGTGGAATGGAGACAAAAGATGCTGGTATCTGTGAGTTACGTCCCTCAGCTGCCAGCCTGAGACATTATCAATATGGTCATTATGCAGAGTTAGATCCTGATCATGCAAGCCCCTGCCAAACTCCACTGCACTCCGTAGCCCCCGATACCTGCATATTGGATGAATGAATGACACTAACAAAAAGACACAAATTAAATTTTGATTTTTTTTTTAAATCTACTGATCATTAACTGTCAGAATATCTTTGAACGGAACTTCACGATGTCTGTTTTGTACTAACAGTGAGGGTATTTTGATCCAAAGCTGGATTCTCCAGTCAATGTAATGAAACTGAAAAGCTCTGGTTTGCCTTACATACCTGAATTCTCCACATCAGGTGGGTGGGATGAAGTTTAACTTTAGGAAATGTACGGCAATTAAGTGTGTAGTAGCTATCTAGACCTTTATTAATCTGTAACTTGTTTGTTTGTGCTAATGCTACTCACTATTTGTTTTGATATACTCAAGCAACACTGGATATAAGAGTTGCATAGCTGCAGTGTGCAAAAGGTATAATTACTAGGAGGGCACTTGGAAGATCACATAAGCCATATTCTTTAGGGTATTTATCTTGGGATAGACGTACCTTGTACTACATAGTCTTTTCCACACAGAAGCAAAAGTAGTTATGTTAAAAATTAATTAACTTGTTTGAATTGTACATAGGAAGTTATGTTCAGATCTGGAACTCAGTTTGAGTTATTCAGGTCTAAAGGTTTAACTTCTAATCTAGCTGAGCTGCTAACTCCTGAACTGTGTCTTTTAGGTTTTAGTTATAATATTTCTCATGCTGTTACATGCATTATTTATTAAAGGCATTCCAAAACATTTTAAAGATACATTATCTTTTGGAACATCTCTTCACTGATTCTCAACCCACAACATCCTGACGACAGCAATATCAATGGCTTGCAAGGAAAAGTAAGATTAGGAATGTGTACATTTGTATCTTTCTTTTTAATGCAATTCTGTCATTGGAAAAAAGGAGACAGAGGGAGAACTTTGTGATGAAGCTGTTCTCAGACAGCCAAGAAATGTCTTATCTTACCCTTTGTGCTCTACAGACCACAACTAGGGTATTTCTGCTTTGTGCCACAAATCTGTTTTCTTTTTAGCTTTTTTATGAAGATGACTTTGCTTTTACATTCATAATATGCTGTCAGCATTATAGCAAGGGCCTTGCATGAAAAATGCATTCACTTATAAAATGACACATTGTAGTCCTTTACTCTTAACTCTTAGATACTCTTAAAATTACAGTGAGTCGAACTGTCTGTCCAAAACTGCAGAACAAAATCAGAATTCTGATTTGGTCTGACTTTGACATCATGGGATTGTTATTGAAATTTAAAGTATACTTTACAAAACTGTGGTTCTCGTGTTTCAGAATCTGCATTATATCAAAGAGTATACCATATGATGGTTACTTGAAAGTCCACAGTAGTATGTAGGTTACAGTGGAAGAATACATGTTTGTCTGCTACATGAACAAAAGGAAAATCTTTGTTAATTAGCTCTAATATACAGCTGGATGTTCCTGATAATATCCAGTCATGGTCAGATGTTAAAAATAAAATATTATAATACTAAGAAAAAGTATAAAACCAGTGCAAAAATTATCCTTTTTCTGAAATACATTTCCATGTCCCAAAATGTGTATCGTAACTGTAATTATGAATTATGTAGAAAAAAAGTATTTCCTTTTATTTTTCAAAAAGCTTTGGCTTGCTAATCTGATTTCTCTTCCTTATTGTGAAATAGTGACTGATTATTTCCTTTTCATCTTCTCTCTGCTTTTCATGGCATTGTGTATTTCTCTTGTAAATCTTCCTAATCCTGTCTTCTAAGTTGAAGAATCTTAGTCAGTTTAATTTCTCCTTGCACACAGACCTTCCCCATTTTGCAATTTTCTTACCTTCTCCAGCTCTGTTGCATCTTTCTGAGGTGGGTATGACTTCTACCAGGATCATTTTCCTTGCAGAAAGCACTAGTATGTGTGTTTGAAATATATTCAGTTCAATGTACTGCTTATCAGAAAAAGGCAGCCAATTTCAAGCACCGGTGATTACCCTCTATTGCTCAAAGGTGCACCTGAAGCACACCTCTGGCCACACCTGATAGGCACTGATAGAGATCCCAGCTCACATATTGATGTGCACAAACTACCGTCCATCCTGGCAGACCGTTACAGGTTCCACGATGCAGTTTAGAAAAACTTATCTGTGTCACCTTCCTCTCATTCAAGACCTTATGTCATAGCAGAGATTGAATTGGACCTTGGTAGGTATTTTCCCCTGTCAGCATACCAGTGTAGGCTATTCCCTAGGTTAAAGGAAAAAACTCTATTCTCTATCATAGTTCTTCTGACATGATGGTGCAAAAGTTTGAAAGCTTTGAGAGTTTCTGGAATAGCTGGGCTTTTGGAAATGCTAATCTTATTTCTCTTCCCTATTGTAAAATAGTGACTGATTTGATTTGATTTGAAAGCCTTTGAGAATTTCTGGAATAGCTGGGCTTTTGGAAATTGCTAATCTGATTTCTCTTCCTTATTTTACACCCATGTAGGAGTCACCGAGAATATCTATTCTTCTAATTAGAATCAATAAGGTTTTGTAACTATGTGTTTCAAGTCAAAGGAGAGATGAGCATGTATATGTTTCTGTGCAAATACATACAGCTGACTGACTGCTAAACACAAAATGCTCGTCTCTTCAGAACCTTCACAAGTTTGTCTGTTGAATTTCATCTAGTCCCATTTATAACAAATGGTAAATGGTTTACAGAGAGTTCATACAAGGCAAATAAACATCATGAGGAAATACTGATGTTATTCACAACACATAAGAGGAGAATATTTTATTGTGATTATGAGCCACAGCAATTAAAACCTATCATCCAGTGAACTTCAGTATAGTCTGTGACATTTGCTTGGGTGTTTATGACAACACTGATTAAGTACTAATTATTTATAATTGAAATAACAGTATAAAGTGTGATTCTACAGCTGATGAGAGCAGGAAAGCATCTCTCAAGAGGCAAGTCAAAAACTGTACTTGCATCTCATATGCTGACCATCCATCATTCTTAAATCATCACTCATCAAAGATTCCATCAGCTAGGGTCTCATGTGTGCTAGACACACCATGCTGTGATGACTATCTCCTGATTTACACAACCAGAAAAGCATGAAATAGTTAAAAGAATGGGGTCTGCTATTTCTCCCAGGACGTGTGGAAGAAGATAATAGGAAAATGGGATTTTGAATTGTGAAAAGATTGGATTATAAAACAGAAAGCCTTCATGCAAAATGAATGCTCATTTGGCCAATAATAACTTACACTAGTTTCCCACCACTACCACTATCACATATATTTGAAGGCATAAGAATGAGTAGGAAGATGAGTAGGAAATTGTATCAAGAAGCAGTTACAATCTCTTAGACAACCTTACCATACACAGTCCCTTGAGGTTTTGGTGTATAGAAAGACAAAATTCTCCACTTTATAGGGAGAAATGCTTGAAGAAACCCTCCCATTGACATCCATCAGCCTGTATCTTTTGCTTTCTATTTTTTTTTTTGGACGCACCCAATGATGTAGTATTTAGAATGGAGTATATTCCTGTTTAGAATGGGAAAAAAGTTCATTTCATAAAATTAAACTGATAAGGAATTAGGACCTACTTGACACTCTCTAATTTGAAAATCAGCTTCTGAATTTTGTTCTGTATCTGCCCCTTCTGATAACCCTGTAGTAAATAAATCTATGAGATTTCCTTGAAATATGTTACTCACCACTGTGCAAGGAGTTGAAAGCACCATGCATGGAAATAATGGGACTTGCCCCAGAGAACAAACAGTAAGCTGATAGCAAAGATACTCTGCTTCCTAGTGGACTATTTAGATTAAATGTGGAAGAAAACAAAAACCAAGGAACTAACAAAGAACTATAACCATTTCATAAAAAAATACAAGAAATAAAGATTATTCTTATCACTGTTAACTACAAAGCATGGAATTCAATAGCAAATCAAAGTTGTCATTTACAGAAAAATATACGGATATTTCTCACAATTATCCTAATTTCATAACTATTGACTGGTACAACTCAATAAATGGTATTTCAGATAATGACCCTGAAATATAAAAATGAAAGGCCCCATGAATATTTTTGTGTAAATTAGAGATGAGAAAGACTTAATAAGCCATGTCAAGTGTGGTGTGCAAGTACATGTGGTATGAATGATGATTTCATGTATTATTCCGCTATGAAATAGTCCTGTGTATTGCTTCCTGTGAATTCAGAAGTGCAGTCTTTCCCTGGGGGTTTTAAGACCATTGGTAGAACCCTCTGTCTAAGGCTGTAGCTCTTCAGAAGATTTAATGAGAAATTTCTGAAGCTCTCAGTGAATTGTGTTGAGTTCCATTACTTTCTGCAGGATTTTTATCCACTCCAGTTAAAAATGACCAATGAACTACTTTCCTGTGAGAGACAATTTCATAGCCAGATAGAGCTCACTAACAGGAAGGTTTTTCTGTAATGATCCTTAATTTTCCTTTTACTGCTCCCCTAGAATTTTTCATAAACTCTGTAATTAACTGTGTTTCCTTCAGTGTGGAAATGGTGGCTATAGATTAGATCTCTTGCTGTCAATAGCAGGTTTTTATTCTCCTAGGAACAAACAACAAGGCACTTCTCACTAGATATAATTTTCAGGCCTCAGAAGGCTTGATAACCAAAATTTGCACAAACCTGTCTCTATTCCCGAAATATAAAAAGGGATGAGATTGGACCAGAGTGCTGGTAATTAAATCTTAGCAACTCAGCATCTTAGCAGGCATAGGTCAGCAAGGAGAAATCATCCTTGTAATGCTGATTCCCAGAACATAATTAATATCCCACTATCAAGAGGTGAAGGTGTTTTGATTTCAACATATGTTTGTGCTGCTCTTCTGATTGCTGTAATGGAGCTGCAACAAGAATGATCTTTTCAATCTAACATGGTTTTAAACTGTTCTGATAAGAAAGGTATTCTTGCACAGGTTTATCTGTGCTGATAGTGAGGTTTGTGGCTGTAGGGAAATGCTGATGCCATATTTCAGTATCTATCTTCTTAATATCTATATTCTTTATCAGACTGAAAAGTGTACTTGAGGTGCTGTATTGTAATGAATTGTCAACATTCAGAATGGGGGATTATAATGGGTATCATATGTCTTTTCTTGTATATCATCTTGTAGTAAACATGTATTATCTTTTCTCCTTCCTACTCCTTCTTAATTTTTTTATTGCAGACTTGCTTTGACATGTTTTCTTCTTTCCTCTGTATTTTTCACTCCTCACACCATCTTTGACATTTTCCCTTTTCTTCTCACACATGTTGGTTTTCCCCCTTTTCCTTTCTCTTCTCTTTTAATATCTTTTTCTCCATAGTTGTGGACCACCCAGGCAAAAGTATTCTCCATACTTTAGACAGCTTAAAAAAGTAAATTGCAAAATAATTCATTGCAGAGTGAAATTGGGGGAGTGGAGGGGGGTGGTGTCTGGAAATAGGAAAAATTTAGATGTGAAAGTGTGGAGTTGCATCTTGTGTAACAGATTTATGTCTGTATATGGTATTTCTGTGTCCTGAAAGTGGTATTAAGTCTGCACTGTGTTATTATCAGGGGGGCAACAGAGTAGATTCTGGAGCTGTAGATTTCAGATACAGTGTTGGTAGAATTGCAATATGTTGAAGGATGTATTCCTCCCACATATGAGATACATGAAGACTAATTAATGGAGTTTTCTAGTGAAATGGAAGGATTTGAGGAGGTCATTAGTACTCTCCTGAGAGCACACTAACAGTAGACGCAACTAGCTGTGCAGTTGGTATTCGAACTGGTATATTTTATTTGCAGACCCTGGCAATTTATTCATCTAATACTGGTTAATTGGTTTATTGCTGTCCTGTGTATAGTATCTACATCTGGATTCATCTATTATACCCATCATGACTGTGTATGGGCACCTTATATGGATACATCTCATAGTTATGTTCTGTAAACTTGTAGGGGGAAAGTTGTTCTGGCTAGACTTTTGATTTTTCCTTATATTGTCAGTGGAACAGCCTTCTGATGAGTCCAGGGTGAAAATGAAATTAATGTAATGTTCTCATTGCGGTCACTAGCAATAGATATCATGACAAAACAGGGCAGTAATGAAATGAAATAACATCCACAGTAAAAAAATAAAGTACAATAATTGGTTATAACCTGCAGACATGATTCTCATTTATTCCAAGGTCTTTTCACAAAGTGATGGTGGTGTAGAAGATGTATGGAGGCAACACAGAATAAGGATCCTTTACACTGAATGAATAATGCAGCCTTAGCATAAATAAGAATTAGGTACTCCATATACCTACAGGGATTTCTAGTGAGAGATGCATAGGTCTGCAGATTGATAAAGGCACCAGTAAAGCCACAACCAATACTGGATGCCCAGTAATGTGCCTGTCCAGGCCTAGGCACTAAAACTTCTTTGTTGCTAGAAATAAAATATCTGCATGCTGCTATTTGTGGCTGCTTAGGAAAAAAACACTTGAAAGAATCTTAATAGTGTGTCATCTTCTGTAAATCAAAAGCAATATAAAATTTCTGCCTTTCCTTTCTCCAGTGTCTCCACTTGTTCCCTTGGATTTGCTCCAGTCTCTGTAGGGTTGTCTTGAGTGTGCTCCTCCCATCTGACTTCAGTCTTCCATTCTCTTCTGTGATCACTTCCTTCTTTCATGTGCTAAGTATGCAGTTTATGTAAATGTGAGTGTGAAAACACGGTGTATTTGTTATGTTTATTCCAATCTCTCCCTGCCTTGCACCTTGATACTGGGTACTCTTGGAATTATATGGATTCTGCCAGTGACCCTATCCTCAAGTAGTAGCTTGCAGAATTGTTAATATTTGTCTGAGGTTTCTGGAAGCCCAGTGAGACACTACATGAGCCCCACTTTCTCTGGTAACCTTCTACCCGCTGAAGTCTTTTTGGTGCAGGACTGCTTCTGACTTCCTTCTCATACAAATTTTTCTTCTGTGTAACTCCCATGCAGGCAGTAGAGATAATCTTTCCTGGCACTAGTCTAAGCAGAAGACAACTCCTACCCAATGACTGCTTTTATTTTGATTTTCATGTGGTGCTTAGCCTTCTACTGTGCTTGGTGTGACCAATATTGTATATATGTATATATCAGCAGTACAGCTGAAGAGAGCAGCTTCAGTCCTGTAGTAACAATTGTGATGTTAGACCCAAAGTGCTCAGTTAATGTTATGGTTAGCAAGATGCACTTGGGTTTAATCAAGGTGGCTCAGGACCACAGGAAGCTCTATTTTCTCTGTTGGCAGATGTCATTTAGCTAGAACTCAGGTAAAAGTAAATGACATCATATAATCTCTAGAACACTTTATACATATATGACTATGTAAAATTAGGTTGTGTTCTGTGACAATAAATGAAGAAAGGACTATTCTGGACAGGACTTTCAAAAATTTTTCTCCAACTAATTTCTAGAGATTTTTACATAGAACTTCTTGTCTGTGTTGCCTTTGATCTGATTTTGTTGGGGCATTTTGATTCTATGGTGTTTATCATGATTTGCCTTCCAAACATGAAGAGAAAAATTTTTGTTGTTTGTTTCATTTTCTGGCAGGGTTGCTTACAGAAATTAAGTGAGTGTATCTAGGAAGATAGGAAAGATCACACTGAGGTGAGGATCTCCTCCTTTTGCTGCTTCAGGAGAATGGTTCAAGATGTAATAGGAGTGTTCTTAATGCAGTAGAAATGCACAGCCTCCAAGCAAGCAAAGAAGTTTCCTGTTCATAAAAAAGTTGTGTTACTTTGTCTTGTTCAACTTTCATTAGGGCTTTTTGAAGACACTGCATGCAAAATATAGCTGGTTTGGTAAAGTTTCCAGGGTTGTATTTTATACAACTTTAAAACTCAAGTCTGGTTACCAGTACAAAACCAAATAAGCAAATACAGCCATGTCTCTCTCTCAATCTTATTTCTGCTTAATGGATGCGTGTCTGGCTTATTTTCACTTCTGTGTGCTGTTGTTGAGCTACTTGTTTTTGCTGGAGCTGGGAATGCACCCTCAGCATGTACTACTGATCAACTCCATTTTCTGGCTGCTTCAAAGCACTCTTTTGTGGCGGTTTATTAATATAATAAGTAATAAATCTGCACAGATCTGGTTGGTTGAGGGTTCAGCAACCAAATCCATTTATTAGAGACAAACAACAACTTTTATATGCACTTTGAAAGTCAATGTCATAACATGTGATTCTGCCAACCACTCACACAGAGTACTCCACTGCCCATGTGTGCTGGAGTACATAGGAGACTTCATTTCCCAGAATGCTCCTTGGGCATCCCTCCTGTAACACGAATCCCACACTCTTTAGAGTAAGATCTCTGTCCAATATGCTTCTTGAAGCATATTTTAACTGATTGGGATGTAAGGGTTTACTAAGACAGTCTAAAAAATAAACCGCAGACAGTATAAACAATGGGTTGTAACTGAAACTTCAATTTAGAGTTGGGATTGAGAAAACAACCTAAATATACTAAAGTCATCAGAAGTCATTTTTTACAGAGTTATTTCTACTTTTGGTAGAGCATTGCCTAGTTGAGACATTGGCTAGTTGTTGAGTAGAGCGGTGAGAACTCTCAGAAATTGCTCCGCAGCTGATTTTTCCATTGACCTGTTTTACATGTACCTACCAGACCCAATCCAGACCATTTTTATTTTGTGAGATCACAGTATCTCAGCGTTAGAAGAAGCCTTGAGAAGTCATCTCTCTGCATCAAGGCTAGATAAACTATACATGTGTTGTTCGGGATGAATGGTGGTCGAGGCTGCTTGTAGAGACTTCTAGTGACAGAGACTCAACAGCCTCCCCAGGCAGTCTGTGCTGGGGCTCCAGTATTTTAAGTATGGAAAACCTTTTCATATATCTAACTTGAATCTCCTTTGCCGCAGCTTAAGTTTGTTATTTATTCTCTTGTGCACCCTGGTTAGGGATAATGGCTTATTTCCTTCTTTGCAGCAGCCTCAGGTACTTGAAGACTATTGTCGTGTCACCGCACTGTCTGTTGCTGATGACAGCACAAAAACAGGATATATGAAAAGAGGGTCCGAAAAGCAGAAAAAAGAGATGAACATCTCACTTACTTCATGTATGTGTTTAGATTATTTGATGTTTTAGGCCTATTTAGTTTACTCACTTCAATAGTTTTTTATACCAAAAAGGAATCTGGCTTCAGATTTGCTTTGTAGATATCAAATGTAATCCATGGGGTTTTTTTCCTTTCTGTTATCCACGCCACCCAAATTAATTTTAATAGTTTATTTTTCCTTCTGCCACGTAAGAACAGATTAGAAAAAAAATGTATGGAGGAAGAAAGAAAAAAAATACTAAGAATGTTTTTTTTTATTTTTCTGGTTTTGTGCAGAAAATTGCCCAACAGTAATGCTTGCCGTAGTTAGGGAACAGCGTGTCTATGCTGCATGAATTAGACTTATTCCAGGAGGCTTTTATCACTAACTTCAGTTTTGTCATTGACACCATTGTAAGCTAAATCAGTGAGGAATATGTGAGAGAGAGTGAGAGCTAGAAGCAATCCAGCTAATAGAAAGTGTACTGAGTAAAATGTTCTGCTTTTGAAGTATGCTGACATCTCAGCTTTTCTTCTGCCTTTAATCCAAACTTGTTTATTTGCTGAGGTAAACGGGAGCTCAGAAACAGGTTTTGCCTTTCTCTTAACCTCCTCTCACCCAGCCAGCTAAGCAATGATTTTAGCAGAGATTTCTAAAATGCTTGCTTTGCTATTCCCCCCACCCTTATCTTATCTTTCTCTTTTCTTCCTCCATGCATAGGTGTTTTCTTCCCTTCTTCCTTCTTAAATATGTGCTTTGCAACTTGTTGTGGCTTAGTCCAAGCAAAAAGGGTGTTAATTATCTTGCAAGCACCTGGCTATGCAGTATTTTGTATGTCTGTTGTGCACCTACTGGCCAGGACAAATAAAGTATGAAATCATATTTGCTACTAGAATTATTAACAAAGTGCAATTTCTACAAGAGGCCTGCTGCTATTGTGATCAAAAGAGAAGCATGAAACATGTCAGGAAGCATACACAGTTTTTTGATACCATCCTAAGTTTTTGAACAGTTGGAAATTGTTTGGAACTTCATAAAAACTAAAGAAATCCTCTAGAAATACCTTGGCTTCTTAATGTGCATCATGGTTGATCTTTTTTTCTGTTCTTCCTCTGACTTTACTATATTGGCTTAAATATATCCTTTAGTGGTCATTTGATCATAGTTTCCCATTTCCCAGTTTAAGCTCCAAAATTGTTTGTATCTACTTTATTGCTGAACAAATTACATGGATGGGAAGTGAGTCTCCTCTGGATGGGACTGTTGATGCTCTATGTAAAATAACCTGGGGACACCAGGAAGAGGGATACCTGTCAACTGTGGCTGAAGAAGTCTGAGAAGCTGGTATTGCTTTTAACTAAGTTTTGTTCCTGGGGAAGTAAAATTTGCATGCTTAAGCAGGTGGGAGAAGGGTTAGGAAGGGCCATGTGGAGAGAGCTCTTCCCAAGCTGTTCGTTTAATACATCTACTTTCAGTCTGTAAGTATAAAAAGATCAGGTCTGGGCTCTTGGATGTTTGGAAAATCAGTTCTCTTCTAGTGTTTGGGGAGAGGAAATACCCTATGGTATGTTATTGCACCAACTCTCGATAAAGTATGTATAAAAGTATGTAAAAGAGGTAACCAGTGCTTATCTGCTCCAGGATTAAAGGCAGAAGCAGTCTGCGAATTGGTTGCTATTTATAGATAACATTTTAGAATCAGACTGTTGCGATGAAGTTATATTTCTGATCTTTTAGTTGTACACAGAGTTTGCATTTATCCTTTATTTTCACTGAATCTGGGAAAAAAGGTCTAAAGGAGTTCAGAGTCTGCCATCTGCCTACAAGCAGAGTATAACGTTGTATGCTTAAAACTACCTGGGAAGAGGGTTTGGAGTTGGGCTCCCTGTGTTCATTTCAATTTAATTACTCATCTGAGTTTCTTCTGCCAGCATTAATTGTTTTTCTAATCAAACTGATGTGTTCAAACCTATTAATGGAAGGTGAAAGGAGTTCAGTCTCTGCTAGCTCTTGTGGAGTCAAGGTTACTCCAGCATCAGTGGTCTTTCACCTCTAAGCAGGGCATTCTTAGGTGGGCACACAGAGGATATTTTCATTAGATGCTGCTGAATTCATGTGTGTTGAGTAATTAACCAGTGGGAAATAGAGAAGGAGGGCAAATAAAAATAAACTATTTTTCACTGGAATTTTGTTTTGATAGATATCTCCTGGGCATATATCTAGCTGTTGGTTGTGTATTTTTAATATCAACAAAAGTTTTGAAACCTGACAAACAAGGACATATTTCTACTTATTAAAAAGCACTTAAAACTTGTAGAATGAAATGTTTCCTTAAATCATGCCAAAACCTGGTGAAACAAATTGCAAGAAAGTCTTCAGTGATGTTCTCTGTTCGCTTTGAAAGAGTCTCAGTGGTACACTGTGATCTGTCATGTGTAGAGCTGTGTGCCTACCTGCAAGAAAATAAGTGCTATATCCCAGTAAAACCCACCAAGCAATAATGATGTAAAAAATGGCATACATAACTTTAAATACACTTAGTTTATATAAACTCTCTGGTCCTTCTCAGAAAATGCATTGAAGTTGTTCAGTATTTGTGAGTAAAACATCTCAGCTGCAGCCCATCAAAGGTTAAGAAAGCTTCATTATTTCCTCCAGCTGAGACTCAGTAGTCAGCTGCATATGGATGCTGGAGTAGAGGGTAGCCTGGACAGATGGGAAAACTGTGAAGCTGTTTAGCAAGGAGAAGGTATGGATTTTGAAGCTGGAAAGATACTGGGGATATTGGTGAGTGGTAAGAATGCTTACTTATTTAGGGTAGGAACTTTAAGGAGAGAAGGGACTGGAGATTTTTTTTTTTTTTAGAAGAGGAGAAATTCATGGCTAGGCTTCGCAAACGGAGATTTGGGAAGGGCTTTACCAATGTTTGTTACAAGCACGCTGGTGGCTAAAAAGGCCAATATGAGATAGACACGTCCGGTTGCAAAAGGCACAGCAGAAAGACTCCTTAGGTGGTATATTCTGCAAGACAGGATTCTTTCTGTGTTGTCTTTTGTCCTCAAGAGTGATCCTGCGTGCTTTCTCAAAAGCATCAGCAGCGTTATAGATGGTGTGTCTCCAGACCTCCTGACTGGAGGCCGGTTATGTTGGTCAATATGGCCAAGGCTGAGATGTTGTTTCAAGGAGTCCTTGTATCTTCTCTTCAGGGCTCCTCTCTTGCAGCAGAGGAGAAATGACAATGGTGAGAAGTAGCACAGTGGTTTATGAGATCTGGAAGATCCGAGGTTGGGCTGCCTAGTTGTCTCATGTTTGGTCTATAATACTGAACATAGACCTTTATTAAGTAGGGTCCTAGCAAAATGGTTTTTGAATGATAAAAAGACTATTAAGGTAAACCTGGAGTTGTAATATTAGGAAGGCCAAGGATAATAAAGTGGATGTTGTAGGGTAGCTTGATATCATGAGCTGCTACGAACAGAGCACTCTGTGGAGAAGCGGTGTTGTGGGCACTGCAAGCTGTGAGGGCTGACCTGAAAATAGATTATGCAATTGATGCTGGGTTACTGGCACTGGCTAGTGTCTAGGCTAGTGAATTTTCTCCTATTCTCCCAAATACTTAGTGGGGATGGCATTGCATTATTGCTTCCAGGAGTAGAAAGGCTATAATGTATTTCTAACCTTGGATATCACACCCCAGGACACCATTTGCCTTTGTTGATCTGTGGTAACTTGACTTGATGGCTGTATTTTGAATGCTAGGATAGGGTTCAGGATTCTTGCTGCACTTAAATATTGGTATAGTTTCTTGTTTTCCTTCTTTGAGATAAGTGTTTGTGAAGAAGGGAGAGACAACTGGGATTAAAGAGCTCCTTTGCCTCTGTGACATGAGAATCAGAAGTCAAATAATAGGTTAAACAGAGTAGAGGCCATTCACAGGAGGCTAAGATGCATTAGGAGTGTTAAAATCCAGGTTGCGTGTTTCTTCTTCTGTAGACTAAAATAGCTTCAGACTGCTTGAAATACATATATTCGTATGTCACAAAATAGGTGTTCTGGGGAAGAAGAGAACAATTTGTCCTTTCCTCCTGGTCTCTACTCATCACAAAGAAAATTAGTTATGAGTGAATATTGCTAAAATAGTTGGCTGTGCTGTGTGTTAATGGAAACTTCAATGCCAGATAACTTGCCTCTGGACAATAGTCTTCTGCCTTTGGTGTCTGTAGTTTGGCTCTTAGAGGCAGTCTACCCCAGGGGTGGTCTAACTTCTGAGCTGTTCTGAATGCAGCAGCTCGGCCTCTGGAATTCAGGAGACTACCACTTGTCATGGGCTCAGCGTAGTTCCTGGGTCCTGGTAAGAACTGGTTCTATTTCTTGTCAACTGTAATAATTAAACCTTTCTCATCTGTGTAAACTGAGTCCTCAGAAGATCCCACGGTATTCCTATAATTCTGGCTACAGCCAATTGTAGCCTGCAGATATCAGAGTATTTTCTGCTAGTCCACTTACAAGAATAAGTTCTGAACAATATATGGTAGTGGAAAGAGTGGATAAAACCAAGTATTTGTTAAACATTGTAGCAAGAGATGCTGAGAAACTATTTAGTGCTGCACATTACTTCTTCATCACTTGATTATTTTACTGTTTCATTTCTATTTACATACCCCATTGATTCTTTTGCATTTGGGTTTTGCACAATTCTTCCAATAACATACGGTTCAGTGGCTGTAATTACAGGATTGTTAAAGTTTGCATTTCACTATTCATCTTGTTATCTCCACTAATGGAAGGTTGAAATAAATGCACATAATTACGTGTTTGGTTCTAAATTATTTTTGAATTGCTGTCACTAGGACACACACTTGAAAAGAAAAACTTATTTTCTTGTGTTTGTGTTGGGATCTCTGGCAAAATAAAACCATTACCTGTAGTTGAACCCATCTGTTTTGGTGTTCTGGTGTTTCCGTCTCCCTACCATCAAAAGCTGTGAGTTTCATACTGTTTCAAAATAGGAACACATATCTTAAAGGGTTGAACCACCCACTTAGTGAATTCTAAGCAAAGGGGTTTGAGTCTGGAATGTGCAGATGTAGTTCATCTGCAAATGACAGCTCTGTGGAAGTGCCGGAGGTGGAACAGCTGTAGGCCTCTTTTTAAAGAATTCCAGTGCTGTGTCCTGAGGTCACAAATTGAGAATGAAGAAAACATGAGCAAAGAGGACTCAATGTAAATTCTACGTGAATTCTGTCATCCTTTGTCTAAGATCCATACCTTAGTGTTTAGTTTACACAGGCTCACTGCCTAGGATCAGGTCAAGAGCATATTTCTGTGCTGATAAAGTGGGGTCAGCTATTCTTTTAAGGGGGAGGAGAATAGAAATAAAGTTGAGATTTTACTGGTTCCATTAAGGTTGCTTCATAAAATTACTTGGGATTTTTATATTTTATTTTACTTCGTGGAAATGGTATTGAAAGCCTGCTCTGACTCTCAATATCAGTCTCTCTTGACCCTTTGGCAAGATGTAAAAAAGCTTTCTTTAGCTTGGATTCAAAGTTGTGGTGAGATATGCAAGATGATGTAATCTGTGGTCAGTGTAAAGGGAACAATATGTCTGACGTTGGAATCTCTATGTCTTGCTGGTGTATGTATGTATATATATTTTCATTGGAAACTGTGGATGAGTTTTGTATAACTTGTCTTCTGAGATCAGCTACAGTGTTCAGGTTGACAGAAATATATAATCATTTCCTGACCTACCTTAGCTTTTGTAACCTCTAAGGTAGAAGTGAAAAAACTTCCAGCTTATGGGTTGACTACAGCATACAGCCTCTTTATAAGGTAATAATATGAAAATCCCACAGAAACTATGAGTCTCTGCTTGCTTCCTGGTGTCCCAAAAGGACTATGTTTGAAATTAACTCTGAACAAGAAAAAGTATCCTACCCTTGCTTTGTGGTTACTGATTATGTGTTTGAGTATCACATTTGTGCAAGGGAGAACTTAAAACATCTTTCAAGAAGCAGTGTGCTCTGACTACAGAAACAAAGCACTTGTACATTTTTTTAAAACTACTTAGTATTTGGGTTTTTATCTACTTGTGAACACTTATGCGTGACTAAATGGGCAGAGAGTAATAGATTGTATTCAGAGAAGAACTAAGGATATTCATAGATAATTTGTAAGCAGAAAAAGTTCCGCATAAATTCAATAAGAAAATAAACAGTATCCCTTGGTGAATCATAGCAGTAATTCATTTTGAATGCTGCAGGGATCTGTCTGAAAGCAGACCACAGACTAATGCCAGCCAAGCATCTGCTGAGCACATGCAAATATTGTCTAGAGTGGTGCACTGTCAACTCTTGGAAGAGCTTGAAAGTTTTCATTATGAACTCTTCTACTGAAAAATAATTCAAGTTGACCTTTTCGCTGTGTAGTCAAAAAGAACAAGGTCAATGGGTCGCTTAGTGATAATCTAGTTCTTCAAACAAGGACTGTGTAGAAGTGACGCCTTGTCTTCACTGTTAGAAGCCAGTGGAAGTTTCTTAGTAGTGAGAGATGTTTCCTAGCCCCAGAGGAATATGGAGTAGCTGGATGTTAGAGTGACAGGCACTTGTTTCAGCCCTGAATGTGTAATTCCTTGCAAATTCACTTCCTTTGAAACCATTCCTATCACTTGCTCAAATATCCAGCTCTGGTTTCTCCACTCTGATTCTGTAGTGCTCCTTTCTTTACAAGTAGCCTTACAAGCTGCTGCAAAAAGATATGAAAAAACCGAGGGGTCCTTGTTGGCTGGAGGTCACCAGCCATGGTTTTCCTCCCTCACAAATAAGATTTTGTTTATTTATATAATGTGGTAAGGATGGGCTCACATTTGAGACAAGTTTTGAGAGCCTGAGTCTAGAGGTGATCTAAATCGATTGCCTTGAAAGCTTTCAGAGGGGCATTAAATGAAAGTGTAAACTATCCACTGCATCCAGTAGGCCTGCATATAGCTTGGCTTCAGATTGCTGAGTTTGACCATCTTGCTTTGGAGTGAGTTTCTTCTGTGTGATGAGATGACTTCCCCTATCAATGATATATTTATTTGAAAGTAGGAAAGAAGCACATGAAGAAACATGCCTCAACAAGATAAATATACCTGGTAGCGTGCAATATCCAATTGTTTTTCTCCTGGAGTAAGGCTACAGTCCTTGTTTGATGGTTAAAGCAGCCACCAGGGCAGTTTCCCACCTCTTGCAGCAGGTGCTCTCTGGCTATTACTGGTCCGAGTCCTGTCAGCTGTTGTGCTGTACAGTAAGGGATGCTCCAGAATTTATGTAATTGTGTTTCATGACAATATTTCTGGTTGTTGTGGCTTCTGGTACAACAGCCAGAAACCTGGTTCAGGTATTTCTCTTCTTGAGCAGCAATAAGAGTAATGCACAGAGCTGCATACCATCTTTCTTCCTGCCATTGATTCCTGCTTCCTTCCTCCTCCTCAGAGGCAATAACAGTTTCATGCAAAGGCTCTAAGCTACTCAGAACTTTAGGATGATGAATTGTGAAGACAGACTTTCATATGTTATCTCAGTGACAGTCTTCTCTCTACCTTGTGGCATGCTCCCCTGCATCTCTTTTTCTTTTGAAGAGGAATGACTCCCAAGAGTGAGAAGAAAGTGTGTAAAGCAAACATATTTCATGTCTGTCCCTGGGTCTTTTTTATTTATTTTCCTTCCTCACAAAAGATGTCAAAGGAGTCCTTGGTATTTCTGAACACTTTAGGAAGAGTACTTTACTTTTAGAATGTGGTTACCAGACTCACGTGGCACATTTTGCAAGCCTACTCTGCCTTCCTCCCACCTCAACAGACCCGACAGGTGAAAGATTAGATTTGGTTATTTTGTGTTCTTTGATGTTCAGTAGTGTTTTCAGAATTCTAAAAATACTCTGCAGGTATGACCGCAAAGTGAGATTTGGATTTGATTGGATCCACTCGCTTAGTTAACTTTGCTGTTGGCATCAACACCATGCTGATTCTGTGGAGCTCTCTAGGTTTTATGATAGCCTTTGAAAAGTATCCATCCAGGTTATGAAACTAGGTGATTAAATTTGACATACCTTAGATGGCTTCCCAGATTTTTTAAAAGGAGAGAAATGGGCAGTAGATGCCTGAAAGAAGGCAATGCACAGCTGCTTGCCCACAGAGAAGCAGCGCTGGACTTGCTCATAGCCTGTTGCTTGGATGCTCCCATATCTGCAGTGCTGTCAGTACCTAACAGAGCCAGTTGGTGGTTGACATTAGATTCCATGAGCTTCAGATGTGATGGCACAACCAAGATGCCTCACTGTTACTGAGGAGGCAGAGTTGCTGAAGCTGGAGAAGGTAAATCTGAGTGGAAGTTGTATCTTATTGGGGAGACAAACTTTTACACAGGCTCAGGGTGAACAAGTGTGATTAATGGTATCGTTTGCATTTGGTGTGCAGATTCTAGTTGTTTCATGCATTGAATGAATCACTTATTACTGTCAGGTTACACAGGTATCCTCCTGAGACTTCAGAGTTTCTTTGTGTTTGTTCATGTTAGTGTGACAACTCCTATAGCAGTAGTGCCAGGTGCATGTCATAGTACCAGCCTGTGCACTGGCTGACCTTTGCTCAAGTTTTAAAGACTTCTCCTCCAGTGTTTCAATACAACTTATAATGTTTCAAAATGCTCAACTATTAAGTTACACTCCTGTGGTTTGGAGTATCATATTAAAAGATGTCACAGATGTTGGCTTTGGCATTAATTGTTTTCTTTTCCAAATCAATGGAGTTTAGTAATGATGTGCTGATGAAATTTGTTTGGAAGCTTTATCATGGGGTAGATAATGTTTAGATTAATGTGAGCTCTCTGTGACATTTTCCTTCTCCCTGTAACCCCCATGCTGTTCCAAGATGCCAGGTGTACCTCACCATGAAGCAACCCTCCGCAGATACATGGCTCCATGTACTTGGCTCTGCTGAAAACCTCAGTTGTTAACACTCAGCATCCCTTACACTCCTGGCATGGTTCTGCTCAGTGGGTCTAGAATTTGAAGTGTTCTTTGACATGTTCAAACTTGGGCTCCTTAGAAAACTATAGGAGTTTGCTTCAGTCCTGACCTCAAGCACCCTGACTGCTGACATGTCCAGCTTTTGCCCGTGGCCCTGTGTTTACCCCTGCAGAGGCCCACAATGCTCCCTTCTCATAACTGACACTGCTTACATCTTGCTGAGAATGAAATGCAGTAATGCAAATCAATGTGTTGCTGTCCTCTGAGAGCTATCCCACTTTTACTAAGCTGCATCCCAGTTCTGTGGCATACACTAATGTGTTCGTGGGCTCATTTGAATTTGTATCTTTGTGTTTCATTTTAATCTGAGAACCAAATTCAACACAGGAGTTCAAAGCCGAAGATGCCTTCAGTGTTGCTCCTTCCTATTTTTTTTATCAAGTTGGAGACCTCACACAATGTTGCAAAGGAATTACATGCAAAGTTTTTTATTTAAGACCATCTGTTTTCCTCCTTAGATTTCATGATTGCATGATTCTCACTGCTGTGACTATGTAAGGGTTATAGACATTGCCAAAGATGTATTGGCTTAATTAGGGCATTGAAGTTCATTTCCGAAGGTACCAGTGTGGGGCTGTTGCTTAATAGCAAATGCTAGTCTGGCATCTATCTAACCCTGAAGGTGAGGAGAGGCAAAACGTGCCAAGCTTTTTTTAATTAAAAAAAAAAAAAGAAAAAAGAAAAAAGGAGAAGTTGGAGGCAAGGCACAAAAAACTCAGTGGCCGGTTCAGCTTTGCTTCTTTCGATATATTGCCAGCATGTAGTCTTGAATGTCTTTCATCACATATAAGTCACCAAAAAAAAAAAAATCCTTCAAAAAAACCACTCTTTGGCATATAAACTGCAGTTTCCTGTGCTTGAGTTTTTCCTTTTCGTCTACATAAGAGTTAAGGTACTCTTTGACTTTGTTTTTTGCACACTTCGCATTTTTGCAAGCAGTTACATCCCCAGTGTGTTGAGCCAAGCTTTCTCCTTTTCTGAGCTTTGCTGCTGCTGTGTTTTCTTTGTCCCATACCACAATCTTGTGCAAGCTACCTCCCCCTTTTTTTTCCCTTGCCTCTCTGCTTATATGAGTAATAAAGCATAATGATACTTGTCGTCTTTTTCCACAGTGCTCTTCCATTAGAGACAAAATCCGCTGTAAGAACCAAATGTTTCTTTGGTTAAAGAAATACCTTTTCTTATGCTAAGGAGAAGGTACAAACCTGTGTTCCATTGTCTGGAAGTGCCTCCACACTTACTGCCAAATGTGATTTAGACCATTTACACAGGGCTGATCTGTACTGTAACTTCTTGTTGAAAAATAGTCTGTCCTGCTTACATTTGAAGAAATGCTGCGCTTTATTCATGGCTTAGAAAAGTGCTTCAAAAACATACACAGCTTGTAATTTAGTGTAGCCCTGTTTGGATGTGTTGCAACTAGCTTAGGCCAGTGTTTGAGAAGAAGCAGGAAAGCAAAAGTAGTCTGCTGCAGCCACCATGATCCATCACAAGCAAGCTGTTCATCATGGAGCACTGGGCCAGACTGCTACTGTGCCTGACCTGATGCTTCCTGGTTTAGGAAAAATAATGCAGAATGTGAGAGGTGTTCTCACCTCCAGGGTAATAAAGATTTCTTTAATTGATACTGGTTCCTTGCACAAACGAGTTCCTGAGTCAGCAGCTGCATTACTTGTGAAACCATCTTATGCAGGCTGTTTACATATGTGTATATAGGGTGGGAGGAGAACTGTTTATCCTTTGCCTTGACTTGGCATGTCATGTCACACAGCTTGGTGCAAGATCATCACAGATTGTACATCCAGTTGTGCACTGAAGTATTCCCTGGGTGCGAGGCACTGACACAAATAAGTCAGTCGCTGGCAGCACAGTGTCCATCTAAGTTTCGGTGCATCCTTGCCTCTGTAAGCCTGCAAGCTCTGCAGGAAGCTTAAATGGAGATTTCAATTTGCTGGAGCCTGTGATTTCTGAATACTGAGCCACGAAATGTAACTATGGCCAATTTGATGCAATCAGTGCTCTCAGGCTCAAGAGGGGTAGAGACTAGAAGTGGAATGTACAAGCAGAAGTATGGGTGGCTAGAGCTGAAGGATGGAATAAGAAAGAAAAGAGGGTTTAAAAAAAATAAAACTAAAAATGCTGGGGCATCTGGGTGGTGAGGTACCCCAAGAATGTGTGCTGGACTGGAAACCTAGGCCAAGGAAGATGAGCTTTGTGAATCTTGGGATTTGAGTGACATCTGTGGAAAGGGAGGGTAAAACAGATATAGAAGAAGATGGCTGATAATATTGCAAAAAGAGTAAGAAATGGGGTTTTGCTTTTAGGGGAACACTCAGTTTTTTCTTTAGTACTGTTCCCTGACAGGGATAGAAGGGATTCTTTCTAGTCAGAAACAATGTGCTGCCAGTTGTGGGCAGATATGGAAGACATCAAGAGTGCTCTCTGCCTTCTGAGATTGAGACACAAAATGCATTTTAGGGTGAAAACCAGACTGAAACAGAAAAGGCATGTTATACTTCAAGCAATGGTGTGTGGCCCACAGGAGAAAAGTCTGGCTTGACTCAGCTCTGCTCTAGTAGCTCCCACTTCTTATTACTTAATTAGTTCAAGTTTTTAAATGATAAGTGTTCTCTAAGTCCTAACTATTACTATGGATACCAAAATTGACTGCAAAGCCTAATATATATACTTTTCCCCAAATATAGGGAAAAGTAAAGCATGCATAAAGTAGTTCCTGACATTCGCTGACTTATGTCACCAGACAAAACCTGCAGTAGTTATGCTAACATAGAAGTGATCTAATATAGTTTTAAGGTTTGGTTGTATTTATCTTGGAGACAGCTGTAGCTCATCAGGGGAGAAATGGTTTATTGAGTCAGTACATGTACAGGGACATTGAAATCAATTGTTGTTTACCTGGTAATGAATAAGTGTGATGAACCAGTGGAATCTGTTATGGAAAGTTTTATAACAGGCTTTAAATTTTTTTTTTTTTTTTTAATTCTGGTCTCTCAGAGACTTTAACGTTGTGTTTTGCAGTGCTTTGACTCTGACCTTGGTTGCCTTGTCACGTCTGTGCTTTGAAGAGTCTGTTTTGAACTTCAGCATGTGATCCCAGCAGCATATCCCAGTCACGTGGCCCAGTGATGCCAAGTGCAGTTACGTATGGAGAAACTACCTCTCCTTGCACTTGTGTGTGCCAGGAGACCATGATCCTCTTATGAAAGTGCAGTGGAACAGAGTTTGCAAGCTCATTACCCAATTTTTAAACAGTCTGGAGAGCATAAGGTTTGTTATCAAACAAAATAGGCTTCCAGCTAACTAATATCTTACCTGTATCCCTGGATAATGCTATGTACAGCATGTGAGAAATACAATATCAGGAGGAAATGTTGTTCCTAAACCCCAGATTGGGTAATGCAGTGGTGGGAAAACTGTGATCTTTATCTTAATTTTCTTCCAGCCAGTATCATTGAGTTTCTCCTATTACTAGAGATGTGTGCTTTCTCAGGGGTATTTCTCAACTCTTGGAACAAGTTTATACTGAAGTAGTTTCCCAGGTTAATGCCATAGTTTAGATAAGTGCAATATTTCCTTCTGTTTTTTCTTGAATTTCCTACCTTTTTTACTGAGGATAATCTTGTTTCCAAACCACACAGTATTTCAGTACCTGATACATTCCTGTGTATAAAAACAAATTGTCATCAGAAATATCCAAATCCCAGTTTAAAAACTGATTGGTTCAAATTGTCGATAACAGATATTGAACAAATTGAAAGTCAGGAAGCTGTTGTTTATCCATACCATACAGGTAATTCTTGCTCAGGAGGCTATCAACTTTCCTCATTCCACACATGCACAGCTGCCTTCAAATATTTATGGAGAGATATCCAGTCTCTGGGCATTGTCTGGTCTCTTAATGAAAGGTTCAGCAAAAGTGCAAAGTGCAGAGGTTTCTGTGCAGTAAAACTTTTTCTCTGAAGATCTGGCCTGAAATTTGTATGGTTGAGTTCACAAGAAAATTTTTAAAGTTTCCTTATTTACTTTCCAACTGTTAAAAAGCATAGTGTTTCCTAATACAGCTCATGTTGGTTTTTTTCTGTTTTTTTGGGGGTGGGGGGTTGGTTGGTTTGTTTGGTTTGGGATTTTTTTGGACATTAGTAGTAGTCATTAGTATGTCATCCTTTTATAGCACTGCCTTAGACTGGGAGGCCTTTCCAAGACAAGAAGTAGATGTAAATACCTCTCAACAACTGTTCATTGCTCAGGAAGACTTCTCAGTTGGAGTGTTGTCAGAGGAGAATTAGAGTAATTTTCTTATAATCATACTCTTGACTGTCTACTGTTTGTATATGTTTTGAATTGTGTGGTACTGTTAGAATGGAGTCAGTTTACCATTGATGGGCTGTTCTGCACAAAGTCTTGGTCACAGTGTAAGTTTTCAGGTGTTTGAAACCCATGCAAGACTTCTGAGCAAGTTGTGGGTAACTTTTGGGTATGTGTTTGTTTTGGTGTGGGTTTGGGGGTTTTTTTTATTTATCTTGAACAATGGGAGAAATGCATGTCTATGGTGCACTGTAACTTTATTTCCAACATACTTGAAAGTTCTAAAATTGCTGTACATTCTGTACTACACAATTAGGGGTAGTTTTCCTTAACCAATCACTGAAATACACCTACAGTGAAGCAGCTTCTTTTTTTTGAGGTGTACAGAAATAATTTATTCAACTAAAGTGTTTTAATAAGAACATGATATTACTGTGCCCTCTTTGAGTTCAAAAGTGAACCAAACTCTGCAGTTGTGCTGATGAAGTCATCAGGATGTTTTTCTGTGACAACATAAGTCAGGCTTAAGTGAAGGCTGCTGCTCCAACATTCTTGCTTTAAGTAGGTGCTGCCATTGGAATTAGGGTGAAAAGGTGGAGTGTTGTCTATGTGACCTTAGGCAGCCGAAAGTGAATAGGACCCCTCAGTAAAGCAAATTTTCTGGGTTTAGATGGATCAGAATGCAACTGATCCATCTGTCTTGAGGTGCAAACAACAGTGTGGGGTCTGGAGGTCTGTATGGTGGGAGGGAAAGTGAGAGCACAACAGCTAAAATTCAAGTTACCTTGTGCTTTTGGAAAACATCGACCTCATGTTTTATTACTGGGTTTTTTACAAAAGGAGGCAATTCATTAGTAGCAATGAAGAGCAGCATATTTTATAAAAGAATAAGGCCTTGAGGCAAATCTACTGTGAGTTGTAAAGAACACATTATTTCTGAGAGCACTGTTTCCAGCTTATCAACCAACTATCTTGACTGGCATGACTGTCTTGAGCTTATTGAGGTTGGGGGCTGACTTATGACTTAGTTGTTCTCCCTCATGGACAAAGCCACTGTCCATGCAGTGTAGTGTCACTGTGGAAACATGTCATTGATTCATGAGTGTTTGGGGTTATCATTATGGGCATTGATTTAAAATTCCTTTTCAAAGCAGAGTTTGGAAAATGTAAATGTGTATGGTAAAAACCCACTTTTGTGTGAAAGAATACATAAAGCTTTTGAGGGAAATGAACTAAAAACTACACTTTTGTGGTCCTTGTGAGCTTTGCTTTCTGGAATTTCTCTAGTCCTGCTAAAAGAAGGACAGTCCTTCCATCTCGTGCATGGAAGGTCCTTATTAGAACAGTGGAGATGTCAGCTAACTGCCTGAAAACAGCTGTAGATGTGCACTCAGATGTATTCATAAACATAGTCCGGAGAAATTATTAAATGTTTAATGCTCAAGTGAGTCAGTGGCTTGAGGTATGGAATCTGAGGCACATCTGAACAGTTTCTGTTCACTTTAATAAGATGAAGGGCATTTTATATTAAGCTCTAGGTCACAGGGGGAATAAGCCTATTAGTAGGAGTTAACCAGTGGGTTAAGGCAGATACTGTGAAGTATCTGGTACTGACAAACATCAAAGGTGGAATATCAGAGTAGATGGAGCACAGATCTGGCATGGAATGCTTCTTCTTCATATCTGTCATTTAAAAACAATCATTAATAATTACTTAGATATTACAGCAATGTCAGTTCAAGTAAAACCTCACAACAGTTTGATCTGTTATGTGAACTGGAAAAATATGGTCATTGTGCCAGGGAGTCTGAAGTCTAGTTCTAAAATGAGAAACACGTTGAGGAGAAAAGATCGATTTAAACTGGGTTTCAGCTCAGTACTCCGTCCAGTTCAGAGAAAGTTTTCATGAAGGTGCTGAAATTCCTGTGATGACTGTGACAAATATGTTACACTTACAAATTTGTATTAAGTGTGTGAAGTGAGGCACTTAATATAATCGAATTCCTGGCAGGAAATACGGAATATGTAAAGACTATGGCAAATATGGCTTCATTTAGCTACTGAAGTTCTCCTGTGCAAGATGGGAGGTGATTCTGACTCATGTGTGCAAGAAATTTTTAATAGCAACACAAAAAATTATTCAGAAATCTGTTCAAAGATCGTAGTTCTGAAAAATATCCTTTTTTCTGAGTAAGTTTTCTTAATAGAAATTAATTCTGGATTTTCTAATACTTGCTTCCATTTTTCTTGTATAATCTTTTATTAGTTTTAAAATCAGGCTTCTTGGTAAGTATAAAAAACAAATTCCAAAAGGTAGATTACAAGCCATATTACTCGAGAGATTCAGGTGAATAAAAAAATACTTCTTATTAAATTAAAGAGACCTGGAAGGTCTTATTTACATTAATAATGAGCTCTGTTAAATATAAACTAATGACAGCATGAAGATTTAGTGGGAAAAAAAATCTCCCAATTGAGGCTTCCCTGAGGAAGGTTTATTTCTTGTTGATCCAAATTCTTTTGCTGCACTTTTTGCTTTGTGCTTTTCTGTGAAGGTTTCTTTTAAGAACTTCTGGAACTGGAAGGGCAGCAGGTGTTTCAAAGCCTAGATTGCCCCTTGAATATTTTGAAAATTTAAACTGGAGTGGAAATGTAAAGATTGTAGAGATGCTACTGAATTATGAAGGATTACCAGTATTTTCTGTAGTTGCTAAACCTCTGGCTGTAGCAAAGACATGAGATATTTCACTATGTCAGCAATCTGATATCCTAATACATTTGCTCTCAAATTAGTAGGACTCACACCTGCATATTCCATTTGTCAGCTAGTAGAGCTTCCTTTGTCATTATTCTGAAGAATAAAGGATGAGAATGATCCCATGTTTTTCATGCAGAAGTCATTTTACTTTTTAACTGTGCCTTAGGTATGATCAAGTGCTGTGGTGCCCAAGTATGTCATAACACTGAAGTTCAGCTGGAGACTTGCCATGTTGCGCATGTCTGTTAGGTCTGTGGAAATGATAAGCTTATGGGAAAATCTATAAGGAGGTTCCTTGTTCACACAACCTCCCTAAAGCACCTGACTTGGGCATTCGGCTCAGTGGTTAGGCCAAAGTCTGGAGTAACTTGATGTGTAAAATCCTGTCTGTTCATAAGCTGTAAACCTAGGAGCTCTGAGTTTTATTGGATGCTTAAGGTTAGGTGGTGTATATATCCCTAGCATTTCTTATTATGAGAAATTATGTACCTCTTGTTTGTAAGGATTTGCATCCATAAAGACAGAAATAGGTTTGAAGAATCAATAGGTCATACAGAAGGAAATCTGAGAAATGCTGCCCTCCCACTGCCTGCAAATGTTTGGAGGCTCCCAGTTGCTGTCTTTACACAGTGACTTCAGAGATGTTGCTATCTCAGGTGCAGCTCTTCTGCCTATCATCCTTGTTAGCCTCTCCCTTAGCTCCAGAGAACAATCAACCCTGGTTTTCTTTGCTACTTGGAAATAACAGGGGCAGATTGATACTTGTTTCTAAGTTATAAATGTTTCACAGCTCAAAAGGAAACTGAAGGAAAAATAAACAAGGAGATGCATGGGAGGGGGGAAATCCTGTTTGTCTTTTTAGTGACTGAAATTTAAGTATTAGTAGAATGTGGTGTAAGATCTGGGGGAGCAGGAGCGGTTGATGGATGACCTTCTAATGGTTTCTGGATCCTCACAGCTGTATTTAGAAAACATTGAAGAATATGAGTAAAAGGAAGAAAAGGAGTGTTCAAAAGAGCAGTAGAGAGCAAAAAGGAAGAGCAAGAAAGATAAAACGGGAAAAGAAGACTATGAGAGAGGCAACAGGACAAAGGCTGAGAATTAAGAACAACGAAGAGTATGCGCTTGTAGTTTGTGAAATCCTTGTGTTGAAACTGAATGTGGGAGCACAGGATACGGAGAAAAAAGAAAAATAATAATAGAAAAAAAAAACCCAAACCAAACAAAAACCCCAAACAAAACAAAAAACCAACCCAAACCAAACAAACAAAAATCAAAACCACACACAAAAAAAACCCAAAACGCTGGAGTGAGAGGGCAGTTTATTTAATTTGTTCCTGACTTGTTTAGGCATTAAACCAGGCAAGTCTGTATTATTTTTCTAGTCATCCTTGTTCAAGAGGGATGAAGAGAGGATTGGTTGCCCAGTTCCCTGGGTGCAGTTCCAGGCACAGATAGCATGGCAAGGCTGGGCAAATCAAATCTGCTAGAGGCACAGAGGGGACTGAATGGAGCTCTAACTCTGGGAGCCCATGAGCATCGCAGCAGTCTCCCCAGGGGGCTGTGGAATAATCCTGCAAATGGGAGGATGGCAGGAAGTTGTCATGGAAACGGAAGGCCTGAAAGATTGACTCTGAGCAGCAACAGGCCAGTGAGGCAGCCTAAGTAGGATTTATAGCACATTATAATGTGAAAAACAGGAGAAAATTACTGTAAAGGCAGAAATTATAGCACAACAGAACATATCAGCTCCAAGATCCATCTTGCTAATTAAAACAGCATATTCAGTAGTGGAGTGTGTGATAAGCCTGTTAGCCTAAATGGGAAGATGTTATCAATACTTCATTATAAAGTTTATTGTCTTTAAAGTAACTCTGGAGGAGGGGCAGGGAAGTGTGGAACCTAACAAACCAATGCCACTCTCTGTCCACTCCATGTACTTAATAAATATCCATTCACTGCTAAGTCTTACATTTCTGTAATGTTTTTGCTTCTTGAAATTTTCCAGCTACAAGTCAGTTTGTGTGTGTTTGTGAGAGTGAGTAAGGAACCTAAGGGGTTGGGGAGAATGTGAGTGTGTATGGAGGGGCTGTGCTAAGCAATTTTAGTATCTTACTGAAGTCACTGAGTGTGTCAACTGAGTTTTAAAAAAACAGAAGGGGAGGGGAGGTGTTCCAAAAATGGGCCCTAATTTTGTACAGTTCTAGTACCTCTTAGCTGAGGACCTCAAATCCCATAATGTGCCTGGTGAGACTTGTAAGAACAGATTCAAAGTCATATAGAAATCCATTCTGGGACTGTGAACTAGATACAACTGCTTTTCTGACCATGAAGTAAAATCTGTCTAGTCATTAGAAGAATTTTCCTTCTTTCTTAACATTATTGCATCTTCTGTGTCGTTTCTTTGACTTTATCCCTATAGTAATCAAACAACCACTATTTGAGCTTTGGCTGCATTAGTCCTAATTGGCCTGACAATTCCTGTGTAATAGCACACATGTAGAAGGTTTGAGTGAACACGGCTTAAAAAAATTAGAAGCTGGTGCAATCTAATCCATGTAGTACATCATAATATGCAGAGCAGGAGATAAAAAGCCCTAGGACACTTCTATCCAATGAAGTAATTAATATTCTTGTTTGAATATGAGCATACTATTTAAGGAAAAAAAAATGAAAAGAAGAAAAAAACCCCTGAAGCTCAATTATTGACACATGGACTGGTGTGCTGCAAGTCCTTTATTACTGAATCCAAGGCAGTGTGTCTTATGATGCTGGCTTTTAAAGGTTTAGCATATTATTGTACTGCAGCAGTGTTTAAAAATAACCTAAAACCCTCTACTTCATCAGCTTTGAATCCTTAACTGCAGCGAGTCTCTCATTTCTTGCTTTTTACAGTTTTGTTACATCTTTGTGCACAGTGTTTCCCTCGGCAGAAGGCTGTGAAAGGATTAGCGTAGGCAAACTGAGCACCTTTAATGATGGAAGTGACAAAGTAGCGATGGTGGCTGATGGCAAAGAAATTTAACAGCCTGTTCAGTCTTAGTATCTTGCAGGCAAGGCCTTCCTGCCTACTCTCCTTCTGCTGGACGGAGAGGCTTTGCAGGTAAAGGATCATTTCTGGGTGGATAAAAGAAATCAGTGGGAAGTTGAAGGCTGGTTATTCTTTGCCTCCTCGGCCTACCAAGCCACTTTCACTCTCCATCCTCAGCTAGACAGGGGAAGAAAGATACAACAAAGGGCTTCTAGGGCCAGATAAGGACAGGAAAAGACCACTCACCAACTACTATGATGGGCAAAATAGACTCAAGTCTTATGAAGCTGCTGGCATCTTCTCAGAGAAACCACCCCTGTAGCCAAAACCTTGCCAATACAAACCCAATACAATTTCATACTTGAGACGTGCTTTTCTAATGGCATATTTTTCTTAACTGAAAGCTGAGTTGTAATTTAAAAGTACTGTGTCAGCCAGCCTGAAATATCAGGAGGTAAGATCAGTAGGGCAAATCTTATGCACCAAATAAGAGGGTACTTTGTTACATTACCGTTCAGTGAGATGAAAGGGTTTGTGTAGAGAATGGTACAGATGGTGCCATGACATTTGTGATGGAAATACCATCCTCCCAGACACACCACTTGAGAGGTGGAAAAGTGGTGCTATGTTAGCAGGTTCAAGTAGGCTGGACTGCAGCTGAAGAGGAATGTTGGAATGGAAATGTCACCTTGAACTGTTGTATTTTAATACTAGTGGAGACTCTTGAGGCACCTGGTGGGTCAGTACTTCTCTAAATTATTTTTAAGCTAACATAGTCATTAAAGACAAAGCCAATCCAAATTAAATGGTCTTCTCTTCTACTCTTCTTCAGTACTTGAGAGGTACAGAAAACAGTAAGTGGGAAGTATGGAAGTAAATCTGTATACAGAATAGTAAACTCAATATTTCTATGTTTTTTAACTTACTAATGATAAAAATGAGGGGGAGAGATGCAGTATTTTTTTTAATCTCTTTCTAATGGCTTGTGATCTGAGAGCAATTGGTGACTGAGGTTAGTATGTGGCAACTTAAAATTTTGTAGTGTTTTTTGCATGTTGTGTAAAAATAGTTGAGTAATGAATATTTAGTGAATTAGTATTTGATACATTACTCTTGGGCAGTGTTTGGATCTTCTCGGCTCCCACTGCTGGCTATCACTTTTGCCTGGATGGTGTTGACTCTTGTGCAAGTTTGATCCAGCTGAAAAATAATTCAAGAAAACAGTTTTTTGGTCTGGTTCACTCCAAGTACCTGTGTCAGCACAACGGAGAAAAGAGCAGGGGGCACAAATGTAAACCCTCACCTCACAAAGGATGTGGGAAGAAGATATATTGCAGATATGTTGTACTTGTCATTAATGCAAAATATGCTGTTGTGACTTCGATATTAATTTCGGCTCCCACTATTTGCAGCATCTGTAGCAGTCTTATTATTTTGCCTGGTTGAATTTCTCATTGGAATGTTTTGCAAGATCACTGTGTGTATGAAATCATTCACATGTATATATTGATTAATCTACGAGCACATTGATAAGGGATGGATAAAACAAGCAGCTGGAATAACTGAATTCTAATTTTCTTAATCTTTTTCTTCACGTCTTACTTTCTGAGCAGCTTTTATTATTGGCTATTGTCACTGTAGGTGCTTTTAGTGAGAGTTTTCCATGATATAGTACAGAAGAGAGCCCTTGGGGTTTGTCTTGAAGGAGATTCAATTGGCAAGACAATTAAATGAACAACCTCCAGCCCATACTGTCTGCTTCACAGTCAGGGAGCAGCTCATGAAACCATATTCAGCACCAGCAAAGCCTGTAAAAAATAACACAGCCTCTTATCAAGTCATCAAAGCCAATGACTTACCCACCTAATAGTTGGAGTGGTTTGGGGATTTTTTGTATGGCTCTTTTTTTCAAAGAGGCATTAAAACATATCAAAGTACTGTGCCTGAGTGCTTTGGCCATGACTTTTTCGTCATATTTTTAGGTGGACCTTTTAAAACTATAATTGTTTCTAGAAGGCTTTCTATTTTTTTTAGGATTCTAGTAAAGTCAGAAGATTAGAGCACATTTCTTGTTTGGGAAGGGCAGGCAGGTGTTGCTGAAAAGAACATTTTCTTGGTCTATTACAGTAACCAAGTAGCTGGATATGTGTCTTCATGTTTCTAAAATTTCTTATTTAACTCTCTCTTATATGTAGAAATAATTAACTATAGATCTTCTTGTTACTTTCTTCCCAACCCTACTCTTTCCCCTCCTGCCTCAATTGGTCCCCAATTCTTCATAGTTTTCTTTTTTTTCTGTGTATTCTTGTTACAATCTATCACTCTTTCTGCAGCCTGTTCCCTTCTGAGAACAAGGCTTTTTCAAATTTAGTGTATTTGACTGGCCCCGATAACTACTTGCTGCAGCCAGCACAAATCTGCTTCAGAGTAGTACCATTTGCACAAGTACATTTGCTTTCCTTTGATGCTTGTCTTGTGAGAAAGCATGTAATTGTGATGTCTTGGGGCTTCACCACAGCACAAGGTGGACAGTACTTCATTAGTTGTTTGCTGTACTTATAATTTCCACTAATGAAAGCTGTAATAGTCTAGTTGAAAAAGAAGAAGGTGATTCAACTTGAAGTATGGTGCCATATTTTATTTTGCCACCAGCATCTTGCATGTGTGATTTTGGAATGAAAGACAGAAAAAAAGGGAATTGAATTTTCAGATTTAGATTTATATGCCGAAAACTTGAAGAACACTGACTAGCATCCTTGCTGTCTTGGCCATTTTTTTTTTTTTTAGCAGAGGCATCACTAACTATGAAGGTCTGAAATATCCACTAAATGCTGGTGATGTGAATGCCAATGATGAAAGAAGTGGGAACAGCTGGTACAATATGGATAAATTACAGCATTTTTTCGGTCTTTTATACCATGTTATAAACAATGGAAAGGCTATTCTTTTCTTTAGCAAAGTGCATGGGATGGTAAGAAGAAAACCTTTTGGATGCCATGGGCGATATTTTCTGTCCAAATGTGGGAGGTTCTGTATAGTAAAATAGCCTTCCCTGGTAGATTCCAGATTAGCATTAGCTGTTCTTCAGGATGCTCTTTAAAAGGTGACATTAACTCTGTGTGTTTGGTTTGTATGTAACCTAGGCAAAGTGACAGCAGGTATTTAAAAGGAAGCACTCGTCTGTTCCTTTAGCTGTCCCTAACATAAATAATCCAGTTTCTGTTTAGTTAACTCATTTTACTCCCCTTAAATTATGCTAATATTTCCAGTACAACCAGATCGGAGCTGTTGGGTTTAGTACAGCAGTGTTCCATGAGGGGAAAATTGAACTGCCTTCCCTCTGAAAAGTAGTGATGGAATGGTTATTTATGTGTGTTGTGGTTTAACCTCAGTCAGCAACTCAGTACCATGCAGCCGCTTCCTCACTCCCTGCCACCCCGAGTGGATGGGGAGGAGAATCAGGGGAAAAAGGTAAAACCATGGATTAAGATAAGAACAGTTTAAGAATTGAAATAAAGTAAAACATAATAATAATAGTTATGAAAAGAGAGACAACAAAAATGGAGAGAAGAATAAAACTCAAGAAAGACAAGTAATGCACAATATCATTGCTCACCACCCACTAACTGGTGCCCAGCCAGTCCCCCCGCAGTGATTGGCCCCTCCCAGACAAGTCCTCCAGTTTATAAGCTGAGCATGATGTTCTATGGTATTTCCTTTGGCCAGTTCTGGTCAGCTGTCCTTGATGTACTCCCTCACCTGCTCCCTGGCAGAGCAAGGGAAACTGAAATTCCTTGACTTAGGGTAAGCACTACTTAGCAACAACTAAAAGCAGTAATGTTGAGTTATCAATGTTATTCTCATAGTACGTCTGAAACACAGCACTGCTCCAGCTACTACGAAGAAAATTAACTCTATCTCAGCTGAAACCAGGACAATGTGTAGGTATATTGTTATTCCAGTGTACATTTGAAACCGATTGAAATCACAGGGAAGTGCAAAAGTCTGTCATATCATTAAATCTGCTTTTCCACAGCTTTCACAATATGTTTTTGGAAAAAAACAAGTCTGTTATGTTTCATTTGGGGAGAATGAAACAGAAATGCTCCATACAGCACTTTCTATTCTGTTGAGTTAAAACAGCTGTGATAATTGTAGTGATTCCTGCTCTTGGTGTACAACTTCCAGTTCATTAAGAAATCATTACACTGCAGAGTCTTTTTGGGAACTGAACCAACTGCAGAAAGGCTACTGACACAGTGGCTTTGGTGGGGGCACCTGGTATCCAGCCAGGGTCACCATACCCACATATGTGTCTGCAGTGAAGCTTTTTTTACTGTTATTTTGGTCAAATTGCTGATAAGCCTGAAGGATGACTCAACTAGCTGAATGCCTCAAGGAATTGGATTGTGTGATTCATGAGGATTAGTCTCATCTTTCACATAATGTTATGGGATGATAGGGAAGATGAATTTTACATCACTTATTTCTGAAGTATAGGTTTCATTCAGCTGTTCATGTTAGTATGGGAGTAAACAAAGATATTGATATAGGAACAAAGTCTGTATTATCCACATGAGATCAGGGATCAAATCATGGTGGTTTTACAATGCAAAATGAGAGAGAAAAAATTAGAATGACAGCTACATTAGCTCTCAAATAAATGGTCACATTCAGTGTCTTCAGTGTTGAAAGGTATAAAGTATGCCCTTTCCCACCAGAAGGTTTCCCTGTTTGAGCCAGGTTGATAAAAATGAGCTACTTGTCACCTGAATTCATCTGAGTAAACCTTTAACCTCTGAAGTTGGAGGTATGATGAACTGCTGCCTTCTGAAGAAGTAAACTTATCAGTTTCTTTCCACATGACCAGACAGTTCATTTCTGCTGGTAAGCTGTATTAGTCAGTGAGAGTCCTCTGTGATAGGTCTCAGATGCTTTGTGTAACCCTGACCCATTTCCTTTTCACTCCCTTAAGTCCCACCAGTGCCTCCTCACAGTTCTGTTGCTGAATTTCTGTGTATCCATTTTGTTTGTTTCAGAAGAGGCACTCATAACAAAAGGTAGACTTCATTCATATACTGAGGAGTAAGAAAAGGAGTGGACAGAACCACCTTAGGCTTGCAAATCTACCACAATACATTGCAGCCTCTTATGCGGCGATCCAAATGGTGTTTACTGACGTAAGCACAATTGCTTTTGCACTGAATGTAGCTAATGTTCCCAAATGCCCTTGAAAGCAGAAATAACACTGCCAACTGGACAGAGTAGCACCCACTTTCAACAGTGCTGATGTCTGAAGTATTTTTTATTCCTTATAAACTCCATTGGAAATGGCATATTGTAAATCTGGCACTAGTTTGCAGCAGAAAAAGGAAGGAAAAAATGGTGTTACAGACTTTTACCTAGAAGACCTAAATGAATTGCTTTGCTGTAGCCCATGAACTAGTTTCTCTTGCCATCAATCAAGGTGATTTGGGAATCAACCTGAATAGAAATATACCCCACCAGGCTTATTGCTTGGATTTTGCTTTATTGGTTTCACTAAATGTTGGGTTGCTGTTGGATTTCCCTGGATGAGAAGTCCATGAATAGAAAATGAATTTGTTGGGACTCTAGTGAAGAAATACAGTAAATACAAACCAGAGGCATCCAGCAAGCACCAGAACCACCTCATCTGCAAGCTGTAGGTATTCAGCAGAATGTCATTTGTGCATCAAGTAGGGTTAATAAGTGGTACACATGGATTAGAACAGTGCTTATTTGGCAGTATGGTGGCATATACCTACTCACTAAATATCCTTAGAAGGTCCAATCCTGTTCTAATTTTCAGCAACACAAAGATAGAGTGACTTTGAACTTAGTGGGAGTAGTCTAAAATTGCAGCTAAACCATGACTTTGAAAACTGACCATCTGTAGGAATGCTTTCCTTTCATTATTAAGGTGGACAGTGTCCTATAGGTTCCTTTGATACCTCTGATCATTGTGATTAAACTGTACTTTATCTCACCACATCAGATGAAAATTCACGGTGGCCTAAGCTCTGAAAAAATGAAATATATGTAATGTGACTTGTTGATGTATAGAGTCTGACAGAAATACGTGTGATAGCTTTCTTTTCATATATAGTGCAACCTGAAATACTTGTGTAATGTTGTAAGAAAGTACTCTAAAGGGAAGATATGTGCTTTTTTTTTTTTTTTTTTAATGTAATAGCTGAATCATCCATTACGGAATTACAGAAACCCTCTAAATCCCTCATATTGACCATGCAAAGTTTAGCCTTAAGCTTTTGTTCAAGGATAAGACTTTTCAGTAGTTCTCAAGCAGCCTAATCCACTGACCTGACTGAGACCTGACCTGAGCTATCATAGAGTACAGTTTGAGTTCTCACCTCAGTCCTTCACTGACATATGAGAGAAGATAGGAGCAAGTCTCCAAATTTCTGTACCCATTGTATACTTATCCCTTCTCCCTGGGTCATAGGGCAATTTGCTAAGAAAGAAAGAAAAACATTATAAGTATCTAAGTTTATGCCACAGTAGACTCATCATTCTAATGTTGGTCATATGTGATTATGTAGCTGCATCATAATTGGATCTCATTGTTAAATATTCATTTTAGAGATGTGGTGTCTTCAAGACTCCTAATGTAGCTGGGAAGATCAGAGATCTACCTCTTCGCATTTTGTGTGTTTCCCGATCAGCCAGTGATTTAAGTGTCCACTGTTGACAATTGTGATAATAACTGCACTTGATAAAGCACAACACTGCCACTGTATTTGCTGGCTATCAGTTATCAGTGGGCTTGAAGCATGGCATTACTGAAGAAAATATTGTCTCTACTCCAAAGAAGTGTTTTAAAAAAGAAGTAAACAACATGCCTCCTCCAGAAAAAAAAGGGCAAACCCAAAGAAACAACCAACAATGAAACATGAACCCAGACAAATCCCTGCAAGGAAGCACACCTACCCCCATAAATAGGCAGTCAAAAAGGTACTGGGGATGTAAGTAGGAAGCAGTAAAATGTTTAGTAGAGTAGGTAAGAACAGAAGGCTAAGCTTTGCATTGGCAGCTTTAGCAGGACTAAGGAATAGAGAAGCTTCTGTTCCTGAATTGCTCTCTGTTACTTTTCATTAGCAAGATTGTAGGAAAGGAAGCAAGTCACTGTGGACAGAGCTGGCCACTGAATTGTGCCTATTCTGTGGATGAGTGAAAATTTTCCATTAGTGTGAAGCTAATAACACTGATCTAAAGGGAAAAGAGGCAGGCTTAACACTTCACCTGTCTCTGACCTACTTTAGGAAGTAAAGTGTCTTATAGCCTTAGGCAGTATAATATGTGTTTCTCCAGTGTTTAGGTAGTTGTGCAACACATGGGTTCACTGTTTTCCCCAAGTTTTCTCGCAATAGGCAGTCTTTCTTGCTAGAGGAGGGAGCCGCTCCTTTTAGTGGCTGCTGCAAAGGAATTCACTAAGGTCTTGGCATTTGCACTCTGATGTTAGAGAGCAAGAGGAAAAGACTGAGAAAGCACCCAGTCACTAAGACCTTTAGAATCAGACAGTATTTTCTGAGCAGCTGTCAATGGAGTCTGTGTGAGATTATTATTGTTTGCAGAAGCTTTATTGATCTTGGCTTTGAAGCCCAGAAATCTGTTTACGGCAGCCTATAAAAATGAACGGCTACTTCTTTTGCTGAAGGTTAACACACTGTGTTTGTTTAATTGAATTGAAATGGCTTTATGTTGTCTAAATGTCAGTGTTAATGAATTTTTGAGTGATTCTAGAGTCTCCTAGTTGGATAAAAATATATAGATAGAAAGCAATGTGTTAAAAGAGGGTGCTATCCACTTCATTAAAACAAGATAAACATAGATCTGAAGAGAAACAGTATTGTCTTTTACACAGTCTACTGCATGAGAAGGTCCTTTTAGGTTTCCAAGTCTGTTTTGTTTTCCAAGTCAGTTTGTGTTATTTGCATCTGTGTTTCTTTGGAAACAGTGGAAAGAAAGGAAGAAATACAGAAGGTCAAAAGTGATAACTTTGGAATAGACAGCTTTTCTAAAAAATTACTTGATGGAAGAAAGATCTTGCAACCTTGAAATGAGATGGAATATTTATAACTTCCTCATTGCAACAGGAGAGTTGGAAACTTGTGGGGCTGCTTGGCTGTAATGAGTACTTCCCTGGACTGCTGTGGACATAATTCTCCTTCTAGTTTTCTTGTTCTGAAACTAATTCATCAAACCTTCTGTCTAGTTTCATCACATAGCTTTTGCTTTGTTCTGCAATTTTCCAGGTAAATGTAATGTGTGTTGCAGACTCTACTGTAAGCGTAAGGCACAAAGGCTTAATCTAAGAGTTTGCCAAAACATATACACATGTGGGTCATAATTTTTGTTTTGCAGACATATTTTTTCCTCTTAATGTTGTATTGATAGGCTTTCTTAAAAACATTTTTTGCCATGATCTGATTAAACATGGGAGTATGTTTGAAAATTGCTATGGTCCAGGATGCTGCTGCTGCGCACCTGGACAGGTGTAGAAGCAGTTCTTTTCCCAGATCATTCACCATGCATTTAGTTATCTATAATATGTTTTGTCTATCTATAAATGGATCAGGATTTTGCTGAAGTAAACATTGCATGAACATGGCAGGGAGAGATTGCCTGTGTCTTGATTATACCCTCAGTTATGTCTCATGTTGTACCTACTGTCAAGCTACTCTCTGTTAGGGACTTCTGCCTTCAGTGTCCTCTCCTCTGGGTATGAGACAGTTTCATATGACAGACACCCGTGACTGCACCTCAAAGGTGACAATGGACTGCAACATCTGCTTCTCTTCAGTTAAAGACTATTTTCAGGTTTCGTGTCCCCACCTTAATTTGTACATGTAGAGAGATTACAGGACTGGAAGCTAAAAGGGAATAAGCAGAAAATGGTCAGAGGGAGAAAATAGAGCTATATCTTAATTTCTCTGAGAAACTGGAATATTTGGCACCAAAACAACAAGTGTATCTTTTTTCAGTCCAACACCGTGAGTGCTCACTGTATCTATTAATTTATTTTTAGAATTACTTAGAATTTCCCCCACCCATTTGTAAGCTTGATTTCCCCCACCATTTGAGAGCTCAAAGAGAGCAATGGTGTTCCCCAGGGAATATGAAGTTACACAGATCATTGCTCTCTGTCAGGGCTTTCAAATCTCACAACACTTTTGAGAAAGTTTGTTCATGAAACACATTTGTCATCTGTTAAATGTGTTCTCCAGGGAGTGGTTGATAATATACAATTAAATGAGATCTGAACACAGAGGATATACTGAGCAGCTGTAACCCTCTGGCTAAAATCTTTTGGTAGATACAACTTAAATAAAGGTGAAGGAAATACTAGCAGTTATAGATAATAAACCCAAAAAGATTCTTTGAGCCCTTCTCTATATCAGTGTGGTCTTCATCAGAGCTCTTCAAATCTTTGTCCTGTTATACCTTAACTCCATCGTAAAGAATAATAAAATACAAAAAGAAATAAATTAAATTAGAGGCTTATTTGAAATCCCTTCCAAACATTAGAGGTCCTGTTTCAAAGCCTTTGATCTCAATAGGTTTTGGATCAAATAAAGATTGTAGGTTCGATCCTTTTGTGACTTGCATATCTGGAACTTGAAGGGGTGGAAGATCCAGTGAATTTCTATTTGTGTGTTCAAAATGCAGTACTTACAAAAGCAGTGAAGATGTGCTAGATCCTTACTCTTTTGATTTGTTCAAGGAAGTGTCTACTGAGAAGTAGCATCTCTTCTAGAGGCATTAGTGTTCTCTGGAAGATCTTCATTTGAGTTCATTGAGAACAGGAATGGCACCTGCTTGGGTAGGGAGAAAAAGACACTGTAGGAAGGATCCTAGATGCCTTAGAGCTGTAATTATTTTGTAATTTGAACACTTGCTTTGTCTGTTTTTAGTAAATGTGTTAGTAAGTACAATGTTACATTGTTTCCAGTAACATTTTTTTTTATTTTAATTCCAAGGTAATGCTGCAATTACATTTCTAGAGAAGAGCTGCAGTGAATGCTCTTTAGGAATACTTGTTTTTAAGTATGGGATCTTGCAGTCTTACAGATTAGTAAGGTTTCAGTAATAATAATTTTTTATGTATTATAGAATTAACAGGTGAAAATTGTCAACTTTCTCTCAGTGGGTCTGTCCATATTGCAAGACTTCTATTTTTATTTGTGCTGATAGTCTCAGCAGAGGATCCCAGAGTGAATTCCAAAGGATGTTTCTGCAGTTAAAGGTCTCACCAGAATTATATGACATGGGAAATGCACTGCTTGCTTTTTTCCCTAATCCATACATATAAAATTCTACGAAACTACCCAGATTTTTAAGTAAGCTAAGCTATTTAGTTAGTAGGCCTTCCTTGAGACCTAAGCTTGAGGATTTCTCTCAGCTATGGAGAGCATCGCAAGTCCTTTCTACTTTCCTTGGGAGTGCATATGGTGTCTGTTGCTCCAGGAGAAATTAAAAACTCTAAGCTCAGGCCTTCTCAGGCAAAAACAACTTTTGATCACATGGTGAATTGTTCCTAGTCCTGTCTGAAAACTAGAGGGAAGATTGGAAAGATTCACATGGTTACATAAAACTTCCTGCAAAAGGGGTGAAACCCTTGGTGCAACTTTTCTGCACCTTGGGTATTTTCTGAGCTAAATCTGCTTGAGTCTAATGTGTTCAAATGGTTGAACATACTGGTTTCTCCTGTTATTGGTAATAAGAAGATTCCTGCACAGTGTGGTATAAGTATATTTGTGAACTAGTTTTAGGTGACTTATAATAAATGTGAGAATCTGTGGGTTTTTCTACAGATGGAAATTATTCCATGTTATTTTTCTCTCTAAACTGACAATGGTATAGAAGTGGCCTGTCATATTTTAGAGACTTCACAAACAGATGCTTGAACAACAGAAGGAGTTTATACTTCCCATGTGGAAAATGCAGGGTTATATTTCCTTTGACTGTCACAGGGCTCTCTGAACTAAGTCTTTGCTCTTCAGTTATTCTGTATTCTCTATTTGTACAGTTTGGGAAGAAGATGGGACTTAGATAACCTTTCTGGGTTGACAACAGGACAGCAGCAAAACTTTCTTTGATGTGTTTGTAACACTTCTAGTAAGGCAAGAAACTGGTTGAGAAGATAACTTGTTATAGTACAGATATTTGAATTTTATGTCTCTTGCAGATGTCCTACAACTTAATTTTCTGTTTTGATTTGGAAACAGTTTTTTTTGTTCTCTCATGAAAACCTATACAAATGAATTGAAAAGGAAGCCTTTGAGTTAAAATGAATCTTCAGCCAGCAATAGCTAATTAGATGTTCTAGAACATTCTGCTGCAGGGCTCTGCAGTATCGTTTCCAGTTCAGTGCATTTTTGTATGCACCCTTTCTTCTCTTGAGCAGCAGGCTTTTTTGAGTGTAATTTTTGTAATTATTTATAGCTTGTTGCTTCTACTAATTCTTGTGTGGAGTCTGCACTTGTAGGATAAAATAAAGTGGATCCCAACGATGAGATATAGTGCCTCAGTGGAGAACCACCTCAGGGCTCCCAGTCTGAGCAGCAAGGAGCAGAGGTTAGGGATCTGCATGCAAATTATTGTATTCGGAGTACTACCCACAGAATCTTGAAGGTAAAATTTCTTGGGTTTGAGTTTTTTTTTTCTCCTCTGATTTATGTTGAACACTTTAAAAAAAAAATGATGGTGTTACTTGATTCTAAACAAAGAGAGACCTCATAAACATCAAACTGC
This sequence comes from Corapipo altera, assembly GCF_003945725.1. Lineage (NCBI taxonomy): Eukaryota > Metazoa > Chordata > Aves > Passeriformes > Pipridae > Corapipo > Corapipo altera. The sequence goes on along the minus strand of NW_020884878.1, from coordinate 16,530,413 downwards.
TATATCAGCTTTGCTCACATTTGTGCCACTGGTAGGTCAGGAGAAATTTTTTTCCTCCCAGTAATATATAACAGCTTGTAAGAGAGGTTAAAGAGCAGCAGATGTCCTGTTGCATATGTTTGGAGGGATAAGACTTATGAAGGCATAATTGTGATTTTTCACATTTTATTTTCAGTGCTTGTCACTCTTAGCTGTTTGTTACTAGGGGCTCTTCTGTGCAACTCATTCCATGAAAACAGGTTGGTCTCTTTTATTATTGGTACTTCTTTCTCATTGAAAGCCATAAATCTCTGGTATCAGCATAGGTCTCTATCATGCGAGATTAAGGATGTGAGATTGTAAGGAACAGTGTGTTCTCTGGCTTTCAAGCTTTTGACCATTGAGTTACTGTCAAAAATAATTATCAGGAAATATCATAAATGCATCATACATCTTCTAAACAGAAACAAACCTGACAGTAATTTGTTTCTGCAGTCCAATTTCAGATCATCTTTATGGACTCCTAGGCCACCTTTGGGAATCCACATCTTGGAACTGGAGTTCTGAATTCTTTCTCTACTGTCTCACTGGCTTTGTGGTGCTTGGTATATCATGGGGAGACAAAAAGATGCTGTGCTACTGCACTCCTTAATATAGTCTGCTGGGAATTGCAGGCTCTTCTGGAGGTGTGGACCACTGAGATGTTTTTCCCTGACTGTCAAATAGGGATAGTATTTATTCTTTCTAAGCATTATGAAATCACAGAAAGAAAAATGGATTTAAATTATACACAGTTGTTATGATTCCATGTTGGAAATTATCATTGCATTTGATAAAGCCAGTGTCATGCAAGTGTTTCTTAATAACAAAAAGGGGGAAGGTAACCTCATAGTCGTCGCTGGAATTTGATTCAACAGAATGTATCTGAGCGAGGAGGTTGCTGAACCTGCCAGCTTCATGTGGTGCTGGAATTTGTCCCTGTGGGGTGTATTGGGTGCCTATAGTCAATGCAAACACATAGCAAAAAAGATATCATAAATACTTTTTGTCTATTATGAGCTAGTTTTGTGGTAGTATGTCTCAAAAATCTTGTATTGTAAAATTTCATTATGTTCTCTTGGTGTTTTCTGAGAAGTAAGGAGTGATAGAAAAACATTTTGTTTAAATTATAGGGGTAGATTCTGTTTCTAAACATGTTTTTTATTACAGATTCCTGTAATAATGAATAGTTTTAGGTAATTTCGTTGTGTTTCAACACAGATTTGAAAAGGAATGAATTATTTTCTTTTTCCTTTCCTCAAATGAGGCTAGAAAGGATCTTGTCTCTGGGGATATTAGTACAAAGCATATGATTTCCCCATCTATGACTGACTGACACATGGCTTATCCAGTCAGTCTGTAGTAATCCTTTACACTTGTCACATGCTTACTGGTAACCAGAAACATATGGCCTTTGTACTACTAAATACTTGAAAATGAAAAAAAAATTAAAAGTTGCATCTTATTGTTTCAGTTTATCTGATAAAGCACTCAGAAAGATTTTCTTACTCTGGGGCAAGTTGGTGGGGTTTTTTTACTTTTTCTATGTGAAAAAATAGGAATACAGAATAATGTTCCTAATTCTGATCTTTGAGTCCAGTCCACAGTTCTGTGCTCTGTAGTGCAAAGAGGAAAACTGCTTCCCTGCATATAAAGATGCTGAACAAGCACTGCTCCATGACATTACATTAGCCCTTAAAGGCTTAGTGCTGTGTCTGTGCAGAACAGAGGCAGAAGCTGGTGCATCTGGGATCCATTTGGCAGTTCCCATTATCACTCATGACTCTGATTGCACATCTTCTTGGCAGTCTCACCTGGGAGGGCCAGGAGTGAAAACAATTCAAAGGTGAACTTAGTTTTTAGCCCTAGAAATTCATGACTCAGTATCAGCAGTGTTAGAGGCAGTGTAGTTAAAACCTGTGTGGCTTCTCCCAATGATAAATCTGCAAGCAAGTGTCCTTATTCAGAGCCGTGTCAACTGAGAAAATTTCATCAGTTTTAAATGCACTAGCAAAGAAAGACCTTTAAAATCTCAGCAATGTGCCCTTGTGTGCTCTGCATCCTTTAGAAGCAGTCAGTTAATGAGTTTGTTGTATCCACATGCACAGGTATTTTCAGTGTGTTTTATTACATTAACAAACTGTTAGAAAACAAAGGAGACACTTACATAGAAATATATGAATAAAAACTCTTCAAGCATACTTCTTCTAGACTGATATGTAGTGAATAGTATGGAACCTTACAGAACAGGCAGCATTAAGAAATATTGAAATAACATAAGCAACATCTACCTGTCAGAAGAGCAAGTTATAATAGTCTTTGTTGGTGTGGATCACATTTCATGATGACTTAAGTCTTTTCTGTCTTTTCTGAATAAGACAGCCTGGTTCACTTAGTCTGATTAAAATTCCCTAGATGATGTATCAAAGTTGTGAAGGCTCATTTCGTCTCTGGTTACAGAATGGGTAGCTGTCTTTCTATGGTATTTGTCATTTTACCTTACTGCTGTAAGGCAAGGGGATGAGGAATTGGAATTAAAGCAAAAGCATTATCTGATAGGGCCAGTGAAAAATCAAAAAAATTACCATTAGGGGTTTTATTGTGGCTAAACAGTAAATTGTAATGTATTGCAATGTTCATTAATACTGCTTGCTTATTTACTTGCCCCTTGTTTTCATCCTGATTAACCAAGCTTTCTTCCATCAACATTTCTCTAAGCACCCTGTACAGATAGAAGGGGAGAGTGAGACTCTGAAACTTATCCAGTGTCCCAGAACAAACCAGCGGCAAGCCCAGGAAAATATCTCGTGCACCAAATTCCTTATGTACTGGAGCTCCTCGGGGAGGCAGCCATCACAGCTAGCCCCTTCCCAGCGTGTGAGCGTATGTGTCTGTATGTTGAAGAGCTGATGAGATAATGTTGCAGAAGGAATTGATTAGGAGTAATTTGCTAGAGGAAAGGAGCTGTGTTGTGAGCTGTCAGCAAGTAATGAAGCAAGGATGCCAATTGACAGGTGGACCAAAGCATTTTCAGTAGGAGGGAGGAGAAAATCGGTTCCAAGATGCAATTGCTCTAATTGAGGCTGTGAAGAGATAAATGGAGAAAGTTTGCAACAGCTGGAGACTGCTCTGAAGAAAAACTTTGAGGGTTTGTTATCTGCTCAGGAGGTCTTTTAGTCACCATGGTGATGCCTCTGGCAGACATCAGCAGGGGGAAAAAAAGCAGTGAAACCAAAACCAAAGTCAAACAAAAGCCCCCAAGCAAAAGGTTCCAGACATATGGTGGAAAAATAAAGAAATAAATATTGGTGATGATGTTCTTTGAACTGACACTTGAAAAGAACTTTAAGTACACATCTGAACAGTGCTGGGGCACCTTGGTTACAGGCTCTGTGTAAAAATTTCAATAATTATACAGCAGTGTATACTGATTACCAGGAACAGTAGTGCTGTACTTGAGTTTTTAGGGCCCATAGGCACTTCTGCAGGGCAGTTTTCCTGTGCCACTAGAAAGGCATGTAGAAAGTTTGGTGTGCTCAGGTATTATGGCTTTGAAGTGAGAAGGATGGTTATTTGAAGGCCTACTTCAGAACTAGGAGGGGAAAAATAAAAGCATGGAGAGAGCTCATCATCAGTAGTGTTGTGGTTAGTTGACATGGTGGGTTTCATTCAAAGATTGGTTGATCTTGGAGGTCTTCTCCAACCTTAATGATTCTATGATCATTATTCATTTTTGTTGCTCTTGTTATTCAGCTGATTACTTTGTATCTTCTTTTTCTTTTTTTTCTTCCATTTTCATCACCTTACTCCTAGCTGTTCCTTCTTGCTGCCACTTTGAAAGTTTATCTCCTTTTTCACTATAGGAATCTTTCAAACACACTCCTTAAATAAGCTGTGTGTAGAGTACATAGCTTTTTGTTCATCTCATCAGTCACTGCTTTTAGATCTGGATAATTTATACTGGAGTAGAAAGGGGTGAGTTTAGCCAATACTTCTGTCTGCTTTTCTTCTCAAATGTTAAATAGGTTAATATAATGAGTTTAAGTTAACGCTGAAAAATACATACTTTTTATATGTCTATACATTAATATTTTTGACACATGTGCTGGTGTTTGATTGACTCATTTTTATAGTAGTGGCAGGCAAAAGACACCCTATTACATCAGAGTCCCCTTGGGCCAGTGCTGAACAAACAAATGACTAATTGTAATTGCTGTATTGGAGATACTACCCTGTAATGTCAAAATGGATGCAAATGAATTTATTAAGGAACAGAAGGAAAGGCAAAGGAAAAATGGTAGCTGCAGTAATAGGGTTGTGTGCCTGGAAGCAAGAAGAATTTTATTGCAGAATGCTGGATAGACTGTCTTTTAAAACAGAAATATCTTTCTTTGGGTTGTGTTGCAGTAGTCTCTAGAAAGTCTTACCAGTGGCCAACCTTAAGTGGTATACATGTGTAACTAGGAACTTCCAGACACAGTTCTCTCTGATTAAATGCTGTTTGCCCTACCCATAATTTCATAATTCACTTCTCATGGTCTTGTCGAAGATACATGTCATAGGAGAAGATCTGGAGGGGAAAATATTGTGATTATTTTCTTTTCTACATACAAAGGGTAGCCTGGAAGGAAAAATAAATGTGAGCATAAAAATGTATGATACCAATGTTGCCAAAGAAGTAAACGTAAGTTTTGCAGTTTAATTGAAGGAAACAACTTCTTGAGCCTTTCCCCTTCTAATAAAAAAAAATTATACCAATATGTTTCTAGTAAGGAAACACGCTGAAATGCTGTATCTTGATTTATACGACTGTTAGTGATGGAAATCTCCACATATGAAAGTAAGGGTTGAGTGACAATGGAAATTTAGTTTTCCTGTAAACTTGTTAAGTAAGATGCTGGCATATTGTTAGAAGTGTGGGGATGGGGAGAGCTCTTGTGTTTTTGTTAGTTGGGTAAGCTTGTATAGTTACTACTTCATGAGAGTGTGACATGTGAGATTTTGGGAAATTATATATATATTTTTTAATGCTGATATTTTCTTAGTATCTTTCTTTTGATTCCTTTGTTTCTACGAAATTGATCCTAAGCGGTGTGTCGAAAAAATCCACTGTGTTTCTACACATCAAAGAGCTTCTTTTTGTGATGCTGCATATGAAAAACAAGTAAGTGTAGTGCAAATATGGTGGAAAATAGCTAGCTATCCTAGATATTTGAGATACCAGCTCCCTTCACCAGTGGCTGAGAGTGCTGCCATTTTCTTAGTGCTTGCTGACTTAATACAGAAATGTATGTAGACCATAGTTCTTATCATGCCTGAGTTCAGTGTGGTATAATTGCTCAACGTCTGGATTGGTTGATCTTCATGAGTGGACAAATAACAGTTATTTTGGCATCCACTATCACGCACTCTCTCTTTTCTCTGTGCAGCATTATTTATACACTCTGCTCGATGTAGGTTAGCTGTAGATACAGCACTGCAAACTAGCTTGGACAGGACAGCCTTAAGCTCCCTCACCTCATACAGTCACTTGACCTAACTCAGAAGAGAGGATTGTACATCTTTTACACTGTGTGGCTTCTTGGTTTTTTCCACTGGCTGGTCTAGTTGCTCTGTAAGCACTAGCAAGTCTTCAGTTTCCTTTGCTCTACAATGACAGTAACTGGTTGTTGATAGACTGTGCCTAATGGCAAAATAACTGGACAGAAATATCTGTTACGCTGCCTGACTGTGTGTGGTTAAAATCTGTTCTGGCAGTGTTATGTGAGGATTGCCTTGAAAGATCCATCTCACGTACTCATGGAATATATTGTCGTAGAAGAATGTGAATAATGGAGGAAGTTCTGATATATTCTGTAACAGGTGGAAAGTTTCACTAGTAGTGACTTCAGTTTTCTGATAATTGGTTTTCCCCAGTATTCCCCCAATCCAATATGTTACAGAAGGTATTGTATCTGATTATAAATTAAGATGCAAGCAAATACTACTTTGAAGTACTGCAATGAGCATGGTTTATTTTATAGCCAAATGTACTTGAATCAAGTCACTGACCTGAGATGAATTGCTCAGATTTATGCTTGTTGCAAGGTCAGAATGACATTCTCGTTTGCTTATGTTTGTGACCTTATTGTTCTGTTGTGGCAATTATTTTCACCTTATCAATTCAGCATTTTATGTCTTATGGGAGAATCAAATAGAGGGAATAAAAGCCAGAGCCCCTGTTCAAATATAAATAACTTTGAGGATTAGCAAAAATGACATGGAAACTGATTGTATGTAAAAAGAAATAAATTAGTATACAAATGTGTTAAGTGTTTCAAAGCTTTCCCTGTATGGAAGCCACCTTTCAAAATAACCTCTTAACCTCTGAACAAAGGAATATGAGCCTGTGGAACAACCTACTCCTCTGAGACCATTGAAAGAGAATTGGCTTTTCCCAGAATTTGCTTCCCTCTCTAAGCATGCATTCCAATTTAGTAGTACTGAAGGGAAGATATAGCTGTCAGAATGACATGTTGGAAGGAATTCCCTGAGGAAACTGCAGCTCTCACAGGCTTTGTGAGTATCTTCTATCAGCATTCTCTTATGGAAAAGCCAAAAGAATTCTGTAGTAATGTTATTCTCTAGAACAAAGGAGCCGAGTTGAGAGCTCTTATTTGAAGCAGAACACCTAAATATGAAGAGCTGACCTATAGCTAAAATGGGAGAAAATATCAGATTAATGGAATGTGTGTCTAGGCCCATTCCGGAAGGAGGAAAACATATTTCTGGATTATCAGTAAAATGGGGCAGTATGTTATATGTAACACTGGTCATACTTGCTGTGTTCATGAAACAGTTAATCACATAGCTCAGGAGCAGGTTCTGCTCTTTGATGAGCTAAGTGGCTGATCTTGGAACAGCAACTTCTCTTTGTGTTTTCAGGCCCTTAGATAGATGAAGTACTGCTTGCAGGCCTGAGACTGAGTTGTCACAAAGGGAGATCTATTTTTGACAGGAATATTGAGGAGAACACATGTGAAGGGAGGAAATTCTTTCTAGGATAGAAGAAATATTAAGATCCAAGAGCCAACATCCCACTGTGGCACTTTGATCTTCAATAAATACAGTGAGGAATTGTGAGATACTCGGAGAGAAAGTAGGTGGGAAGAAACAAAACAAAACAGTGAAAATGTTATTAATGACTGGGAAAAAAAAAAGGCAATGCCATGTCTGCTAGAGAATTACAGGGTAGTCAGCCTAGCATCAGTTCCTGGGAAGATCACTGAGCAAATTTTCCTAGAAGCTACTTACAAGCACTCAAAGGATAAAAAGCTAACTTGGAATAGCCCGCATGGATTTACTGAAGACTAGTTATGCTTGGCCAAGTTCATTGCCCTCTGCAATGAGACTGGCTTTGTGAATACCAGAGGTACAGCCTTCTACAAAGGCTTTGATACAGTCTCCTGAAGTATCCCTATAGCCCAGCTTGTGAGGTGTGGGTTAGGTAAGTGGATGATGAGGTGGGTGGGAAGTTGGCTTGACTGCTGGTGCAAAGGGCTGTGCTCCCTGGCAGAAAGTTCAACAGGCAGTTTTTGACTAGTGATGCCCCTCAGGGGTCAGTGCTGATGCCACTACTGTTTAATGTCAATTTGATGACCTGGGTGATGGAACAGAGTGTTCTCCCAACAAGTTTGCACATTACCGATTTGGGGACAGCTCTTGATGAACTACAATTCAGAGGGATCTCAACAGCTTGGAGAAATGGGTTCATCATGATGAATCTTATGAAATTTGACAAAAGCAAATGCCAAGTCATCTATGATGGAAAGTTCCTGTGCAACAGGACAACAGGTTCCAACTGAAAGGAAGAAAGCAACTGTGTAGAAAAGGTATATAACCGTTTGAATTAGAGTCAGCAGTGTGTCCTTGTTCAGAGAGCCAATTGCATAGTGATCTGACTTAGCAAGAATACAGTCAGCAAGCCAAGGGAATGGTTTCATCCCCTGTAGTCAGTACTTGTTAGACCACATCTAGAATACTGCATTCAAGTTTGGGCTTCACATGGCAGAAGGCTACCAAGGTGGTAAAGGTGCTGGAAAACATGACATATGAGAGTCTGAGGGAACATGGTTTGTTCAGCTCTGAAGGAAGAGAGGTAGGAAATACTATGGTTGTCTTTAACTACCAGACTAGGAGTTCATAGAGAAGACTCTTCTTGGAGATGCACAGAAATAGCATGAGAAGAGATGGGCATAAGATGGAATGTGGAAAATTGTGATTTAATGAATAGGACAGTAAAGTACTGGAACTGGTTGCCAATGAAGAAGTTGTTGAATGTCCTTTCTTTGAGGTATTCAAAACTGACCTGAAGTAGTTCTTGAGTATTTTGCTATCTTTGGCCTTGCTTTGGGTTGGAGGAGAGGGAAACTACATGACCTCTACATGTTCCTTCCAATTATTCAATGCTTCTTTGTTTCTAAGCATTTCAAATGTGAAGGCCTATATGTTCCCTGTTTTCTGTGGGAGTATGGAATTAATGAAACTCTCAGCATTATTCAGTGCAAGGTGCAGGCATTGGAAATTACTTTTTATCCCTATTTTGCTGTTTATATATTGCATTCAGAAGGAGGCTTACAAAAGATCAAACATAAATGATCAAAAGTTTGAATAACTAGGGTTTATAAAAATTTCATCTTTCTGTCTCACCTGAAGAAGTCAGGAGGTAAGTGATTATATGCTTCTTGCATGTGTCTCTAGCTGTCACCTGTGGACCTCTGTGGGATGCGAGTGCTGCAGTTTGAGGAAGAATGAGTGACCCTTAACGGAGGGCTTAAGAGGCATTCTAGGCCTGGAGATGAAAGGATGAAGAACAAATCCTCTGTATTATTGAAGTGTGTGAAAGGCATGAAAGAGCTAGAGGTAAATCAATAGTTTGCATTTACAGCACAGGAGAGAAAAAAAAAAGATAGACTGGGATTTATTTTTCCAGCTGATTTGAGAAAGATTCCCCCCCACCCCCCCCCACCCCGCCCTTAGGGAGCACAGATCTGAACTTTATATAGAATTCTGTGGTTTTGGCACCCTGAAAGGTGTAACTGAAAGAGAACTCTTTCCTGTGTTGTCTCCCAAATAAATGATGTAGTAATTAAATGTTTTATTGGGAATGCAGCTGGCAATTCACAATAAAGTGGTAGAGACTGAAACTAAAATACTGAGGTTCAGCGCTTGCAAAGGTGGAGATGAATACACACTTGGAATATGAGTTCAGAAAATGTTTATCAATTTTAATCAAACTTTCTCAGTGGGAATAGGAGGACAGGTTAACAGGACATGGCCTACCCATTTTTGGCTGTTTCTTCAGCCTTATTAATTTAACTTATCTCTCTAGAACTTCTTAACAATACCCATTAAATACCATATTGTTCACTTACTACTCTAGGAAGTCTCTTCTACATGTCTAGATAGGTGTTTTGTAACAGCTGTCACTGGCCGACCTTAGCACTGTGTGGTGGTGTGATGCATCATCTTGTAATATAATGATAGATTAATTTCAAATATGAGTAAGTTAAATTTCTATTATTAGTTTGTGTAGGACCCCTTCAAGAATAGGACATGGCCAGGGCATTTAAGATCAAATACTGTATAGAGGTACAAAAATGTAGCATTAAAGCATAATTTAAAATGTGTAGGAAAAGATAATATCCTTCTCTGTGATGATATTACGGATATTATCTGTAGTATTCATAGAAACTTATTGCTTCTCTATCTGACGTCACCTAATACTTTCAATGAAGTGTAGGGAAATTGCAGCTGTCATTAGATTGATGTAATCAGTCCACAGACCTTTCATTATCCTCACTTATGTGACACATGCTGTTGCTTTGTGCAGCTGAAGGCCACAGACTCAGGGCCTCTCAGGTGATGATGATTTTAATCAAGATTGTAACTGCTGAATTTCTCAGGAGACAGTAGTGATGAAAAAACTTTAGAGAGTGGCTGAATATCGAAGTCATAAGACTTACTGGTGGCCTTGGACAGGGGAAGAAGTGTTGCATTTACTAAAATGCCTCACACAACACATATTTGATTGTGATATGTTCATCGTGGCAGTGTGAATATCTTAGTCACCAAGTAGTGTTGAGGCTATGGCATTGGGTACTTGTATCACCCTATCCTTCGGATAAGGTCCAGGAGCTCCTTTGTCACTGAATCTCACGGCAGGAGCTGTTGCTGTGTGTAACTGTAAGATGGAGGCCGATCTAGTGTGGTGTTAAAACTGTGATGCTGAGGTGCTTTCTAGTGCAATGATAAGAAAGGACCACAGTGGATGGCTTTTATGGCTGAACATCTTTTGCCGTGAAAGAAGGGTAGCCAGGCATGGGAGATAAGATGTCTCCCATGAGTGATATTACATTTGTAATTGGGAAAGCAGAGGATGCTGGGAAAGAACTGATACCAAAGACAAAGAAAACTGGCTGAGGGGAACGAAGGTCAAGGTGAGCAGGTTATTCAGAACCACTCTGCTTTTTCTCTCCCCTGCTGACTTTCTTCAGATACAGTTGTTCTTGAACGATCACAATCAGTATATCAAAATAAACGCTTTATAGAGTAAGGTAAAAGGAGTTGCTGGCAAGACTGTAAATCTTCTCATGGAACAAATGATAACTCAGCTCAAGAGCCCTTTTGTCCTGGGAGTGTGGGAGGGATATAAATTCTCTGAAAGTATCTGTCAGTCGGAATTGCTCTGCATTCATCATGCCAGCCCTCTGTATCATTCATGAATGTCATAAGACACTAAAGAATTGGCACTTCATGGTAAGAATGATTAAACAACCATTACACTTGTCTTTTACTCTGGCATGGTACTTTTAACAGATTGCCTGTATAAAGTTCGCATATGTCCATCTCTCCTAGTGGTGAATGCCCTTTCATGGTGGCAAGAAGAGGAGGTAATAGCAAGAAAAGCTGCATATCATTTACATAGAATAGTCTATATGCCATATTGCTAGCTCTGGATGCTTTTTGTTTTTACACTCCCACTATGTGACCTTGGGAAGGTTAGAGAGAGCCTTGGGAACAGGGAGCTTCCATAAATGCATTTCTTGTCAGCACTGGCCTTCCAGTACTTGTGAGGGACAATGTTATATTTGAGGTGAGGTCAAAAAGCTCAGAACTCTGAGTTTCTTTTCCTGATAGATCAAAATGGCCCCATTTAGTACTACAAGGCTAGGCTGTGTCTACAATCAGCATGACAGTGGTTTTCAGAATGAAATTTAATATCAAGAACCTGAGGTCTATACTGCAGGCATTTTGCTTCTGAAGTGTTACTTTGGACTACCTATAGTCTGGTACTATAGACTAATATCTTGTTAAAAACTGTACTGCATCTTCCAGTTTGGTTTTATTTGAAAGGAATCAGGTTTGTGTACTCTTGAGACTGGTCTGAGGTGAACCAAAGCATGGCAAGTGGTGATACATCAGGAAGTTTATTTCAAAAGCATACTGCTGAAATGCTAATGACCAGCAAAAGGCTAAATATCTGAAAACCTGCTGCTTATTCCAAACTCTGCTGCTAATTTAGCACATTCTATTTGGTAGAACTCTTATCTTCAGAGTCTCTGATGAATACCTAATAGCTAGTATGTCTGGCACAATTGTTTTTAGCTGTCAAGACTGAAAATTCACTTCTCTTGCAGTGAAGTCAGTAAACATAAACTGTATTTTCTGTTTTGATATCTATGATTAAGAAAATGTGAACAGGCATGTAAGTGTAGTGGGTTGGGTTTTTTGAATTTTTAGGCCTTCCTTAGCAACGGGGTCAGAAATCTAAGGAAGTATTCCATATCATCCCTTTCCGTAACACAACATATGAAAGGCGCAGATAAGAGGCCTTTGCCCTCTTCACTCTTCCGGTGGCTGAAGACGACAGGTGTCTCTCACAGATGGCTTTGCTTGTATAGGCCAGGGCCTGCTGCTCAGACCTGCCTTTATCTCCGTTCCATTCGGGAGGTGTGGGGAGTCAGTTCTGCTGTCCCTTTCAGGGAAGTATTTAATCCAGGTTTTTTTGAACAGTTAAAAATCCCAAATCCTTGTAGTCTCAAACTGGTCATGCAAGATGTTATGCTACTTAAACTTGAAGAGGCTAAATGAAACTGAGAGAACAGGAGTTGTCTTTGTGGGTTTGTTTTACTTTGGTCTTGGTGTGGTTTTTTGCTTGTTTTTTGGGTTTGGGGAGGATTATTTTGGTTGGTTGGTATTCATTGTTTGGGTTTTCTGTTTGTTTTACTTCATCTTTTTCCTAACAGTTTTTTTGTTTTAATGTAATAAACTGTAGCTTAAGAATGAAGACTAGAATGAGATTCTTTAGAGGAGAGTTGAGTGGGATGAGATCAATACTAGCAGTTTGGCTTCCATCCATCCTGACTAGGCCATTTTGTTACCATTCAGATTCTGTAAAACTTTAGTGAACTAACATATCTATTCTTCCTTCAAGCCCCAAGTGAGCTATGAATCCTGCTGTGCTTCTCATTCTAACAGTAGTCTCTGTATTCAGCTCCTCTGGCATGCTGCCTTCTGGGCTTCTTGAAGGACATCCTCTCTGTGTGCTCTTTTATCAGGAAATACGAAGAAATAAGAAATTGCATCCTGACTCTACCTCCTCTTTGGCAGCAGAATGCAATTAAGAAATAGTTCCATCTTCCTTTACTGAATTTAGTCACAGTTGCACCTAATGAAGTCTCTTTGCAGGTGGTGCATAACTTGGACCCCAGCAACCATACCCTGCTGTTCTGCAAGGGTCACACTTTCTGGGCACTTCTGCCCAGCGAAATTCTTATTTCTCTTCTGTTTGTATCTTCTTCTGTCTCTTCTTCTGGTGCATAGTGTTTTTAAGTTGTTTGTTTCCTTTAGTTTTTGTGGTTTTCAGGTCTTGTAATGTTTTTCATACTCTGTAATGTGTAGCAAAAAAAAAAAAAAAAAGACCTAGAGAAATTGTCCTTGTGGACTTTTTCGGGATTGGTAGGTTTCATCCGGCTACCTAAAGCTGGGGTCTGAATTTGATGACACAACTGGTCTCTTTACTGAAAGAAATGACTTAAGGATTGAGGGTGGTGGTATGATAAAAGTCTGCAAGGCAAGGTTGATACTGAGAGGAGAGATATAGGGACAGATTACTATGCCTTACAGAACAAGAACTAGGGAATATGTGATCTATTTGGCAAGAGTAAGTATGAAAAAGATGATTTTTCACACAGAAAGGTGATTCTTCTTCACTCAGGCTGAAAGAGACCTCAGGAAATCTCTAGTCTTAAAGCCCTTCTTGGGGCAAGGTCAGCTGTGAGGTCAGATCAGGTTGCTTGTGGTTTTATGTAGTCATATCTTGAAGACCTCTTCATACAGAGACTCCAAAATCTCTTTGAGCAGCCTGTTTGCCTGTCTGTCCTTGTGAGAAGAAAGCTTTTTCCTTCTATAGAGTCAGATTCTCTCACTACAAACTATGCCAGTTACATCCTGTTCTTTGTCTTTGCACCACTGTGAAGGGCCTGCCTTTGGCTTCTCAATAACCTCCTTGCAGGTGCTGTGATACTGTCTTTAGGTCCCCTTGAAGTTGTGTCATCTTCAAGCTGATAAAGCCCAAATCCTTTGGTATTTCCTCGCAAGGCAGGCACTTCAACCACTTGACCATCTTTGTGGCGCTTCACTGAACTTGCCCCAGTTTGTCAGTCCAAAATTAGATGCATAATTCTGGATGCAGTCTAACAAGCACCGAGTAAGGGGAAATGATCACTTCATCTACTAACAGCCTATGGTCCTGCTAATAGAGTACAAGATGCTGTAGGCTGCCTCTGCTGATGGGGCCCACAGCTGGCTAATGTTGAACTTGCTACATCACTGGCAGATTTGTGTGAGTCATTGCTAAAGGTCTGTAAGTCATTACTGTGAATGCAAAACTTCTAAATGTATTCAAGGAGAGACTGGATAAGTACTTGAAAATTAGATCTCTTTGGGATTTCTGTATAAACAAACCACATGAGGCTGAGTTAATTGATGAAAAGACTCATGGTCTGGATACATACTTTAAGGAAATAGGCTTGGTCTACTCTTAGTTTTCCTTGGGTGTCCACTTTGGACCAGCGCTGAAGACATGATACCATGATCCTTGTCTGACCGATCATGTTGTTATATTGGAAATTAGTCTATTACTAAAATATTTTCAGAGTTGCAATCTGTTACATTTAAACTGGTGTGCCTATGGCCATCTTGGGTCTGTTTTAGTCAGCAGCTAATTCCTAAATTCCTTATGAGATGGTAAACATCCCCAACATGCCCAATGGCAAATTCAGAATTGGGGAAAATACACAATCTTCCCAGTATCCCAGATTTAGAGAAATCTGTAGTTCAAGCGTAAGCTGTCTTGGACCTTCTAGTAGTTCTAGGAACATTTCCATGCTCTCCTCCTTTTCCAATCTTTTTAATGCAGTGTAACTAATAAGAAGTAGCATACTGTCTGATCTGATTGTTGGTTGATGCACACATACTGGGAGGAAAGTGACTTGTATTAATTTGCTGTCATTAAAAAAGACAAACATAGAAAGCAGGCGTGATCTGAATTGCTGCTTCTGTTTTGTGTTGCAGCTTTTATAGCTTCTCCTCATTTTTGTACAGAAGCAGCTCCTTCGTATTTTAAAGTGAGAAAGAAATTTCAGTTTCATGTCAAACAATGTCTGCTTTTTGTGATGAGTATGGTGTTCAATTTCAGTCTCAGAGGGTTTGTCAAGGGAAGAGCGAGTATCCTGAAGGGAAGAAGAGATTCATGAGCTAGTTCATGAGCTTTGTATTTTCCATGGCTTTAAGTTTTCTTTACTCTTGATAAATAAAAGGATGTTTCAGCAGTTGTATCATAGAAAGTATTGGGTTAGTCTGTCTTTCCTCCATCCTGTGATGGAATAGCCAAATGAGTCAGATAATGATGATTAGATCCTCTGTAACCTTTTTTTTTTTTTTTTAATCAAGCAGGTGTTTGTGTTAATACACCTTTTAAACTCAGGATGTGGAAAACACAGCAACTGAGTTACAGAGATGTACAAGTACCAGAGAGGATCTTTAGATGAAGGAGGAATAGGACTTTTCATTCTGATTGATGATACTGAGTTTTGACTAGGCTTCTATTTCTTGATGTGCGTGATTGAGTGAAAGTAACTGAAAAGATGTCCCAGGGATATCCTGATATTGCAGATCATTCATGTAGTGTAAGAACACTGGTATATATGCTTGAGGGCAGGGGGAGTGTCAATGTCTAGCTTGTTTTTGGTTCCTGAAATCTCATTAATTCTTTTGTCTAAGAACTTTTTATTTCCTGTGATGTGAAGTGGAATAAGAAGAGTAGTAAAATAAAGATTAGGATAACAATATAATTGAAGTTTAGGATTGAGGGCAATAGGACAACAGCTTATAACTAGAGAAGGAAGAATAGCTGTTGTCAAGATTGATGGCAGAAGGAACAGGACACCTCTCTTGGTCTTTTTTGAATTCTCCATTATATATTTATTTGATAATGGTAGCTGGTAATGCTATTATGAATCTCATGTAACTGCGGGACAAAGAAGCTATATTATGCTGAATGCAATGCATTTAGTGGACAACACCCATGGGAGTAACTTAAAAAAATGAAACTGCAGAAACTGGAAACTGGGAACACCTGTTAGGTCATCTCTAGACAATACAGATGTTCCAGCACTGCTAGAGTTGATGCAATTGAAATGATTTCAAGTAATGAAGAGTCAGCTAAATTTTCCATGCTCTTCAGTAGTATATTTCAAAGCTAGGTAAAAACTTTACCTATTTTCATCACTATTGTTGTTCTTAGTGCATATGGGCACTGTTTCGTTTCTTTGACTGTCCTCATAATATTCTCTTAATTCTTTACTCTTTTTACTACTAAGAAATTAATGGAAATTTGGAGTATTCTATGGTTATTATGGTTATTCTATTTGATATGACCAGAATGAGTTGAGTTGTAAAAACAACTGTCAGAAGCTTCATTTTTTTATTAGCCAGTACACATCCTTTTGACAGTGTACAGGTTTCAGCTGTTGTTTTATTGTCTACATTGTGATGTGATAAACTTTCACAATCAGTCATGGCTAGGCTTCGTGAATGAAGATTTTGGAAGGGCTCTACCCATGTTTGTTTCAAGCGCGTTGGTGGCTAAAAAGGCCGATACGAGGTAGGCATGTCCGGTTGGTATATTCTGCAAGGCACGATTCTTTCTGCACATCCTTTTGACAGTGTACAGGTTTCAGCTGATGCTTTATTGTCTACATTGTGATGTGATAAACCTTAGGGGTGCAATAAACAGACAAGCCACTTGAAAGTTGTGGTGCTCTTTTCTGCTCTGTGCAGTGTGTGTTGTTGGCTTTAACTCCCCCTTAGAACTGGTGGTCAAACCATGGCTTGTTTTTCCTCAAGAGTGTAGCAAGATGCTACACATAAGATGCTGAACTGTCTGGGTGAATTAAGGCCCGAAGAGCTATGCCACAGTTGTTTCTCTGACTGGAAATTGAGTGGCCAGATATGCAGTCTACCTTAAACTGTGAACATGTGGCAGAGACCTTAATTTTTGGGCCAGTAATCAGTTCTATCTAATCAGATTTCAAGCAAAACCTCCAATCTATTTTATTGGAGTTTTGTATTAGAACAGAAATTGATCTTAGCAGCTCTTCCTTGTTCCCTTGTACTTCTTCACTTGTGAGGGGAGAGTAGCTCTTTATATACCATGTTTTTTGGAACTGCTTTTTTACTACATGACCAAATAATGATGCCTCCTGCTGCAGCAAATTTTGTCTCCATACTGAATTTCTGCAGATGTATGCCTGTTCTCTTCTCACTTGCTTTCATGCCAGTATTCTAACTTGCATTCCTTTACTAGTGCCTTTTCTGGTGATGGAGATAATAAATGAACTGCCTAGGCCAGGAGCAATAAGTGTCACCATTACTTTTTCTTCTTTATGTAAATTTGGAAAAAGCTCTGCTTTTTCTTATTGAGACTGTGGAAATTTTTGAATGTCTGTATAAACTATCATGTCTCCATTATTTAATTATGCCTTTAGAGGGCTGGTGATATAATGGCTGCTAATTACAGGTGCTACCAAGGTTTCCTTCCTGATGTGAATTGGCTCTTGATTTTCTCATGTAACCTATGGTCATGTCTAATGTGTTACTGATTGCATCCTTTGACAACACTGCTTCTTGAAAATTACCTAAATTTTAGTTTCCTGCCAAGAAAGAAGAGCAAAATGCTATCATCACAAATTTTCCTGTTGTTGAACTGATAGCTTCTTGTTAAATAGTAGAAGGTTATGATTATTTATAAACGTGTTAGGACCTTTAGACTGGCATGTGAAATACCCCAAGAGACTCATCAGAACTACTGGACTAAGCAGAAAATATAGTAGGATTATAAAGTAGGCACAAAGTGGGAGGTGAGGAGGAAAGGCCAAGAAAAGCAAGCACTGGGTAAGGAAAATGCAGTAGGATTCTTTTTGTTGAATACTTGCATTGAATTTTGAATACTCACATTTGAATTTTGACTTTAAGAATTGGTGTCTTCCATTTCTCCTCTGAGGAGTGGTTTAGGAATGGTATTCCCCAATTGAGTGTATGGTGTTCTCTACCATCTACATCATGCCAAAATCCTACACCTTCCAACTATATACATATATGCACAAGCACAGATATTGTTTCCATAGTCATAGTCTGTCCCTCCAAGATGTCTGTTGAGTTCATTTGATCCATGACTGTGGGTTCTATCCATCCTAGATGTCTTCTAGGGCAGGAGAGCTGGTGTGCTGTTGGCTGGTTCCAAGCTGCATCAGGAGCTCACAACTGGTGTATCTACAGCAGTGTTCATGATAGTTATGGCATAAAGTGGCAGTGTCAGTCAGCAACCAATATTATACAATTCAACATTACAGACTGTTCTCACCCCCAAAAATTAAATCCCCTGCAGGTAAACATTGTGTTTCCCTATCCCTCTCCATTACCCAGGTCCTTGAGCAAAAATAATCCCATGGTTGGGTTTGCCTTCGCTTGAGGCAGAACTAATCCAAACTGTCTTCCTTTACACACTTCTTGTGTGTGCCACAGGGACTTTGTCCTCTTCTATGGTACATAGAGGTTCTGACTGAGCAAGGCCAGCTTGACTGGTAGAGCCTTTAGTGTCAACTAACCAGGTGGCCTTTGCTAAATGTAGATCCTAATGTTTGGAGGTCCCATGACCCACTGCTTTCAATGTGGCTTTTAACAGTCCATTGTACCATTCAGTTTTCCCAGAGCTGGTGCAGGATAGGGAGTATGATTTGCCCACTCAATACTGTGCTCCCTGGCTCGGGTGTCTATGGGGCTATTTTTGACACGAGTCCCATTTTACTACTCACTTCTTTCTGGGGTGTCATGTCACCACAAGACTTGCTTTTCAAGGCCCAAGAGTTTCCTGTGCTGGTTGTTCTTTCTCTCAACTCATGTACCTGTACTGCTATGGGTTTCTATTCCACTTCCTCATGTCCTCTCCATGGTCATGCAGATAAAACCATACCTGACTACTCCTTTTACCAAGCTATGCAGTGCGGAAAGAAGCCCTTCCCCCATCCACAGAAAATGACATGAAGGGCTATAGAATAACCTCCAAATCTTAGCCATACCACCTCTTGACTACTGCAAAAATTAACCCCGTCCTGGCCGAAACCAGGACAATACTTTAAGAATTCTATGTAAGAAAACAAAGACATAATAACTGAAGGAAAGACATATATCTTGTAGCTTAGGAGGGAAATTGATATCATTAAGTTTACATATATTATGGTTTTTGGCTAATTACCACCACAATCAGGATATTTGTTTATATTGGGTCATGAGTGACAGGGGGCTGCAGAGCACCCAGTGTGGGAGGAGGCCATGAACTGCCATGTGCAGTCTCAGCTAGCCCTGACATGGATGAAAACAACCCACAACGTACCAGAACCTCAACCTGTTGAAGCAGCACATAGTGCTGCTGCTTGGACATGTTTAAAGAAGGGCAATAGCTCTTGGGGGCAGGAGACACAGAAGGTGGTGTGGGAGGGCTCATAGGAGAATGCACAAAGGGAGGAGGCACAGAACAAGGTTCAGGGAGAAGCATATGGAAGGGAACATTGATGGGGACATGCTGAAGACACAGTCAGTTGAAAGGAGGCACTCCGTGTTGCATGAGGCACGCCTCTGAGGGGTCTGCAGCCCAGGACAGAGACATTCCCAAAGGAACTGGGCCTCTGGGTAACCTATGCCAGAGCACGGACACCCCTGAGGGGCCTGGGGCCTGTAGGAAATACAGGAGTAGGAGCACTCTGAAGGGCTGTAGCTCATGGAGAACAGATGCTGTAGCAAAGAAAGTGGAAGGAAACTTTCTGCACTGCCTATTGTCTCACTGCAACACAGAGGGAGGGGAAGTGAGGAAGAGGGAGGAGAGCTGATGACCTGCAGCTGAGCTTGTGGGAGGAAGAAACTTTCCCTAAGTGTTTAATTGTTTGTTGTCCTTGCTCCCCAATGCCTGAATCAGTAATTAAACATTTGTGTTAATTGTCAGTAAAACCAATTAAGTGAGATTACCCCAGTTGAGATTGTTTTGCCCGTGACAATGTCACAGAGATGTGGCACTCTGGTCATGAATTTTGGTGTTAAGTAATTATTGTAGTTTTTGAATTGGCCTAGGTTCCTCATAATTTTCATCCCAAAGGTACTTTTTGGTTGTAAAAATATGAACTGTAACATCTACACTATATTCAACTTGTACTTATGTGCTGGTGCGGCAGTTAACCCTTCAATGTATAAACATTGTAATAACTACCAAATGTTGCATTTTCCTGGCCACAGCTACAGGAAAACAGGCTGTTGATGGCTTAGTAGATGCAAATAGAGAATTTGCAATTGAATATTTAATTTGGGGAAATTCACAGGATCCCTAGGGCACAGAAGTTATAATTTGTGCAGATGTGACAGACTTGTTTTTTACTACTTTACTGGATTAGTTTAGGGCAGGATATCACCATTGGCGAATCAGAGCTCAAATCAGTTCAGCAGTTTAGTTACCTAGGTAGCCTCATCTCCTCGGATGCTAAGATTGATGGAGAGATAGACAACAGGTTAGCAAAGGCATACAGTGCCTTCAGAAAGCTTCATAAAAGAGTTTGGCGAAATAAACACCTGAAGAAAAGTACAAAGATCAGTGTTTACAGAGCCATTGTGCTGTCTACTCTCTTATACGAATCTGAATCATGGGTCATCTACTGCCACCACCTGCGACTCCTAGAACGCTTCCATCAACGCTGCCTCTTTACAATCCTAAACATCCACTGGTCAGATTATGTGACCAATACATCTGTTCTAGAACAAGCAGCAGTCACAAGTATTGAGGCCATGTTGCTGAGAACACAACTGCGCTGGGCAGGACACGTCTCAAGGATGAAGGACCACTGCCTCCCTAAGATCTTGCTTTATGGTGAACTCGCCACAGGCTGTCACATGAGAGGAGCCCAGAAGAGGAGATACAAGGACTCCCTGAAACAACATCTCAGCCTTGGCCATACTGATCAACATAACTGGTCTCCTCTGGCCTCCAATCGTGAGGTCTGGAGACACACCAACTATAACGCTGCTGATGCCTTTGAGAACGCACGCAGGATCACCCTTGAGGACAAAAGACAACGCAGAAAGAATCATGTCTTGCAAAATATACCACCTAAGGAGTCTTTCTACTGTGCCTTTTTCAGCCGGACGTGTCTATCTCGTATTGGCCTTTTTAGCCACCGATGCGCTTGTAACAAACATGAATAGAGCCCTCCCCAAATCTTTGTTCGCAAAGCCCAGCCATGATGACTCTTCCTTAAAATAGGTTTTTGAAGACTTTGGGTGATGATGAGAAAACAGTGATAACTGGGTTAAAATGGCAGTTGATGGTGCCAATTTCAGTTAGGTGTTTCTTAGCACAGCTCACTTTTAGACCTTTTTTGCTGTGGCTTATAACCTTGGTTATAACTTTTCTGTTAGGAATTTTCCTTGAGGCATCTTTGCTTCAAACAATTGTGTCTTGACTCAATAATCTAACAGCTTTATCCATGAATATAGCTAGCAAATACATAATTTACCTAAGCTAGATATGCAGGCAACATTGTCATATATGTTGCAACATATCCACCTTTGATGTTTAAATCTCTAAACACCAAAGATGTAAGTTATAGCTACAAGTTATGTAATTTCTGGAAGAAGTCAATTGCCACTCTGTCACACTAAGTTTTATGAGTTTATAAGTTTAGTATATGCTAAATGTGTTATGGTGTCCTAGTAACTTAAATCTGTAGAGACTGCTCCCTCTCACTATATGTATCTTCAGTTCTCTGAGCTCCCAATGATGACCAAATTCTGCTTGCAACATCCCAGTAGAGTAGGTGAAAATATTCTGCTTTCATTTGTTTTTACATGTTGGTACAGTAAATCTGACCCAGGGCACTGTGAGATGTAAGATTGCTCACACAACTGACTGGGGAAATAACTTTGTGTACTGGTATCCTTGATTTTATTTTTTTTCTTCTTCTTTTTTTTTTTCACGGTATAGGTTGAACTTAGTGTTATACAGTTGAAGTGGCGAAACACTGTAACAATAACACAATGAAATTAATCCCTCAGACTTTTCTCTTGTCAGAGCATAGTTGGTGTTGTATTTATTAAAGGAGTTACATAACTAAACCTTGAACAATGAGGAAAAACTAGATATAAAGTGGCTGCTCTCTGTCTTCAATAGAAAGTGTCTTGGAAAAAAATATGTCTTCTTGTCTAATAAAGTGGTCTGTAACAAAGCTTCAGTACAGTGAGAAGATCAACAGACTTTCATTTCACCAGCTTTTTTGTAATCAGAGTTCTTTGGTTAAATATTCTACAATTCTCTGCAACACCACAAAGTAAGAGTAGTTGTGGTTGCTGCAGTCAAATAGAAGTATTTAAGTCAGCATGTTTGTGTTGTAGGGTTTGTCTTTTTAGTTGTTTTTTCTTTTTATGTGATTACAATATGGTTGTAACTCTTCTAATACTGCCTCTTCCACTTTTACTTGATGTTTGCACCTTGTGTTTTCAGACTGGATTGACTATTTTGTTCATAATTTGGGGGGAAAAAAATGATACTAGCACAATGTTAATGTACATCTCTTTCCAAACGTGGCAATGGGTATTCTGTACATCATCAGAAAGATGGTGAAGGGAAGGAAGATTGATGTATCCCACAAATTGCGCATTCAGCTACACACAGATAAAGCAAGTGGCCCATCTGTCATTATGCAGATATTTCTAACCTGGACAATAAGGAAACAACTGTTGGCCACCAGGCTTCTGCTGACAGGTCTGCATGGGTAGTGCTGCTCTGGTTGTTGCATGGTTGGACATTAGGAAGAAATTCTTTACAGAGAGAGTAATCAGACATTGGAATGGGCTACTCAGGGAGATGGTGGATTCACCGTCCCTGGAGGTTTTTAAGATGAGACTGGATGTGGCACTTAGTGCCATGGTCTAGTAACCATGGTGGTGTTGGATCAAGGGTTGGACTTGATGATCTCAGAGGTCTTTTCTAACCTAGTTCATTCTATGATTCTATGATCTGAATTATCTTTGTTTCAAGAACTCAGTGCCTTGCTAGAATGTATGACTGCAAAGCCCATCACAATGAAAAGTAAAGTTGGACAGTCTGTGGGCCAGCTGAACTCCAGAGATGAGTTGACATTTCCAGTTGAACTAGAACACTACATGTCTTCAAGAAACAGTATGTGGAACCATCTCACAGAAAACTGAAATAAGACCCAACAGAGGTAGATTTATACTGATACTGCTCCTTACCTTAGGAACCTTTGGTACCTCCGTACCAAAGTACTGAATATCTTCAGGTTAGGCTTAGAAGCAAAAATCTGTGGTCTGTGAGGAGAAAATAAGATCTGTTTAAGTTTCATGAAAGGCCTATGAAGAGATGATTGGTTCTAATTGGCTCTCATTGGAGGACTGACATGGTCTACCTGCAGCCAAATGGCTCTTAGAGAGACGAAGAAGTATTTTGTCTTCATAAATAGTGAAGAACTCTCCTCTAAGTTTGTTTTTGCTGCTGAAGAGCCTGGTAACCAGTACAAAGAAAAGGAGGATAACTTGCAATTCAAGTGACAGTAATTTTGAAAAGTGGGGTTTAATCTGTGAAGCCATCAACAATGAGTAAATCTTGTTTTGCTTAGCATTTTGCTGTGCCTAGTTTTGGTCTGTAATGCAAATACACATGGAAGTTATAGAACAAACTGATAAACTGAAGGAGTATATTTGTAGCATAGTTTTAGGGGGCTGTTGGTGTACCTGTGCGCAGGGGGAAGACATAGATAATTCGCTACCTAGTCATCTCCAACTGTCTAACCATAAGGTTACAGATACAGTTGGGGATTTGTTTAAACAAACAAAGCCCCTTTCTATACATCTTGCAATAGTCATGAACCCTGTATCTGGAGTTCAAAGATCAATGAGGAGATTGAGTTCAGTCTGTAAAATTAATCTTTCTGAAACTGAAATGTGTGCACAGTTCCAGAACGCCAGTGTGCTCTTTTGTTAATTCTGGATTATGAGCGAAATTTCCTGTCTAACCCTGATTTCAGACACATTTGTCTGAATTTTCTGAAGGCATTTTCTGTTGGATATGCACAGGCCTGGAAGGAAGGAAACATAATTCATTTTTCACTCTGTTATTGAGTCAGCCGTTCACAAATCATTTCAGTCCTGTGTGGCTGAGTTTCTGATGTCTGCTTTGGTAATGAGTTCTGAGATGTCCAGAGGAAGCCTCTTTAGCAAGGAGAAAGTGTATCAATTATTTCTACTAATGTGTAGCATTTATTTGGAATTCAGATCATAAAGAGCTTTAGTGAAGCTGCAGCTTTGTAGGCAAGTGTAGAAGTTACCCATATATGATTCCTGTTTCTGTATCTAACTACATTTACTCTGCTCATGATTGCTTGATACATGCTTCTGGTTGGTGTGGTGGGAAAAAGAATCATCAGTTGTATTTTCACTCAGATTAGAAAATGTACCCAGTAATTACCTGTACTTTCTACCGATATTTCATCCTTGTTGCAGTAATGGAACCTGGTTATTTTTGCTTACTATTATGTAACCATTGTAATAGTGCTCAGAAAATGAGTTTCAGTAAGTGGCTGAAGCATTGAGAAATGTTGTTCCTGGTCTGCTTGTAGATTTGGGTCTGGGACAGGAATTTCAGATATATTTTCCAAGAAGCTCAGGGGCTAATTTTATAACTACTGAGTTATAAAATCTTGCTCCTAACTTGATGTTGAGTACAAGTCAGAATGTGAACTCCAAATGCTTTTGCTTCTCAGCTTCCTTGTCTGCGACAACAATTCCTCACTTGCGTGTCTGTGTTCCTCAGCTCAGATGGCCCTCATGAATGTGGGAGGACAGTGTTCAGCTTGGGAGAGGTTTGGTGTTGTCCTTAAAAACAAGGGCAAGGAACAAATTCCCAGGCTCACTGTAAAGACAAACAGTGCTGGAAATATGTGGATTAAATATCCAAAAATCTTAGGAAGTGTTGAGAAAAGGATAGTCTTCTACTATATGTGAATAGTCTTCAGCTGAAGGCAAGTCCAACCTCAACGAGAACTGCCAAATTTTTCCTTTAAATCCACTTATAAGGTTGAATCCTATGCATTTGAAACAGAAGGGGCTTGTTGTTTTTCGTCCCCCCTGAAAGGCAGTGTCCTATTCAGCATTGTCTAGGATGTTAGCACTAATGAAATAATTCATTCTTGATAAGCCATCTTGATAAGTTTGGATAAACTCTTAATTTATCTTTATCTTAGATGTTGCTTGTCTTTATTTAGGAACTAAAAATGTACTTCATCAGGCCTGCCAGCAGGAGGCATTAATTTCACTCCTGTAACTAAGGAAGGCACATGCTTGCTTAAATTGTTCCTCATGGAAGTCAAAGCATTACCACCAGTTGGCAAATAAGTAACTAATACATTTTTCTTTGGTTTTGTATTTTTTAGCTGGTGCCACATATATATTTGGGAAGAGTGGAGGTCTCATCCTGTACACCTGGCCAGCTAATGATAGACCAAGCACGAGGACAGACCGTCTTGCTGTGGGCTTCAGCACAACTGTGAAGGATGGCATCCTTGTTCGGATTGACAGTGCCCCTGGGCTTGGTGATTTTCTACAGCTGCACATAGTGAGTATAGATAGGCCCATGTCTATGCCAGACCTGGGTTTCTGTTACCTGAATTTGAAGAAAACTGTTACTCTAAAATAACATGTCATATTCTATTCTTTCTGTCTTCAGCACTTGTCAAATTAAACTGCCTTTAGTAGTTATTTAGGGTTTTGTAGAATTACCAACTGGGATGCACAGGGAACCAAGTCTTGATGCCAGAAGAAATTGGAGAGGGAAGGAACAAACAAAACAAAATACAAAAGCCTTAGGTGATTCAATAGCAGTAGGATTTATTTAAAAATTGAAGAAATGTTTTGCATCAGTGTTAATCTACTGTGGCATATGCACAGTCCTGAATACAGCTGAATTTATGGTGAAGTATTACTATTCTTGGAAGGCAAAGAATAAAAGGGAGTGATAGGGTGTTGTTTTTTTCCACACTAAGAAAGTTAAGTGAGAACTGAACAGATCCTCAAGCTGATACAGCTGATGCTTACTTTAGCAGGATAGTTCAAAAGAATAAGAATTTGGTGTTAGTGCAACATGGCTTTGCAAAAAGAAAATAGACTTTCTTGTGAGAGCTTGAGTGAAGGTGGCTTTAGAGAGAGTTGAATTATTTGAGAAAATAAGAACACTAGAACTGGAAACTTTTGGAGTTTGTTACTTTACATGATGCTTTGGGAGGAGAAGCTTTGTCTTCCTTTGAAAAGTAGCCAAGAGGTTTCCTAGAGGTAGAAGCTGATCATGTGACTCGATGTTCGCTTATTTCCCGTGTTTTATGCATTAATTTATAGTGGAAAGGGGCCATTTGCAAGTTTTGAATGAGCTGGGGAGTTGTTAACATTTCATGGAACCTTGAAGGTATAAGTAAACAGGGGGAATGCCAGGGGCCAAAACAGACCAAATGTGAATGACAAAGGGCCTTATTCTGCTGCTGGAGTTTGCCACGTTCAGAGTTGTGTTGAAGCACTGGGTATATTGCAGGATTGTTCTGAAACAACCAGAAACAAGAGTCAGGGCTAGTAGTTATTGCCAGCATTTTAAGTGGTTTTATTTTGAATCCTGTTGTAAAATTCAGATTCATTGGAATGGGTTAGCATATGGCCTTGAGCCATTAGACTGTCACCAATTCTGGTTAATATCTTTTGTGATATATTCGGATATTTAGTTTGTGTTTTCTGCTAGAATGAAAATGAGATCAAATCCTGGTGTATTTTTTAATAGAAAAACACTTTTTCCTGCTTTCTTAAAAGGAAAACAAAATGAACCCCAGAAGAGTTGGTAAAAGTGAACAGCGCTAAACATAATTGGTTGGAATTCCGTGACTCACATTAAGCAAAAGTGACTGGATATGTCTGAGCAAGACAATGTATATTCTTCAGATGTTATAATACAACATGTGTGAAATGCTATCAATTAACTGGAGAACAGTATTCCTGGCATGTGAGGAGAGGTGCAGAGATATAAATTTGTTAAGATCTTAGAAAAAGCCTGAGATGGGATCATGTTGCTTAGTGGGATATTACAGAGAAAATGAAAGTCAGGCTCTTCTTTGTGGTAGTCAGTGAAAGGAAGAGAGGAAACAGACATAAGAACTGAAAAAGACATTTTAACCCTGCATGAAGATAAGAACTTGCAAAAGGAGGCTTTTCAGCTTTAATGATGAAGGCACAGAGTTTTTCTCTATATCTTGGTCTCAAATATGTACCGTTCTCTATCCCTAAGTGAACATTGTAATAAGTGATTTTCAAAAAAAAAAATTATAACAAATTTTACTGAATAGACTGGAACAAACAAATTGAACCTGAGATGTAAGCATTCATTAAAACAAACAAACAAACAAACAAAATTGCTTTCTCTTTCCTGTCAGTTTTGTAAGTTTTTTTACTTCCTCCTCATGTGTTTTTTTCAAACTACTCTGCATGGCATGGTGCTAGTTTCAGATTATTTCAGCTACCTAAAGAAAGTCTACTGATTGTGGTTGATATTAATTCTAAAGGTTCTGTTGAATGCCTCCTTTGTAGTTTGGCCAATTTTATACCTGAAGGTGTTCACTAGTGGTAAATCTAGAACTAGTTCAGGTGTAATTTCTCTTGTTCTTTTGTGGCTAGGATGGATTAGAATGATTTGCCAGTCATTCATGAGGAACAAAGGCATGCTCCTGTGCTCTTCTGGGTATGGTATCAGTTCATCATCTATATCAGTAACTCTACCTACCTGTTCATAGAAAGAATGTGGTCTGAGACTCATGCTGCTACATGCAATAGAAAAGTTGCATAGAAACCTTTTAAGTGTTATTGACTTCTTGAATGTCTGTAAGACTTTATCTCTGGTTTATTGTTCAACATTGTAGAAGTGAGCTTACATCAGGATTATTTTGGAAAAAGTTGAAATCTGAAATTAAAGGTACATCTTTAAATGAGACTTAAAACGGAAAACCGTTTAGGACCTCTTACTTAGCAAATTGCATGCAAGCTTTCCGCGAGATCAAGATCTTTTGTAACAAACTCAGAACTACCACAGGCTTTGTGCTGTCATCTTCAAGGACTCTGTCTATCTTTCTTTCTTCAAAGCCTTCCATTAGGTGACTGTCACTTGTCAAGAGAAACGAAGCAGCATGGATCAAATTATAATACAAATATGGGATAAATAGATTTGTAAATCTGAGGTATTAAGCAGATCAAATTGATAATAAAACAAAAAGGTTTTAAAACCAGATACTTAAACCATAACGCAAATTATAGGAGAAAGAGAAAATAGGTATTAAAACGGGAAGTCTACTTTGAATATAATTTATTATATGTATATTTAGCAATTTGACTTTTTCAGGTACAATTATATTTAATAATAATAGTAATAATGAAAGTGACAGGAATTTTCCTGGAGGATTGTTGGGGAGACCTCTTCTGGGACCTTTCTAGATATTCCACTCACAGACTATATTTTGGATGCTGTTTACTGGATTTTGACCTCCTTACACTTCTCTGGGTGTTCTGTTGGTGATAACAAGTGACAAAAGCCACCTGATGATCATTGTTTTCTAATATGCATCACTAAAATAAAACTAATCCAAATGTCGTAGTATAGGCTATGGTTTATCAAGATCTGATTCTACTTGAGAGATTCTAAAAGTTGCTCATACTCCGCTAAGGAAACTTTTAAATAGTTTGTCTGCTTTTTTAATATGTTGTGTGTTGAAGTTACATATTTGCTTGTTTAATTTACAGTTGTTCTGTTTGGATTCATTTTTTAATTATGAGTCTTTCAGATACTGTGAAAATTTATTGACTAAGATATCTGTTTTATATGACAAAAAATTACAGCCTCTGAAACTATTTTCTCTCCTGATTCATAATGAAGTATAAAAGGGCAGCCCTGTAAAAATGGATGGCATACCATCCAGATCAATGTTGCTTATGAAGCATGAGGTGTTTGTGTGATTAGACTGTAGCAGATGGAATGAGAGTGTTGCTGGAGCATCAGCTCTCTCCTTATGATACTTTTTTTGTTTTCCTTACAATTCATTCAAAGTACCAAGTCCAAACCTGGGTCAGGAAATTGTCTTCCACAATGGATACTTAAAAGACTGTACATCTGAGTTGTGGTTGAATGTTTCTATATGTTCATTCACCCTACCCTACCACATCATTTTTTTTATGCTTTACAACATGCAAAACATAGAGATCAAATGAAGAGAGGAAGACAGCTTCAGGTGATGATGGGTATCATTCTTGTGATGACTGTATAGAGAGGAATCACTCATTCATGTGTGAGGCTGGTTTAGTCTGCATTCTTTCATTTTGTTCTGTATGCTAAACTGGCATCTAGCCTCTGGATGTTCAGAATGGTGGTGTGAGACTGGTCCAGTTTCTGAACTCCTTGTAAGAAGTAACCTCTAGGTTTGGGCAAAAATGTTTGTGATTTTGTGAGGAGTTTTACTTTAGTAGACCCAGGCTAGTGGACATATATCACATGGCACCAGGCTACAACTGAAAGCTGCAGAATTTGATGTAGATCATTCTGATTCTTAAGCAATAAGTGTGGGAAAAGTAAGCCTTCCTTAGTTAGAGATGGCATTATTAAAGGAGAATGAGTGTAAATGGAGGAAAATGTGTGTGTACGTTCAGCCAATTTGGTTTTTTTTTCAGTTATAATGTGATTGGCCAAAGTCTGTGCTTGGATTTTGCAGTTTTAGAGACAATTGTGGCTCCTCTGTATGAAGTTTCCTGGAGACTCCTTTCAAAACTGCAGTGACGTCATCTGAGCAGATACAGAAGAAGCAGACGATTTAGAATCAGGAGAAGGACAGACACAGGGTTATCCTTACCATAACCAGAGGGTGTATGATGAACAGCATAACTTAAGGGCTACTCTGAGATAATAACTGGAGGCAAAAAGTAATAGCAGTTTGTGTTTTACTTTTCTATAACCAAAATTTCTTCGATGCAAAATATTTCAGCCTTTCTTAGGCCAAATTCAAACTGGGTGTTAATAGTTACACTTTTATACCTAAGAAAGTAGAAAGAAGAGGTTTTCCTTAAGGCTAGCCTGCTTTGTTTTGCAAAGGCTATAGACTATGAAAAAAAGTGGGTGATTTGCCTCAGTCTCCTATCTTGTGTTTTTCTTTTTTTTTTTTTTAGCTGCCCTTACTGGTGTTACAGCTACAGTTTTCTTTTAAAGTGCTTCACCATGTTAGACCCTCATTTTTATAGAATTCTTAGTTTGTTCAAGTGTAATTTTTTGTGATTATAAATAATTTTACTCCGCTATATCTTGACTGTGTTTACATTGATGTCTCTTTGGAATAGCACTGTTATTCTTGCCTTTCCAGGCTTTAAAGCAGTGTAGAGTAAGTTTTTGATACAGTTTGATACAGTTCTTGGAGTATACAAGAAGTGGTTAAGCATCCCGTAAGCAGTTATCAGTTCCAAAGCGTTTAGTGCCCATCGTGCCTCATTTCATTCATGAAACAGCAAAGAGCTGTGTACATTTCTCCTAATTTCGTTTATACAAATTATGAGCCCCTACAGATTAGTATAAAACACATATTCAGTGAAAGATATTCTATACTGAAGCAATCAGTGGATCAGGAAATGGTGAAATGTAACAAAGGCTTTTTTCTTGAAGCAAGAAATTATTTACTGACAGCCTGGGTATAGGAGACAACATCTTGTATAACACATTTAGCTGAGGAAGTGAACAATTAATGTATGAGAGTTACTAGACTGCCTACTGGTAAGGAGAGAGAATTAGGATGACCTTGCAAGCAAAAGATTATATTGTCTGGAACCTTAGAAGGTCCAAAAACCCAAACTGTCTAAAGACTTTTTTTACCAAGACAAATCTAGCAACCAATCTGAGGGAATACTCTGCGAGTCTCCCGTGATTATTAACATATAAAAACTGTCGGAATGTAGCTTTCTGTTAGGAATAAGTTCTCTGGCAGAGACTTCTGAATATGCTCTCTTTAATAGGTGCAACCTGGGGATTATCATAAGCTTGAAGGCTTGAAACCATGACTGTTAGCCTTCTAGGCAAGATGGAAAACAAGCTGAATGAAGGGGTGGAAGATTTGTTGTGATTTAATGCTAGTATGCGAAGATCCAGTGGAGTCTCTATTTCATGTCATCACATATATCTTTTTTAAACATAGCTGTGATTTGTTAATTCTCAAAGTAATGAATAAATAGTTATTGGATGCCTTTAACCTAATTGAGGTTGTGTGCTATGAGATTGGCAAGATAGTCCTTATTTAAGATGTGACATATATATATACATATGCTGCAGAACCTTTGAAAGTATCCTACTTTCCCTTTCTGCAATGGAGTAGGTTTCTACTTGGACATGTAGGCCAGATAGAGTGCTGGTACCACAAGAATTGGGTGGCTTAGGAGACTAACAAGCATTGAGCTATTGCATGGCAAACAGGTTCTGAGGATCTTACAGAGCATATCACATCACAAGTGTTTACCTCCTTTCTGTAATTGTTTATGTTATTGAATGCAAGTTGTAAGTCACATCTTCCTTTTTGCTTAGGATAGCAGTCATCTTCAGCTGAGGCTTGCATCTTAATGGCACTCCATTTCTTTATGTTGATTGCAAGATATGACTTATGTGTATCTGTGTTAATCAACATTGAGGCAGATTAACAGCTTGCGTACAATCAGTTACAACTTTTCCTTAGACAGAAAAGTAATTTCTAGTTAATGGCTGGTTAATTTTTACATTACTTGAGCTTGTTCACAAGAGGGCAAAAGGCTGCCCAGAATTCTGGATTCTTGGGACAAGAGGGAAGTAGCTGAAAAAAATTAAGATTAATATGTAATTCAAGAACTGAAAACTATGAAACTGAGCAGATGACCAATGTATTGGTGGTATGGATAGCAAAGATATTTCCTTCACAAAACCCCTATCCAAAGGCATAACAGGCATTTCACTGAGAGATGCAAATCCATTTGCTGTCTCTGTTTAATAAGGTGTAGTGTATGCTGAAGGGGTTAATTTCTTGGTGCTTTGTGTATATTGGCGCTTTTTTTGTGTCTATCATGATGTATCTGGTTTACGTGATTTATTATTGAAGATATTTGACTGGAGGTGGTAAAATTACCTTAATGGTCCATGTGTAAGTTAAAAGACAAACCTCAATAAATTCAGAAGTCATTGAGTATACCAGCAGTGTACCAGAATTTGGAAGGGAACACAACTGGGACAACTAATCCAAACTGATGAAAGTAACATTCTGTACCATAAGGTGATGCGCCCAGCAAAAAAAAATTCTGGGAAAGGAAGAATAGGATGGGATGCTGGTGGTTTGAGGCCTGTGTCTTTCCAAGTAAGTTATGTATGTTGACGCCCCACTTATCAGAAGTGGCTCAACAGCTGCCTGTTGATGGGAAGTAATATGGCTTTGCTTCACTTATTAATTAAACTGTATTTATCTCCACCCACAAATTTTCATACTATTGCCTTTCCAATTTCCTCTCCAGTCTCACTGGGGAGAAGTAAGTGAATGAGCACCTGAGGGGGTGTGCCTTGTTACTGGCAAGAGTCAACCTGTCATGCATAGTCTTCACCTGGAAGAGGGCCTCTGTTCCTTACCAAGTACTTTGAAAATAATTAATGTATTTTAGGGTACTATATGCAGATCATCTGCACAAAAAAATGGAGCATAATATAGCTGCTTGCCAATTATGTCAGATTTATAGAATAAAAAATCCCATGGCAAATATATATGAATTCAGCATTGTTATTTTGCCTGATAGAGGCTATATCTGTGTCCCTAATCTGAGGTATGCACGTAACTGGCTGTTTTGCCAGCTGCTGTAAAATTGCAAAATATCCTGAATTTTTTATTCGGTTTTTAATGAAAGCATTCTATTTAAATACTCAATGATCCTGTCCCAAAATGCCCTCAGTCTTGTCCTGTCCTTTTCTAAACTCTTTGGGATTGCGGAGTCCCATGTGTTTGTTCATGCTGCATTTGTTGTTCCCTAGAGCGCAGGAGAATTAGTAAATGAAAACTAATTTGAAGAAAGCAAATGGACTTCCAGTTTTCAAGCCAAGTTTAAAGCGTGTTATTGTTACTTCTGTTTTTATTTTTAAAGGGTGATAAATAATCCATTTTTAATATATTTTAACTAGTTCACATCGTGCATAGGAATGATCCATTTATTTTTATCTACTGGCTTCGGAGAAGGAGTCTTTGTGGTAGGAGGTCATGAGTTGAGGCTTAACGTGTGAACATTAAGAAACTTCTCACCCCAGCGTGCCTGTTTGTGGCTGGCACAATTTGGCACGGTGCCCTATCAAGTTATGTCAGTGACCTTTTGTGCTCCAGTCCCTGCTTTGCTGCCAGTGCCTGTACCAGGTGTTTGAATGAATGTGCGTAGCTGAATGCAACGGTGCGGGAAATAGCGCGCTGATGTCCTGTGGCTAAAGATGATGGATTTTAGATCCCTGGCTCCATTCAGGCAGCATGGAAGCTCAGTGATTTGATACAAGGATTCATTAACTCCTCATTCAGTGGTGGTTTGTGCATAGATCCCAGTGCTTTTGCAGTTATCATTGAAGGTTGTGAAGCTGATTAGAGACATGGAAGAAAGAGCTGGTAGGGCAATGGTGTCATGAATCGTAAAATTTCTGGTTGGACCACAAGTTAGCATGATCACAGATCCGAAAATAATTTGGGGCATTTGGCTCTCAAAACTGTTAACTTCAGCTGGATTATGGAGACTGAAATTATGAATTGGAGGAGGTGGAGGAAGAATAAATGGGAAGTTACATTTGAGTGATTTTTTTGAAACCTGCCTTAAAGATATAGGCAAATTGATATGCTACCTTTGCTGATTTAAAAGCAAGAGCTTTGCTGTGTCAAGGAAGCAGTTTTCTACTAAGATGATCCTGATTTAGTGTAGTGGACAGAATTAGCAGCATTTTTCAGAATGCACACCTGCCCATTTTAGTGTTGTGCATCTTGTGAAATCAGACCCTAGTACTTCAGCCTAAGTACAGAAATAAAAAATTCTCTGCTAATTAGAAGTAAATATCTTAATGGGATTGCTTATGAGAAACATTCATCCCTAAATATAAAACCTCTGTTTAAAATAAATTCTGAAGCTTGAAATTTGTTAAATTTATACAGGTTTTGTCTGTGAATTGCTATTAGGTGTTAAATGATCATATCTCAGAGTATCTCACAGTGTCTATCCAAACACCCTGTTGGCAATAAATATTATGCTATAGCTTGTTCTTGTACACTGTATAAAAAAATTCTGTGCTTTGCCTGATATTTATTTTATTCTCTCCTGTGACTGTAATGTTCATGTACACTATGTCATCCAGGGCTATATTATATATCATAATTTCAGTAAAACTTGAGATGAATTGCCTTTACTGTTGTGCAGTAATAGTTGGGATTTTCACTTGGTCACACAGTCTTTTCAGTGACTGAATAAGCAAGGAAATACTAGGACTTTTTTGATACTGAGAAAATTTAGATTTTGCTTCTTAATGTTTTTCTTTTAAATACTAAATACAAAGGAATTGAAGTAATGTGAAGGTTTTTTCTTGCTGAATCAAAGGAAGAAACACAGACCCTCTCCAGTGAAGTTGTTTTATTGAAATAACCAAGGCTTGAAGGAGATAAGTGTGAGGTTTTAAGTGTTCATTCTGAAAAAGACTAAAAGAAACTAAAATCTAAATCTAAAAAAATCTAAAATCTATTATTTGTAAACTCTAACAATTGGCAATATAGATTTTTTGTCCTTTACTAGAAGCACCAAACTTACAAGCTTGTTCAGAACAGCCCATCTTCTGTATGCTTGGATAAATTGCACTAATAGGTTCTAAATTAAATCTGTTTGCAATTAAAGCCTTTATCACCTTCTCTATGGTGGCATCAGAAAAGTAAAATAAAATTTCTTGATCTTCATGTTAATGGGTAGCAGCAGGGTACGGTAATAATTCACTACACATTTAGACGTACTGAGTACTACTCAAAAGCAATTAAACAAGGGCAATTGTCAGTTTAATTTACCCTGCTTGGTATCTGATGTAACCTTCTCGTCAAAGGTTAACAACTGTTTTGTACTACATCAGCTATGGTGAAATTGATTGTTTCTCTATTAAGCCTCTAGGAAGAACATCTTAAACAGGAACATATTATTGAATCCTACTACAAAAAACAAACAAACAAACAAAAAACCCCCAAAAACCCACCACCAAATCAAACCAAGTTGATCTAATCCAAGCAATGTTACACATTGTTTGCACTATGACTTGAATTTTATAAGGTTTCAAAACTCAATTCAGAAAAAAGATAACTTGCTAATGTGCAGTTGACTCTGAGATGAAAATCAACTGTTCTGCAGAACATGAAAGACTAGTTCTGCACAGTTTTACATGGGAAATGAAAGGCAATGCTGCTTTTTCCTATTCTACCAGGAGACTGCAGAGACAATTTTGAGGAGAAAATACACTGAACTGGACTTTGGCTAGTTCTTATGAGTTTCTCTTAGCATTATTTTTCCAGAAAAGTTCCTATTGAGATACATTGTCCTAGTAGTTATTTTAAAGTCAAAAAGATACTTCTGCATGTAACTTTAAAGGAGCTATATAATCACAATAAATCACAATATCTCTTTAAAAGGTAAACATGAGCAAGCTTATAGAATGAGAAAATCAAGGCTTTAGAGATTAAATGATATGACTAGAGATATTGCCTCAGAACTGAAGCTGGCTAGCTCTGAATGTTCATCTTTTCTTAAATCAGAAGTCTTTGCAGTGCTCCCTTCTTTCCCCTGAGAGAGTGGTTCAATACCAACAGCTGGGGGAGGGTAGTGCCCTTGGAAAGCTGCTATTGCCAACATCTCCTGCTATTGCCCACACATCTGAGAACCCATTGTACAGCAGCAGGTGCTGTGTAGTGTTGTTTTTGTTGTTGTTGCTTGTTTTTCCTCTCTATTTAAGTGTGCATCTAGCCTGAGCTTGCTTAGCTCATGTGTTGTTGGGATCAAGGCAGAAGTGGTATTATTTGTGCTAATAAGCCTCTCCCATTAGTTAACCTTTCAGTACATAAAGCGTGATTGAACTGAAGGATTCCTGCTGGTTTGAAAGGCTTTTATGTTAAATACATGATAGAAGCATTTTCCTCTTCCATCTCCTTATGTAAAAGAAGTGGGGTACTGGGAATGGGGAGGCTGCAAAGACTTCGACAGTCTGAAAGCCAGTTGAAGTAAAGCTTATGTAGTGTGAACATTCTCTTAAATATCTTGGCATATCTTTTTTTCTGCTACATTTAATTTCTTGGTGCTTTGCTTAAGCAATTTGTAGCCTACAGAAAGAGACTGACTGTGTCATGTAACTAGTATAATTTGGGCCAGTGTAAAGCATCAGCCAAGCATGTTTTTGTCTATACCTGATAACCAAATATATTACTAGCTCTGACTGTCCAAATTTACTTTCAGTGCACATAACCCTCGTTTCAGCTTATTCTTTATTCTTGTCTATTACTGATGTTAGGAGTGCAGTTTCTGGAAACTGGGTAATACCAATCATTAAGACTGACAAAGAAAAGTATCTAATACCGACTCAGGCTTCCTTTGCTATCTTATCATGTCTCTTTATTCTATTATTTTCAAACAATCTCATCTAAAATCCAGTACCACATACATGATTTCAGGTTTTGGATCATTAAACCCCTTCAGTATGATGCTGCTCAGCCTTAAACAGGTAGTGGGATTAATCAGTTCTGTAGGAAACCATATAGTGCTTCTCATATACTATCTTAACTAGTGATAGGAATGAGATCCTCTAACTTTGCAGACATTTCCCCTTGTTTAAGGGGAGAGGATTGTCTGTCTTTGGGTGCATTGCTAAACAACTTTTACAAATATTCATGTTGTCAGCAGATTATCCTTTCACAGAAGGTATATTGTATCCTAAATATATTCAGAGAGACTAGGCCCTCAATGGACGATGATCTTTTCGTATGACTGAGGTGGGAAGTACATGCTTGAGCATCGTCGATTGAAATAACTGTATCTCCTCTACAGAACAGAGAGATTAACACAGCCTTTCAATAGTAGGCACTGGATTTGCTCCTGTAATGAGCTGGGCAACATGTGGAAAAAAATTGGTATGTGCCAAAAAATATTTAAGCTATTGGACTAGTGGGGTGTCAAGGACAGGTAGGGATTCCCTTTGGGTGCAGTTTTTTGGGGGGTGATGTACCAATGTACTGAAGAGTTGGGCAGGAGGGGTCATTTCAAGAAGGAAATGTGTGTAAATTTATACTCCACAGCATCCATCGCCCCAGGGAGTATGGGACTGTAAGCACCTTTCTGTAGATAAGGGTTTTGCAGAACTATTACATTCAATCACTGCTAAGACTTGATTTCACACCCTTAAAGTTTTGGGATAGTTTTACAAGAGTAATTTAGTCCTTTTTTTTTTTAAATACTGAAAGTATTTTCCTGTGATATGTTAAAATCTAGCTGTATTAATTCAGTTGTGAGACTGGATCATTTTCTTCTTGTATTTATTACTTTGAAGAACTTGTATGTCCTTGTGTGTGGGAATCTTCTCTATTTCTTTTAAGGAAAAATGTAGTTCTTACAGTTGTGCCCTTGCACCATATTCTTGTCTTCTCTCCTCTGTGTTTCTGTTAAGGGAAGGAGGTTGTGGTTTGTCATTTGTATTTCTTTAAAACTTAACTTTTGCAGAACCCGATTAACTACAGCCCTCCTACAATGGTTGCTGTTAATTACCATAATTTTTTTTTGAAGGAGATTAACTCAGTTTTCATTGGAGTCTGTAGGTAAAAAGGCATATGGTTCATAACTATCTTACATGTTAGAAAATTGGTTTGCTTGAAATAGGTTTAAAAATCTTCATTAGTTTTTCTTCTGATCAGAATTTATTTCTTGTACTCCCTTTCTGATGGAAAAAATAATTGTTTGGTTTTGGGGCTCCACAAATGGATGAGATTTTCAGGGTTTCTGGCTGGGCATATTAATTTAGGAACACAGAACAGGGAAGGGACTATGGACTGTCAAGTCCAGCCCTCTACCCTCCTAGGCCGCTGCACCATGTCCTCTTTTCTGGTTGTATCAGGTCTACCTCGTCCATTCTGGTTTTCTGGTTCTGCTATTTCTCTTGAAATGCTCTCCTAAAATAAATTTTTCCCTAGGATTCTAAAGTTCTTTTCAAGCCTATATGTATTCATACACATCAGTTTAACCTTCATTTTTTTTGTACCAATATTGCCCTTCAGCTCCTCTCTGGTTTTTTATGTTTACCTGTCAGCAGCTTTTACAAAGAATTGTATTGCCTGAGCTTTGTCTCAGCAACTCCCCACCAATTCCCCCAGGCTCTTCTGATCTATCAGTGTATTATAATGGGTGCCCATAGATATAGTCCAGGACTAATGTAAATTCAAACATACAAGTCCACAAGTTGCAGCTGCAAGCAGGTTTCACTGCTTTTGCACCTGAATGTTCAGCTATGTTCGGGAAGATTTGTTCATGCAGCTGCAGCACTAAATAAGCATTGTTACTTTCTTGGGTCTTTACAAGCCATCTAGGATATCTTTGATTCTGAGCTTGGTTGGCTGTGTAGACCCAGCTTGATGCATCTGCACACAGATACCATCCAATCACATCTGTTTCAAAATCCTTTTATAGCAGTAGTGTGATCAGTTTAAGTTCTCAACCAAAGACTCTCGGTTCTTTTCCATTGTGGTGGTGTTCATCATAACTTTAATAGTTAGTACATGTAATTCTTTTTTTAGAATTTATTTTTCCAACTTTTAGTGGCAGCTGGTATTAAATGATAATGCTGGCTTAGAAGGCCGAGGGCCTGTGCTATGGTTTCCTGTTGTCAGTCTAGGAAAAAAGTATTTTGACACATTAGATGGCATGTTGGCTCAGTTTATAAAACCTTTATCAGAGAGAGGACATCATGTGAGATGTAGTCTGGAGCCTTGCAGTGATTCTCGAGATGGTTATTAATGGGCTTGTGAACTTGTGACTAGAGTGGTAAATCTGGACTTTGAGATAATTGAAAAGACATCACTTGTAATGTGAACAGCTGAGGGATGATCATTGCTCTTTGGGGACAGAGGGTAATACCTTGTTGCACACGATTTTGAAGTGAGACACCCAATATTGATCTACTTTGACCATGTCTTAACATGCCTTGATCAGTTGCACAGTGCATTTCCTGCTTGCCCTACTCCTATCCCCCTCCTCTCAGAAGAGCTATTTGTAAGCAGACACATTTAATTTCCTTAATGAAAAACAGATTACAAAACTGGATGTGAAAGAAGTATTAGCTAGAAAAATGAGAGATTTATAGAGGCACAGGGTAAAAATGCAGAAATAGGCAAAAGTAGGAATGTGAGCTACTTGTCACACTTTATTTACATATTGCATAATGCTTTCAGTATTGTTCTCTGCATAACACCTGGTCTTAATCTGACACACATTTTAGTTAGAAAGTGATGTTAATCCAGTAGATTTCTTGATATTTCTACTGTGAGATGTATGTGGTGCCTGATTCTCATTTCTTTCTTTGAATAAAACATTGTCTTGAGCAAAAAGGGCAAATTCTAGTTTTTACATGGCTTCTAAACATATCAAGGTTGAGGCAAACTTTTATTTCCACAGAGGAATTATGAGTATACAATCCCTTCACTAGCATTCATGAAATTAATAGAACCATAGATTATCCTGAGTTGGAAGGGATCATCAAGTCCAGCTCCTGGCCCTGCACAGGACAACCCTGAGAATAACACCACATGCCTGAGAGCATTATCCAATGTAGTATTTGACTCGTGATGCATCTCTCACTGAAAGAGATTCCTGATTTGGAGCTACCCATGAAGGTGCTGCTCAGCACTGTTGATAGCCACTGTATAGTTGCTGTTTCTTTGAAAATGAAAGAAAAAAAATAGTTAGCTTCTTACAGAAGCTTTTTGCCTTTCACATTTGCACTTCTGTGTCAAAAGGTACCCTTTTCCTGGGAGAATGAGTTTCACTGCTTCTTTCCCAGAATTAATGATACAGTAAGTGGTTTGGGGGTTAGGAGGTCACTCATATCACCTGGGCAAGGCAAAGTCCAAAGAATACATCTGAGCTAGTAAAGAGCTCAAAGCTTTAGCTGCTGAGCATTGTTCAGTGCTTTTTTAGAAGTCATTAATTTTTAAACTCGATGTGGTTTATGTACTGTAGAACAACTAGAACCTTTTGTTTTCATGCTTCCTGCCTATTGGAGTAGGTGACAAGTTCCTGAAACCAGGCAAATATGAGGCAGAGTGAGTTCATCTGCAGGGTGTTGCTCTCTGGCAAGATTGTCACTTTCTGTCTTTCGTCAAGTATGATGCTTAGTGACATTGACTCTTCTCACTTGAAGTATATTTTTGACAAATGGAAGAGTAGAAGAGAGAAAGTTGCTCTTGTCACTTGCTTAAAATGAGAACAAAAAAAATTACTCCCTGCAAAATTTGGTACCTTTGGTTTATCTTGCCTGGACTAAAGAGCCTGTGGGCCACTTCACTGCTAAACCACACTATCTTAGGCATATAAATTAGATAAAGAGATGACAGGAAGCCCTACTATTGGGAGAAAAAAGAGAGGGGGCTATGCAGCCATCCAAATTATTACATCATGTATGTAAAATCATGTATGTAAAACCATGTATTGAGTGTAAATGTGGGCAAGGTGGAAGCTGCAGGGTGGCCTCTGTGGGACAGGACCAGGGTTTGCCCCATGTTAGACTCAGCTGGCTCCAAAATGGACCCACTGCAGGACACAGCTGAGCCCATCAGCCAAGCCAGTGTCAGCTGTGGAAGAGCATTCAAGAAAGGGCAGAAAAAGCCAAGAAGGGGATGGAGGTTGAGGAAAGGGAGATAAACAGCAGAGGTAACATCAAGGTGAGAAGATAAGGAGGTGTTCCATGGCAGAGCAGATATTCACTGCAGCCTGTGGAAGAACCCATGCTGGAACATGGACATTCCAAATGGAAATGGCCTGTGGAGACCCAGCTCTGGAGTAGAGCAAAAGTGAAAGAAAGAAGGACCAGCAGACAGAAACTACTGTGTACTGACTGTAATCCACCCCTTGCACATTTGTTGGCTCACTGAGGGGACTGAGCAAGAGCAAGAGTGGGGGACAGGAATCTGCAGTGAAGGAGTCAACTTGAACCTGGGAAAGGGAGTGGAGAGGTGGTGTCCCTCTGTTTTAATGTTTGCCTTTTTGTTTCCTGCTAACCACATCAGAAATAAATAAATATGCAATAACTTGTAGTAAAATAATTTCCCCAGCTGCATCTGTTTGGGCCACAACAGTAATTGGTAAGTGATCTCCCTCTCTTTTTCTTGACCTATGAGCCTTCTTGTTCCTGTTCTCTTCAGCTGAAGAGAGGACAAACTAGAAAGGAAATTGAGCAATCAGCTGGGTGGGAGTTTGGCTGCCAGCCAGATCTAAGCCACCACCAACAATCAGTGGGACAGTTTTCTGCAAATGGGAGACTAAAACTCCTTTAACTCTTTTTTTTTTGTAAACCTCAGTCTGGCATGCATGAAAGGGCTAAATTTGACCCTAGCTTTGAATCTAAAACGTCAAGATAGCTAAAGATGTCTGCCTTAAAGATAGTAAATTTAGTCTTCAAGGTGTCATCGCTGCATCTCATGCTGGCTGGGTCTGTGCTGCTTCTTATGATTTGTGCCTCCTGCCTCCCTTGCTGTGTCAGAGCTGTTTGTTAGTAGAGTATGGATGGTGTGCTTGGAAATGGGTTATAAGGACTAACCCATAGATTATAGAAAAATTGAGAAGAAGCTATGGAATATAACTATAGTCATTTAGAGGTTTAAAAGAATATAGAAAACCTCACAGAATCTGGAATTAATTTTCTAAATATAAGAGGACTACTGTTTGAAGGTAAGAGGGTGTTTCATTGTACTACTATAAACAACTCTGACTTTCCTCAATATGCTTTGATTATTCTTGATAGAAACAGACTATTCTTTTGAGAATTTTCCCTGACATCAAAAGGTTTGTAATGATAATGTCTCACTAATAGCCCTGGTAGTTTTTGTTGTTGAATTTCTCTATTACTTATGTCCCTTTCATTTGATTGACAGAATTACCTAAGTGTGGTTAAGACCAGCATGAGGAAACATACCACGTCCTTTTAGCTTATGTGCATACCAGCATATTGTCAGTTTTTGCCCCCACATTTGGAGTGCTGAGGGATTCCTTGAGACCTTGGAAGCTCACTGAAGGGTTGCCAAACTGAGGAAAAGTATGATTTAGTATAGATGAAGGAAGTTTAGCCTTTAAAATACAGGAATGAGAGGACAGTGTGATGGTCCATTTAGAACAAGGATAAATTGACATTTCTCAAAGTGCAAGTTAATATCTAAAATGGTCCAGGCCTTCCTGAAGCTTTATCTGAAGAGGAGTGCCAAAGGTCAGCAGAAATGTGTATGCAAGTAGTAATTTATTCAAAGTGGGACATAAGATAAAAAGAGATATAAGATTAGTACAATCGTTGGATATCTTCTGTAAAATTTCTGTAAACCTTTGCCTTGGAAAATGGTCTACAGTCTACATGGAACAATCAAGCAGTGGAATTACCTCAGGGAAAGTTGTCTCCTGAGGATGAAAGCTGAATATTAAAACATTAAGTAGTATTAAAGTTTGTTCTCTGGATCTCTGATGCAAAAAAGGAATAGAAAAATTTCCAAATAGGAAGCGTAATAATGCTCATTCAGTAGGGTTTGGGATTTTTTAGGTAGGCTTAGGTTATTTTTAATGACCTTAGAGGGGAGGAATATGATGTCATTATGCCAATTCATGACAATGTTGTAAACTGGTTTATTGTAAAGTGGCTACTTCAGTATGTGTTGTTATATAAAAACTTATAATCTTTCCAGTTTGAAGTTGATCTATCATGATGTAAACCATAACCCAAATAAGATGAAAAGCATTTTTAAGTTTTGAAAAATGGCAACTGAAAAATACCATGCATCTAGCTGTAATGAAGAATCTAGAGTAGGAAAAGACCAAGATAACAGTAATTTCCTCTCCAGACAGATTCTGTGTTGCATTTACCAAGCCTTTTTCCCTTACTCTACAGTTAACAAATGATGATGATTTTAGCACTTTGTATAAGTGATGATTTCACAACTGAGCAGGCTTTCATCTTTAACGTGGTAACAAAATCTTAATATAAATTGTTGAAAAAGCATGTTTCTATTAACGTTTCTTAATTAAACATTTTTCTTCAATGGTAGATTTATTTTGCAAGGGAAATAAATTTCATGTATGTGAGGACAATTAATAGAATCTCTGCTCTCCTTTTCTGAAGATAATTTTCCATGCTAATATTCTGACATCTTTCAACATTATCTATGATTATTCAAAAATACTTGTCTGTGGCAATCTCCTGGCAGGTTCTTTATGTCTTAGGATGCATATGTTCTTTGACTGATATATTTACTTTAAAACATCTGTTGCTGTAACTTTTCTTTATTAAAAATGCAAATCTTACGTAAAAACCTTCTGTGTCTCAAGGTTCTCTGCTTCATTACAGCAACACTCAGTGACTCAGATGCAAGAGCAAAGTGCACTGCAATGCAGTGGACGGAAAGGTTCTGAAGGTGTGAAGTAGTTTTGTCTTGTCTTCCATCACCTTGAATTTTTCCCTAGAAATCTTCTGTCTGAAAATGTGTTTGATGTTTTCCTATTTTGCTTGTGGGGTCTCATCATATGATCAGGTTAATACAGTTGCTAAGAGATGTCATCAGCCCTGAAAACCTGTCACTGGCTTATAAATACTTCTGGATATGGGCAAAGAGAATAGTGGACCAGCTTATTAATAATTGATAGCCTTCATTAATGGCTTGAGCTTTTCTAATTAGCCTTCTGTTTCATCTGAAACATGTCTACATTTTCAGGCCAAGCACTCAGGGTGGCATACACTGAACTGTCAAAATGAAATATGAAGTGATGGGCTGGGAACTCCAGAACAGGTTACACACGGTACTGGGAGATTGAGATGAGTTCTGTTTAAAATTCGCTGCTGTACACCAACTTCATTACATACACTTGTATGATATCCACTTTTTGAATCAGTTCACTGTAGTGTCACAGCAGTTGTGTAAACGATAGAAAGGATGACATTTATTGACTCTGGAATCCTTTGTGGAAGAGCCTTGTATGTGACATGAGAGGGACTGCAATGCCCCTCTCATTGTGCACACACCTTCACTCAGTGAAGCTCCCGTGTTCATCCTGAGGCAGAGGATGCACAGAGTTACATTCTTCCTCATTGCTACATTTTATTCTTCTGCCAAGTATTCCTCAAAACATGTATGGCTAGCTTCCATGCCAGTTTCAAACTGTATCATTTTAGAGAGATGCCTTTATTCCTGCCAAACACATGCAGATACAGAGTAGAGGCAGAGGAGTACAAGGTCCACTGTCAACTTGGGTTGTTGCTTACTAGGTGCTGTTGAAAACGAGGACTAAAGAACCAGTAATTGCTGCGCCATCTTTCATTTAGTCTTACTGGGCTGTTTCTATATTTGTTTA
This sequence comes from Corapipo altera, assembly GCF_003945725.1. Classification (NCBI taxonomy): domain Eukaryota; kingdom Metazoa; phylum Chordata; class Aves; order Passeriformes; family Pipridae; genus Corapipo; species Corapipo altera. The sequence goes on along the minus strand of NW_020884878.1, from coordinate 16,486,049 downwards.
AAAAGACCCTTTTGTTATATTTTATTGTACTGGTATAAATAAAAGTCTATTATTTTTAAAGATAAAACTCCATGGAATGAATCTCAGAAAAATCTACTTCAACAACAATCAGAACTGTAGCAATAACAAGGAAATATAAGGAAACACTGTGTCAATAATAGGGACATATAAGGAAACGCGCATGGGGAAATACTATCAAAAAAGTGAAACAAATTCACCCCAGGAAAGTGATGTGAATTTGTGATAATTATCACCCTCAAATTCAGTCTAAAGCTGAGCGTGACCAAAGCAAACTGACCCAAGTATAGTTTAATGGGAAATAGCTGATGCTTCAATAGCCTGAATGAAGAGCTGATTCAGGCTCCATTCAGAAAGAAAGCCTGGTTGGAACTATTGACATTTCTGCTTCTCTTTGCAATTATAAGCAACATTATTGCCACCTCTTGGAAGGTGATTAAAATAATTACCATCTTTTTGTTCTCTTCCTTCGACAGCAATCACTGGGTGCCTGCTTTCTTCGGTGTCTTGATGTGTTATGCTTTGAATCTTTTTTGCCAGGGAAAAAGCTGGTCTCAGCATAATTGGTCCATTTCTCTGTCACAGTGGTTTCCTTTTGAATCTTGTTACTCTGCATGGGTTGTAGTGAGGTCAATCATATTCAGTCAAATGGCTGAGCAGATAAAAAGTGTGCTAGAAAAAAGTACCTACTGTCCATTCAGGTTGAAGTGAAAATGTGGAAGGACAGTCTTGGGTAAAGGGGTACCTTTGCTAGTTTTAGCAAAACTTTGCCTAGTTAGGACTCACACCTGAATCTGTCCTACAAAGAGAAAATTAAGTGACCTTGTGGCATACAAGTCACCAATCATTATTATTAATATAATGCATGATGACTCTGTGATGACCATTTCAAAATTTAGCATCTCTCTATACTCATATGCTCTCATCTCTATATATTCATGCAACATCATGGCATAGTACCACTGAACTGATGCAAGGTGACTTTGCAATATCATACAAGTCGTTCCAACATCATAATGTAAAACTGTCTCAGATTGATGCAGGGCCATGACCCAGCACAGTGATTATTGATTCAACATTAGGGTTCAGTCTCATACCTACTGTGCTGTTGCCATCATTATTGACTCAGGAGCATGAGGCAAGGTCATTCTTTGAGACATTACAGAACACTGTTGAGATCAGTCTTTTTGCATATTGATGCAATGCTACTATCTGTTGTTATAGTCTAGTTTATCTCTTTATGGAGATTATCAGATGTTTGTAGCAAAATTTCCTCTTGCTTATAAATTATTAATATGATATTATAGATTAATTGTCCTGTATTTTGCTGAGATAGAGTTAATTTTCCTTCTAGTTGCTGGTACAGTGCTGTGTTTTGGATTCAGTATAAGAATAATGTTGATAACACCCTGATGGTTTTACTTGTTGCTGTGTAGTTCTTACCCTAAGTCAAGGACTTTTCAGCATCTTGTGCTCTGCCAGTGAGGAGGTGCACAAAAAACCAGGACAGAGCATGTCCAGGACAGATGACCAGAAATACCTGAAGGGATGTTTAATACCATGTCATGTCATGCTCAGTATATCAACTGGGGGGACTTGGCTGGGAGGGGCCAATCACTTCTAGAGTTGGGCTGTGCATCAGTCAGTGGGTGGTGAGCAGTGGTATTGGGCATCTCTAGTCTTCTGGGGAGGTTTATTCCTCTCTCTTTTTGTTATCTTCATTTTCATTACAGTTACAATATTTTAATATTTTGCTTTATTTTAATTCTTAAACTGTTCTTATTTGAACCCACAGATTTTTCTGTTTTCCAGTTCTATTTCCCATCCCATTGAGGTGGGGATGATAAAAGTAAGTGGCTGCACAGTAGTTAGTTGCTGGCTGGAGTTATACCACAACAGCAATGCTTTAATATTATTATATACTGATGTTCTAAAGGTTATAAGCTCATCAGTACTCCAGTGAGCAAAGCCCTCACCTGTTGAGAATGTATCTCCATCTCTACTGCCAGCACCAAGACACGTAGATATATTGGAAGATCATTATTAGGGAACAGAAGTCTTAAAGTCAAGAGTTTCCATGTATTTGGGGCAAATTTATTCTCCTTGTTAGATTATTCTTTGAGAAACTGTTTTGAGAATTGCATTAGCACAGGATGATATTTCATATTTTCACACATAGCTCCTGTTGTTTTAAATTGCAGTTGTGAATGCACACCACTTCTTCAAGTCATATCCCAGGGCCTATAATTGGCAAGTAAAAATGAATAGTAAAACAATTCTGTTTACCTGTTTTGAGTATCTGATCATGCAAATACTCTTCTAACAGTTTTGTGTGTGTAGTACTTCCTTGCCTTTAACCAAAACAAGAAAAATGAGCAAAAAAGCTGGAGTTCTGCCATGGAACATCTTTAGGTCATAAGAGGACTAAAATTTTAGTTGGAACTGCACTTACTTTTGCTATTTGAGCACAACACAGTAACTGATGGGAATAATGTTATTCTTTTTGCAGCTGTGATGTCCTAAAGATCAAAGCAACATTTGTATGTTGGTAATAACTCTTATTAGACCATGCAGCAAATGAATGCCAGGAAGCTTTTGGAGAAATTAGGTTTTCTTCTGAAAGCTGTAGTAAAGTAATATTTTTGCCCCTTTGGGACGTGAAGAAAGGGTTTATATTTCCCTAAAACTTTATTTTACAAGTACGAGTTTAGTCTAATGAAAGACATCACCTCACTCAGTAAATCTTCCCAAGGTTGTTAATGTTGTGAACAATCTCTTAAGTGAATTGAGAGTGAATTCACTTAAGTGAATGGATCAGTTGCTCACAAGTATTCGTTTAAAGTATAGAAATATTGTGGTTTAGAAGGTCTTTAGGGCTTTTCCTAACTCCAAAGAGGAACAGTATTGAAGAAGCAGAATATCTTTTGAGGCAAAAACTTCATGAAGTAAACTGCTTAAGGCAGACATATAGTATTGGAGACTTCAGCCTAAACATTTTTAATTTTGCAATTGTGATAGCTTGAAATAAGTTATTTCAATGGGAAATGTAAAGCACCTGTATTAGGAAGAAGATCCTCTGTAATAGTTTTCATGTAGCAAAGGGATCTGTTGGTTTTATTCAACTTACCCTCAATTCAGGCTTTGAATAGTCCTCATTAATGTAGTCCTCATTCAGAGGTTGCTTGGTAATATTGTTTTACATCATTATATGATCTTGCAGAAGCATGTGTCAAACACTGTATTATCCCATCAAATAAATCAGGCAAGTTGAACAGCATGATGACAAAAAAGCAGGGGATATTTCTCCATGTTGCTAATTAGTAGTGTTACAAAAGAAGCAAGGAGGTGGCAATGAGAAGTTGAAGGAGCCTTTTGTAGCAATGTACTTATAGATGTCCTGAAGTTAGTTGAATATTTTTGAAATGAAACTGCTAGGTTATTCCTTGAGGTTGTGTAATTATTCTTTTCAATAACAATAATTTCAATATCTGGCAATTAGTTGGGATTTTTTTCTCTCCTCTCTCCTAAATTTTAATTTACTCTGCTGGATTTTTATAGAATCATTCACTTCATTTGTTGGCTCTTACTTTATGCAAGTTTGTGCCCCTTGCTCTCCAGGGGACTACAGAGAAAAATATCTGCATATCCCAGTTCACATTGCTAGTAAATGAATAAAGCAATTTGGAAATGTACCACAAATCCCTGCTAAAAATACATAAATAGAACTAGTTAATAGGCACAAGCAAACACCTCAGCCAAGAAGCAATGACTAACTTTGGCTGGAGTTTACTGGGGTTGGTGTCAATGTCTGTAAAACCATATACATCATATAACCACGTATGTTTAACGCTCTTATCAGAATTTGGACTACTTTACGCTGAATGCTACAAGGCATCCAGTCTAGATGTCATATCCCTTAGACCAGTCGGTGGTCTAAGTCTTATAAATTCAATATTTGTGAATATTCTATTAGTCTGAAGGGACAGGACTAGACAGTTTGCCATCAAAACCGTAGTGTTTTAGCTTGTCTGTGTTGTCTTGTGTGCATGCACACAACATAGGAGCTTCCAAGAGAGATGGCATATGTAGGAGAACACAAAATTAGGTAACAAATATCTGAAATGTGTTTGAGAAAGCCATCCTATATTGTCAGCAGGTAAAACTGGATAGTGTGAAGGGTTTTTTCCTGGCCTTTTTTTGTTCCTTTAGCACTATGGACATTCTAACACACCATAGGAGTGAGAAGTCTAACTGTAGTTATAACCAGATCATTTCATATTGTATACATTGCTTCCATTCAATACCTCAGTCTTTCATTCAAAGGATCATCTGTGATGGTCATACCATTTGTGGGGAAAAAATATATTCAGGTCTCTGTAAAGTGATGAATGATAAAGACACTCAAAGATATTGATTTACTTAAGTTGTCGTATAGATAGGTAAGTAAGGTTTCTTACTGTGATCAGCTGTAGTGTGTTTCCATTTTGCCTTTTGCTGGGGGGACAGCTGTATTAGACATTGAAAAATCAGGAAGCAATTTCTATTGGTAACTTTGAGGAATTTTTGGTGGTGCAAATGTTATCTGCAAGGAACCAAAAAGAAATCATTCCTCTGCCCAAATATATTTCAAAAAGGCTCAAACATATACATCCCCTAGTACCTAATTCAGCTGAGATGAATTTGGACTTAATTACTTTAGTAAGGAAGAACAGTTAAAACCTGGCTGAGGCTTTTGAGGAGCGAGAGTGTGTATGGCGGGCGTGACATTTGGGCCTGCAGATCTGAGAAAAATTATATTTTCAATAGAATAAAAATGTTTTTATGTAAACTACTCTAGATCCTTCAATTTAATTCTAACTTGTAGCTTCAAAATCCTGCTTGTGGGCTTTCTGATTGTGGATTTTTTGAGAGAAGTTCATGCAAGATAGCCCCTCAGGCATTAGGGGTGAGAGAAAAATGAAGCAGTGAGGGGAACTTTTCCCATCTAACAATAAGTAAAAGTAAAGTGAAAAAAATTCATCTGTATTTTGAAGAGAGAGCAAAGAGAGCAAAGATAAAAAGAATCCTCCATGGCACAACTACACAGATTTGAAAAGAGAAAGTTATAGTAATTGGTATAGCTTTTAAAGAACAATATCTACAATGCATGGAGAATTATCACCAAAGGAATGGCAGATGCTGAACACCACACCTTTAAAGTCATGGATTTTTGTAATGTTACTTTCATATCTTACCACCTTTGTTTCCTGATTTAGTGCTTTTTTGCTGTAATAATCATTCAGTAACAAAAAAATGAGATGGAAAGTAACATCTGGATTCACATGGTTTGCAGGCAGATTTGAGCCTGTGGTTCATTGCAGCAATATAATAGCCTTCTTTCAGCTGAAGTTTACAGCAAAGTTGTCTGGGAACTAACGCCCTCTGACAACCCTCCCCCCCCGAAAAAATCCTTCCTCTATGCCCTCCCAAGAGTAACATCAGCAATCCCTGCTATTTCCAGAACCAGCCCTGGTGATAATGTGTAATAAAATCATACACTCTTCATTTTTGCCTTCAGTCTTGAAGATATCTGTTCCTCTGCTGGTTCCAGGCTGAGTTTTATCTAGGACATATAGATTGGAGCTTTGCGGTAGGTTTTTTAAAAAAATGACCCATAGTTTTATGCCCTTTGTGGCATCTCAACCCACCTTAGCGATCACCTTATCCTCCAATGAACTGTGTGAGTGCCAATTACAGAATAAACATTTAGGAGTTAGTTTTAAGGCAGGTACTGCTGACAGTCATGCTATGGTCTCAAAGAGTGCAAATATATTTAACCCTAGAAGGGGTTTCTACCCATGGTTAAAGTTTGTGTTGCTGTGCATGAACTGCTTCCAGCAGATGAGCAGTACTTTAGGTCTGTTATGCTGCAGTGATGCCTTTAGTCATATCCCTTGGCCAAAAATTCTATAATGATGCCTTTTCCTGTTAAAAACCATGAGATACCCATAACAAAAGGAAATTCCAAGTGTTCAATAGGTTGTTCCATAGTTATATAGTAACTTTTGGTATTTTTACTGATTTCTACCTTGTTGGCAGTTTGAATTATACCCCAGGTATGGTTCATCTATAATGAATGCCTCTTCTCTTTTGATAGTCATTCTTCAACCTCTCTTCTTTCAGTGGCATACCTCAATGAGTATATGGGCTAAGACTATTCCCTTTGCTTTTATTTATTGCTTGATAAGGCTGTTTCTTTTTTTTTTTTTTCATACTCAGAAAGGGATTGTTCCCTCTGACCTCAGAAATGAGTAATTTTCCCTCAAATATTCAGTTGGCAACACATACCTGGTGTTTGTTAAAAGATGGTGCTTTAATCTAGAGCTAATCTCACCAGTTCTTCTTTCTTTGCAAGCAGTCATACTTTTTTTTTTTTTTTCAGAAGGCAATATACCATTGGAATAGATTGTTTGATGTGTTTGCATTGTTTGGGTTCTTTCAGGTAGTGTATATCTAGCTGACCCTAAAAACAGCCTTGCCAGTAATACAGCAATGTATCTATTGAATTAATATGGGCAAAATGAGGCAGCAGGGTGAGTGATTTACCTTAGATTTTAGAGCACATCACTAGCAAGGCAGAGTGCAGCTTGTACAGATGCTTTCTCAAGACAAATATCCATCACTGCAAAATAAAAAGGGATGATGTTCAGCTTTGGAGCCAGTGTCTTACCCTGTGAAAGAAGGAATGAATACAATATGGTCAAGAATTTCCACTCAGAAATCACACGGCTTCACAGTTAGTGCTTTTCACTGGAAGAGGTACTGCCAGTGGATAAATCAATAATGTTCAGAAAATCTTCTGACAGGGGGTGATAGGAAAATAGCTAGATTACTATTATTGTACCTGTTTTACAGATGCGGCAAACGAATCTCATATGCATAAATGGTCTAAAGGCAGGCCACGCAGGAAGTTGTTCGTAAAGCCAGATATGGAATCCAGGAACCTTGTGGTATCAAACAGTAGCACCCTAGCCACTGGACTGCAGTGCTTTATCTGAACCCACCCTGCTGCATGCCTGAGAAAGGCTACCACTAAAAGGTTTCCAAGAAATTCATATTTGTGTAACACTGGTCAGTCAGGAAAGCTAGCCGATCTCCTTTTCTCTCCTAGCTTGGAGAGGGTTTGAAAGCCTGTACTAAAACCCTTGAGATTTGTTTTGTTGCCAGCTAAGGACGCTATTGTCTTTTCTTATACACTGAGATTATGCAGTATGATAGATGAGTGGTGAGGAGTAGTTAAATGTAGTTAACAGCAAGAGATTGTTTCCCTGTACATTTCTATGTTCCCAACTGAGTCGCCAGCTTCTTAGGGCATAGACATTCAGTTTCAAGTAATCCAGCCAATCTGAAGGTGGTTGGTTTTATATGTATTTATGTATGTATGTATTAAATATACATTAATAAAAATATGAATGTGTGCTTCTCAGTGTGTTTGATTTCTAAGAAGAAACTCTCTTCTTCAAGAGAGTTAAAAAAATCCAAATGCAGGAAAATATATTTGTTCTTTTTGCCTGTCTTAGAGTTCACTTCTTAAATGAAATTTGGAAAAAATCTGTGAGGAGAAGTGGTGTGGAAATTCTGGTGAACTGTTAGCACTCCAGAGCACTCTCAAGGGAGACTGTGCTAACAACTTCAGGGACAGTTCATTGCTGGTGGGGGATGCCGCTCTTCTCTTTGGTAGGATGGCTGCCTACACTTACACATTCTTGCAAAAGAGGAGGAGGGTGAAGGGAAATCTTAACTTGCAGAAAAGTGAGGGTTCTCAGGTTGTACATGTTGAACAGGGGCATCTGCTGTATGTGTCTATTCAGTTGCGAGGGGGCTGAATCTACTCAACCTGGCTGGCTGTAGGCTTTGAGGAAGAGGATTTAGTAGTTTTAAATCATCCCTTATCACAGTTGGTGCAAAGGTCTATTTAGCTCAGAAACATCTGTCTAGTGCCTTTCTTTTTGATGTTTCTAGTAGTTTCTTACTTACCTTCCTATGTTTATCACCTGTTACTTTACTCAGAGAAAACATTGGAGATATTGTTTAAAAGAAAATTATTAAAAGACACTGAGCTCCAAAACTCAGAACTGAGTGTCAGGTATTCTCTAAGTATCTGAATTTATGTGTAAAAGAAAGCATGTTTTATTCTATTAACAGTGTTACACTAGTAACCTAGGGAAACAGGAAAGACAACAGATATACCTTCATGGGCAGATGAAGGGAATAAGAAATTAGACAGGAATAATAATGAGGCACCTATGGGTGGTGATCTCCACACTTTGAGAGCGATTAAGAATTTTAACTGGGAATTACAGGAGAGTAGAAGGGTACTTTGTGTATATTAAATATTCTACCAAGTGTGAAGAACAGGACTGGCAAAAAATGCCTATGTGTAAATTTGAGTGGAGGCTGACACAATAGATCATTGGAGGATCAGAAATGATCTCTTAAAATAAGATAAAAACTAGACAGCCTAGGCTTTGAAAATAAGGACAGGCCATGCATGTTGGGCAGAGAGAGGAAAGCTGTGGAGCAATGGAGAGGTAGGATGACTGTGATGTGTGACCATGTCACAGTGAAAAATTAGGAAAATAATCTTTGTGGCAGAATTATAGATGGCTGTGAAGCACTAGCAGAGATGAGTGTTGTATCTTCAGCTGTCTGAAGACTGTAAAAGTTAGTGACTTGTTAAAGTTTTGTAATAAGATCTCTTAAATTCAGATGAATTTCATCAACGGATAACTTTTATTCTTATTCTGCATTTTATCTTTTTGTTTGCAGAGGTATACAAAATCCTGAAACAGCAGAGACTAGTGTCAAGCAAGATCAAGGTCATCTGACTTTTCTTACAGAGCACAGGAAAGCACAGTTTGGACTTAGTGAATTTGTTCACCTACAGATCCCAAGTTAAGGAGATGCCTATGAAAACCCTACAGTCCTAAATGTCATCAGTCTCATGACCACCTGTGTTTTGTAACTTTGTTAAACATCATAGGTGCCTGCAATGACGACAACTGTATGATGAGAGCTAAGGCTGAAGATGCCAGTCTTTACAGGGAAAAAGATCTTAGTGGTATTGTGTATTTAGGTTTAAATAACTCTAATGCTTTGTGGCATTCATACCATTATATATGCATTAAACATTGTATAGTTAGCATTATACAGAATATATGCATTATCCATAATGATGCAAACCATGCTTACCAACAAAACTGCCTCACCGTCACGTATTGGAGTCTAAATTTTCATATGACATCAGCAGCAGAAGCAAAATCAAATGCTAGGGTAACCACTTGGATCTTTCTGTGGGCTGATAAGGCTGGATACAGAATTCTTTCTGTTCTACTTTCCTTCAGGCACTCAAGCAAAGACCAGTCTCAAATTGTAATTATTTGATAAACTTGTGGGCAGCTGTGGGATCACAGCACTCACTGGTTTTCTGTATTGATAAAAAAATATCTCACATGTCCTCTATTTCTCTTGAAGTCTCTTACCTGAAATTGTTTCTATTTCTTCCTACACAGGATCTTCAAAAGATCACAAAATAATTGATCACATCAACAAGCTAATGAATGAGAGACTTTCTAGTTATAGTTCCCATTCCTGATGCTGCACTGCAATGTCAATTAGCTGGAAACCAAAGATGACATAAAGAGTCACTTAGCATACCCAGATAAATCTCATTACTTTAACCACTATCAAAAAAGGTGCTGGAGCAACTTGTACGAAAACAGGTTTTACCTCTGAGTCTAAGGAAGCTTTTACCAAATACGTGGTAGCTGCTGCTTTTTTTGCCAAGCCCAGGCTGTTTAACTTCAAATAGCATTATAGTGTTTTGTTAAATGCTTTAGAATACCTTCAGGTTAAAAGGCGTGATATAACCCCAGTTTTTTCTGCATTAACTAGTGCAATACCAAATACAGTCCCTTGAGATACTACTGTTTCCCTTTCATTGTCAGTAAAATCAACATCAGATCATGAGTAGGAGTCACAGAGTTAAGCTGTGCTAGAAGCACACTGCATTGGTCAAAGGTAGAAGCCCAGATAATTTATAATTTAAAAAGAACAATGTGGCAAAAGCTACTGATGTCACCATGTTCTCACAGGTGGGTAAGTAGCCTGGTGGAGAAGAGGAAAACACAGACTGTGTACAATCTTTCAATCAGAACACCTTTGTGGAGAGGTGAACATCTAGGTAACACTGATGTTTAACTAGTGAAACCTTAGTGCTTCAGCAGTCCTTAAAAACAGCTTGTTTTCTCTGTGACTGTTTGGACCTTCTTTCTTCTGTAGAGCAATGAAAAGCACCTCAGAAGCAAGGTTCAATGCTTATTTCTATACCTGTCACACAAATGGCCTTTAAAATTTGCATTAAACCAGTACACATATTTATACATGTATTTATTCATAAATATTTATATAGTATGTGTTTCTACATGTGCATGGAGGGAGGAAAAATGAGAATACTCTGTATTTGTAAGTGTAAATTCTGCTTTAATTATGGGTGGGGTGAAAATCCTGAGGATAAGGCTGGATCTTTAGGGCCAGATTTCATGAAAGTACTCTTGGTTCAGGTCTCGCCCATCTACTCAAGGCAGATGAAACGTAGAAGCTGAGGTTGCTGAGGACTTTCGAGGTAAAGAGGTTGTCGATTCCAGATTTAAATACAGGACCATGCAATGGTCTTGGGAAAGGTGGAATTTTTTAATTACCATGAGGAAGTGAAGCTTATGTTAGTTGTCTAGGGAAGTTAATCAGACTGAGTGAGGTGTTCTCTGATGTCTATTCACGTATCTTCCATGTGTTCAAAGCTCATTGTGAAAATCTGAAATGGTGAGGTTTTGTTTTCAGTGAACAAGGGGTTAATTTCAGCTCAGCTTTTCTCTGACTCTCTACATGTGATAGGGAAAGAAGAATAAATTGGTTTAATGGCTGTGAGCAGGGGTTTTGAGACAGGTTGAATCTCATGCTTATTGTAGAAATTGCAAAACGGGGAAATTTCATGTTTTGTTTTACGCCTGCCTGCATTTGCTTATTCTGCTTTCCTTTTGTAAATATCTTTCCTTGAGGAAAATATATTGCTGAGAGTGGCTGCATTTATTTCTGATGAGTCATGCCATAGATGTGCATTTTGATAATTAGTACATGTATATTGCTTCTGTGTATTTACAGGTGTGGGCATAGGAACTTAATTATTTGTGTTCTGCATCACCCAAAACCTGGTAAGAATAATACTGAATGTTTCTGCCAGGGTTACTAGGATGGGGCATAAATGTCCTTAATGTTCCTCTCCTTCTGTTACCATTATTTCTTCATGTGGGAGGAAATTCATTCCCAGAACCTGTGATGACGTTGGAGCCCCAGTTATAGTCTTTCAAGGAACTCAGCTGCAAAGCTGCAAGAGTTTTAAAGGCACACCAGCTCCCATGGTTTCCCAAAGCTGAAGTATGTTCCTAGTTGAATCCTGAAGTTTCAGTTGTATAGTCAAAATACTTCTCTACAAGCATCTCTCAGAAGGCCCTAAGCCTTTTTTGATGTCTGAAGAGCTTTTAAATATCGCTAACAATATTAATTTCTGCTGGTTTTCTATTTTTATGTTGAATGTCTGAGCAACTGCCAGACAACTTGGAGCAGTTACAATTTCTCTCAAATATGGGTAGTAGTTTTGTATGCATAGCAAGGTAAAGGCAGTCTGACTGTCAGTTGTATGTGACTCTTTTCTTATAGTGTACCTGTTGGGAACGGGAAGACAGATAATTTAACTTGCATCTTTCATCTACAGACTAGTTCATACCCCTAATAGAAGTTCTAAGAGGCCAGTAACCTACTGTTTTTAAAATATCTATTGATAGCATAAATATCGGTTTTCTGGAAATAAAATTGACCATTGCAGTCATCCTACTTGTGAGTGACCTTACTTGGCTGCTGTTTTGTGCACGGTGTCAAGAGCTCTTAATGAAATGAGCTGAATGTGGTGTTCAATTCTATGGATAAGCATGCTCTGGCATTGGGCTGCTACCTGTTCAGAAATGGCACTTGCAAATGTTAATATTGCTGAAAAACTTCAACCAGCTTCTTTTCATTGCTCTGAGGGAATATTTGGATGACTTAAACACCTTTCCAAGATGCTCTGCAGAAAAAATCTATCTGTCATGTAAATCTGACAGTCTCCCTCGTTGCTTACTCTAAGTTTTGTGAACTTTAAATAGCTAAAGTGCCTTGCCTCTTGAACATAGTTATTTAGAGGCATAGACCTGGAGTTTTGCCTAGTGTAAATTTATAGTGATTCCAGTGAAGTCAGAGGGTTTAGCCTGTATTTACACCAGTGAAATGAGAACAGAGTTTAGCTATGCTCTCTTCCACAAGCAGTGTTAGATGAGGCTCAAGGGAAGTGTACTGGTTGCTCCTGCTTACCAGTAGCTTATGTTATTGTGGTTTGCTCTCTGTTAATACAGAGCCTTAGGAGAGATGCAATCTGCAGGCAACTGAAAGAAGCTCTGTCCAGTGTATGTGTTTAGGAGATAATGGTCATAACAGAGCTGTACTGTCCTGAAGGCAGTTTCTATGGTATATCACCAATGCTATGGGGCACAGTGACCTGTGCCTTTAAGGCCTTAAAGTCAATTTTTTCATAGTTTAGTTGCTGTATACCTTTTTTGCTGAAACTTAGTGAGGATTTTACCAGGGTGTTATGGGAAACAAAGTGTGAATTACAGCTGTAACCCTTATCAAAAATAAGGGTTTGATAATACTTAGTCCAGAAAACCTTTCTGTAAATGGGTTGGGTGACACAATGAATGCTTTCAGGAGTTTTTCAGTTGCAAAGATCTGGCTCAAAGATGGCATAATTACAACAAAATGAAATGAATAATCTGTGACATAACACTCAGTGAGATAAAACAAATAGTTATATTTGTTCAGGAAAGCTTTTTACTAGGCTAGCTATGTAAACAGCAAATTGAGCTTCAGAGAAACTTGTAAAAGTGTTTTGGCTTACTGCAGAAGGTGTTTAAAGGCAGCCTGAGCAGAACTAGTGGAAAAGAATAGAGAACAGGCTCAATTGCTACTGATGTCTGATATCAGCTTACATATGCCCCCTATGATATGTTCCCTGACTACTACAGTCATACCAGAATCCAATTTTAACTGAAAAATAGCTTTGGGTTTGAAAGGCAAATTAAAAATGATAGATTATTTAAATAAAATAGCTCTTTGTATGTGAATGGCATTCAGCTAATGACAGAGCCTTAAACTGCTTTTTGTATTTATGCATTTCTTCTTCCAAGCTTCCCTCACACCTCTTGAAAATTGCTCTTGGGCAGTTAGATAAGAAGCAATTTCTCTTTCTAAAACGTTGTCTGCACAGGCAATGGCATGTCCCTTCTCTCCTTCTCTCCCCCTACCCTGCTACAGGTGCTGAGTCTTATGGACTTTTCTGCAATTGTTGCCATTGTACAAAGCATGAGAAACAGGCTGTTGGAATTTCATCTTAACAATGAGAAAGAAGTGGAAAAAAACCCCAACTTTCCCCCCCCAAAAACAAACAAACAAAACAACAAAGGAAGAAGAGACTGTGAAAAAGTAGGAAAAACAAGTGGCAGGAATTATTTCCATTAGTTTACAAGTTCAGTCATTTTCAATGCAGTGTAAGTAACTCTTTATCAGGTGTCTTTCTGGCAAAAAGAAGAAGGTTTGTTGAAACAACAATAATTAAAGGGCATGTTTGTTTTCAAAGACTCATGGAATGATTTGGGTTGGAAGGCACCTCAAAGATGATCTAGTTCCAATCCTCCTACCAGCGATACTTTCTACTAGACCAGGTTGCTCAAAGCCCCACTCAACCTGGCCTTGAACACCTCCTGGAATGAGACATCCACAATTTATTTGGGTAACCTGTTCCACTCACTACCCTCACAGTAAAGAACTTCTTCCTAATATCTAATCTAAACCTACCCTCTTTCAGTGGTACCTGTGATGACGGACCTCTGTGATGATGGACCTCTCCGAAGTCCTTTCACTATATGCCTGTGTAAAAAATCTCTCTCTGGCTTTCTTGGAGGCCCGCTTTAGATCCTGGAAGGCTGCTGTAAGGTTGCCTTGAAGCCTTCTCTTCTCCAGGCTGAACAATCCTTAGCCTCCTCACAGGCGATGTGTTTCATCCCTCGAATCATCTTTGTGGCCCTCCTCTGGACTCACTTCAACAGGTCAATGTCCTTTCTGTGCTGGGGACCCCAGAGCTGGATGCAGCACTCCCAGGTAGGGTCTCGTGAGAGCAAAGTAGAGGGGGCAGAACCACTTCCGTTGACCGTGCTGTCCACAATTCTTTTGATGCAACCCAGGATATGGTTGGCTTTGCACCATGCTGTGTCATGTTTCTAATCAACAAACGTCTCCAAGTCTTTATCCTCAGGGCACCTCTCAATCCATTCTCCTCACAGACTGTATTTGTGCTTGGGATTGCCCCAGCCCAGGTACAGGACCTTGCCCTTGGCTTTGCTGAACTTCATGAGGATTGCACAGGCCCACCTCTCAAGCCTGTTCAGGTCCCTCGGGATGGCATCCCTTCCCTCCAGTGTGTCAACTGCACCACTAAACTTGGTGTCATCTGCAAACTTACTGAGGGTGCACTCAATCCCTCTGTCCACAGTGTCAACAAAGATGTTAAACAGCACCAGTCCCAGTATCAACCCCCAAGGAACACCACTCATCGCTGGTCTCCACTTACACATTGAGTTGTTGACTGCAGCTGTTTGAGTGTGCCCAGCCAGCCAATTCCACATACACTGAGCAGTCCATCCATCAAATCCATGTCTCTCCAGTTTAGAGAGAAAGATATCATGTGGGACAGTGTTAAATGCTTTGCACAAGTACAAGTAGATGATGTCAGTTGTTCTTGCGTGGTAGGTTCTCTGTGTAATGAGTTTGGCAAAGACATCCACTTTCTTCACGTAAGAAGAAAGTTTTTTAATAATGAAGCAAAGGCTAGTTAACCAAAACTGGTGTTGTTTTATAGTTCATTATGTTTTCTTTTTATGGCAGGAGTTACAGTACTGGTCAATGGAGACAATGTAATTTCTGAACAAATTCAGAGAGTGCAACCAAAATGAGACTGGTAAAGTCATGATTTAGACTGTAAAGGATGTTTATCAATCTGATAGAATTACTAGTATAATCTCCAAGCTATAGGACAGAACGCAAGTGACTGTTGCCTCAGAATTTGGTGGAACTGGGGTCTGGAGCAGCAGCAATCCCACTGCTGACAGTAGAACGCGAGACTGGAGCCAACTGTGTGTCCTAAGCTGATCAAACAAGGTTTTTCCAGGTTAGGAAGTAGGTACCAGATCAGTGCAGGATCAAGTTGGGGTGGTGGGGAGAGGTATCTTGTCGTGTGCCATCCGATTTTCCCCCATCATCCTCCCTTACATGTGCACACACACAGTTTAGCTGCTTTATCCACAGACACTCAACAGAGAAATACTTGGTTCTTCTGCACTGTTTATTTTTTCTCTCTGCAAAGCTGTTATATCTACAAAGCTGCAAAATAGATTGAGAGACCCCATGCTATGTGTGCATCAGACCTACTGTTATGAAGTGTATCAATGTACAGGGTTTTGTATACACCTTATTTTAGAAAAGCAGATTATTGTGGTGTGGTCTTCAATTTACTAGCATGCTTTTGTTTTAACTGACCATACTTGAGTCTGAGGGATCTGTAAAGTCTGAACATGGGTTGATGGCCTTGTTGTTAAGCATAGCACAGTTACTGAGTTGTTCTAATACCTTCATGATCTTTTATTTAAGGACTCAGTTTTGTGCAGCTGACAACTACAACTAATATCAAAAGTAAAAGACCACACTACAGGAATGTATAGTAGTTGTATGAGTTTTTCAAATGTCAATGAGCTTGTTTGTTCTAGTTGTAGTACAATGAAAATGCAGAGAATTCCAAGCGAGGTCAGACAGGAAAGGTCATCTTACTGCTGTAATTTCATGTCTGCACTCTTGTATTGATTTATGAATTTTCATCTTCCTCCTCAGTCTTCTGTAATTTGTCTAACTCTGTTTGCAAACTTATATGGTTTAACAACTGTAATACTGGATTTATGGTACTGGAAACAGAAGAACTGACAACCACAAAGGACAGGTAAGTTACCTCAGGGGTAGTGTAAGAGCAAGGCGATGTAGCTATGCTCTCTCTTCACAGTCCCACTCCCTGGTTCCTCAGTGTCAGCAGCATGGTACTGTTTTCTGTTTGTCCTCCTCTTGACCTGGGTGCACTCCCTGCCTGAGGGTGGAAAGGGTAGAAATGAGCCCATATTTCATGGTAAGGCTTCTTTGTGTGTAAGTCACAGTCTGTAAAGGACCTCACTGTGTGTCAGTAACTCGTTTAGCACTGAAATGAGTTCCTGGGTTTCTGCTGATGAGACAACTGCAGGCATATTTTAGCTGCACAGAGTTACTAGTTATATTCAAAATGAGTGGATGCAACAATCTTGTACCACTTTCAAATATTTTAACTCTATGTAATCAGAAATGTGTACAGTAATGATACATAACCAAGGGAATCTTTTACTGTTGCTAACGTGCTGCACTTACTTCATGTATATGGAAAGTCACCAGAGCACTTTTCACTAGCTCTAAGTAGATATAAATAAAAGGAAAGCTGTTGAATTTAAAACTGGCAAAGTAAATGTCATGAATATGCTTGTGTTGAGCGCAAGTAAATAACAGATGTGTTGTCAAATTTATTTGCCTATATTTGTAGCAGCAGAGATGAAATTAAACATACACCACTGTGGTAATGTAGACAGTATTTATATTGCTAGAGGGGTTTAGTCTGTGGTGTTATGTAGAAGAAACATTCTTTCTTCAAGAAAAAATTGCTCGTATTCACTATCTCAAGTCTGTCAATCCTGTCCTTGCTGAGTCCACCACGCTTTTTCACTTTTCCCCTTTACTGTTCCTCCCAAGTGCTTTAAGGGTTGGCTTCCTATCCCACAAGAGTGGATGCACAGTGTTGGGAGCAAAGCTATGCATCCAGTGGTTGCTGGCTCTGGCTGGCTACTTCGAGGCCTGCTGCTTTTCATCCCGTTGTTGGGGGAGAATTTGTCCCTGGAAGTCAATCCCATTAATCTCTGACAGTCAGGTTATGGTCTTTGAAGACACCAGCAGTTTGAGAAGCCTGTCTTTTCATGCTGCTAAGTGGCAACAACTGTGTCCGCCTTGCTAACAAGGGGCAAACGCTAATGCTGTCATCTACAGAAGGGGCATGTGTGCTTTAACATTGTCACTGGGTGCTAGCAGTAAGCCTGAAGGTAATTGCAGAAGCTTTTTCCTTGCTGCAAAAATCTCTGTTGTAGTTTCATGTTTCCATGCCTGAGAGAGGATGAGTTGTCAAAAGCTAATCCTACATCTTAGAGAGTTAAAGAACCTAAAGAAGTGGAAGGGAAAAACAATCATGAAAGTAAAACAAAGCAAAGAAATCATGTAAACAAATTAATTAATTGTCTGGAAGTGAAGTGTATGTTTGTAATTTTGCCCTTGTCGAAGGGAAATTGAAGTTCATTATGTTTGCTGACTGATTTAAAAGCTCTTTCCTGCACAGCATCACCTAGAGAGAGAAAGAGAGGAAGGCCCATTTGGAGCTCCTGCATTGGCTGCAGCTTCAATTAAAGCAGGAATTCATTACTGAAAATCTCCAGAGAGAAGGCTGTTACTTCACTCTTCGGTGTAAGGAGGAGACTGCATTTTCTTTTGCTGATTCACTCTTTTGTTTTACTGTGAAGCCTTAGTTTTATACTAAATGCATTGCATTTTGGCTCCCGCTAGTAATAATCTTGAGATACTGATAAAGTTAAGAGATGTGAGACCATATTTGGAGGCAGGTTCTGCTATTTTTTGCTAATATTAACTGTGCTGTTTGTGTGAGCAGAAATAGCAGAACACATGGAGGGAAGGGACTTAGAAAATTCCGTTTACCTCATGTTATGAATTCTAGGATTAATGATGAGTAAATCTGATCACAGAATAGCAATTGCATGTGCACCTAATTAGAAATATTTATTATTTCAAAATCTCTCAGCATATTCATCAGCATCTTTAGTTGCCAAATCTAAATGCCTCTGATATATCTGACCACTAGTGTCTGGCAGATGCCCAGGCTATGTTCCATTGAAAGACCATGAAAATGTTTAAGGAGGGGTAAGATCCCCTTTCTCTAACTAGATATGACAAAACTATTGTAAAGAAAAGTAAATGTTTTGGGGAAAGCTTTTGATTTTAAATTTTATTTCAAAGACTTTCCAGGTTGTCTGGGCAGGGATGCTTAACAAGTGTGCTTCAGAGGAGTAAGCTCAGGGTTTCAGCTTGTTTCATTCAGATTTTTTTATCTCTTATTCTTTCTGTTTTCCTCCTTGTATAAGAAGCCCACTGGGATTTTATTTTTCTATGAAGAACCAACAGATGGTTGCCTTGTCCCTTCCTTTTGTTGATTGCAAATGCAAAGACACAGCTAAACAAAAAGAACAGAGCTCCCTTCCTGGAATTAGCAGATATTAAAGCAAATGCTTTTTTAAAAAGAAAGATATTTGGCAGTTCTCCAACCCTTTCAGCAGGTACATATGCCTGAGGCTGTGTAACTCATACATCTCTCAAATATTGTAGTCCACTGTTTTGGACATCAGAGTGCTTCAGGGAAGGAAGTGCATGTCTGTATATACACAGATGTATTAGTCCTCTGTGCTCAGTAATATACACTGATTAATGAGCATTGAATCTGGGTCAAGAATTTTCTAATTGGAAATGTTAATTTCCTGAAAGAAAAAAATATCCAAGGGAATATTTTGTTGAATAAAAACAAGTGGATTTTGGATGGAAACATGTCTAGCCTCCTGAAGGGCACCCACTTAGCTTCCTGCATCCTGTCTCTTTTTCCTTTTTTTCTGGTATCTTAAAGAAACTGCCTGGAAATGTCCAAGAGATGTGGGATGATAAGTTCTTGACAGCTTGCCTGGTTGGGAACGTGGGACATGGAGAACTACAGACTCTGAAGTTCCCAATTTCTTTGTGGGTTAGGCTTCCAGAGCCATAAAATACAAAAGGATCACATACAGAAATGCTTAGGAAAGGCTTCTACATTTTATTAGCATCTAGGGAAAATGAGAAGCATATTTCATTTAGGAAGCAAAAATACATTTTTCACTGGGAAAGTGTTTGTGTTTTTAAAGTGTAATTTCTACAAAAGCTCTTTTATAGGTGATGGTGAGGTTGTGGGTATTTTTAACCTTCCTTTTCCCCTAACCTTGGTTTTTTTCTCCACAAAGATAAAATTAACTTTTCTTATGATTTCAGAGCACGTCCTGGTGTAGTGGTGCTTTTGTTTCAAATGAACTCATAAATATTTGTCTGCTGTTGGAATGCAGTGTGGTAAGGGGGCTTACATCATTTGAACCAGCTAGTCCCTAGAGTGTATGCCAGAAAGGAAGAGTACAGTAGCCAGGGCATCAGTGCAGAACTCTTCTCTACTCTGAACACCTTTCACGCACCGGTTTTGTCCTCCAGCCAGTCCTGACTCTTGATCATTCCCATGGCAGGAGGAACTGAATACTGGGATGGAAAATGGAATTTAGATCATACAGACAGAGAGCATAGGTGGGCTAAAACCACAAATTTGTGAAGGAGATGGCATGAATGGGATTTTTAAGATTTTTTCCCTCGGTTGGGCAGTGAACTCTAGATTTATGATGCCAGAACACTAATCAGGTTCTTCAGTGGTGGAGGAAAGATGGGATTAATTAAAGGGGAAAGAACACACAGATTTTTCAGTGCAGCCTCTTACCTGACCCATATATTTGGTTCTTCCGCCTGCCTCTTTTAATTTTTTTTTTTTTTTTTTATTGTTATGTCCTTGGGTCTGGGCTATTCTTTGCAATATTTACACAGAACAGTTGTGCACTGACCTGTGGCATTTTCTTTGTAGAGCAGTATAAATATTTAACAACAATAACAACAGAGAGTATGCTTATCCCTCGATATTTGGGAAACTTAAAGGTAGTATTTTTATTATTTCAGCAGATCTGTTTTTTTGAGAGGTCTGCAGACAATAACTATCAGTCACATTTTCCATATTATATAATCTGCCTTCTCCCTTGCCCCCCTACCCTCATCCACCCAAAAAAAACCTAAACAGAAAGGCAGAAAGAAAAGCCAGTTGTCTGAGTTCTTCTGGATATCATTAATGTGGCAGACATTCAGATCCATTCTTAGTATGTCAGAACAGATTTACTTATTCCCTGTTGTCACCAGCATTTTGAGCTTATTAATGTTATCATACTCCTCATTATTCTCTCTGTATGTTACAGAAATGTCAGCATTAACTGATCAATGCTAGTTCAAATGTTTGTGATTTCTCCAAGGATTTATGTTCTGTTACCTCCTACCCATGGTAATTTTCTGCAGGAAAACACCTCAAAGTGTGCTTCCTCCTCAGAGGACATGTTCCAATGTGTTTCATTCTCCTACTGCCTTGTCCCATTTCAGTGCAAATACTAGGACTTTGGGTCATAAAGGACACCTGTATGCTTTTACTTTTAAAATCACTGAGTAAATTACTGGCAAAATTAGAACAAGTTTGAGTTATGGGGGTTTGATCACAAAAAAATGACTGAAATAGAAAAGGTCTATGAAGTGCAGCAAACATTAAAAGCAGCTCATGGCAGTAAGTGTCGAGGGGATTGTTGTATAAGGAGGCATGAAACAAACAGTATTTTATGCTGGGAATGAAGAATTTTAGAAGATACAGAGGTCAATAGAGGAAATAGAAGATAACTGAGGGTAAGGCACTATTGAATTTGCAAGTTGATGAAAACATGGGATGAAACTTGAGCGTCATTTAAAATGGATAAACCCTGAATAAATCTTGCATTGGGTGCAATCTAGCAGAGAGTGTGCAGCTTTGGATTTCTATACTTGGTGAGGTATTCAAGACACTTCTCAGACGTGTGGAAGTATTTCTTCTATGCCAGTTTTTATGTTTCAGTGAAGGTGTCCTAACTTTATTTTTATTGGAAAATTTGTGATGAGGCAGCACTGACTCATCTGAGCCACATGGATAATTTTATTCATTTTTATCAATAGCACTTTAATGTGATGGAACCCTAATAATAAAACAAGGAGCTCACTGTCTGCCTTGAAGAGAGACCACGACATTTTCCCCACCTTGGTGAACTTTTAACGTAAACCATAGTGAAATTACGATGTAACCATAAGGCAGGAAAAGAATGAAGCATGCCCTTCATGTGCGCAGATGTGTGCACGTCTCAGTGCACAGAGACACGAAGGTGGTAACGACCGTCCTGAGACTAAATGTACAATATTTTTGGAAAATAATGAGTTCATTGGTTACTTCTACTCTTAAGTGACTCTTTTGGGAACTGTGTATCCTCCTTTGTAAGATACCTGTTTAGGCATCACTGCTGTGAGAGTTCTTTATCTTCTGGAAACACTTGAATGTACTTTAGAAGCAGAGCAAGTAAAGTCTAGGATCTGTAAGAAAAAGCCTGAGGAAGGTGGTGTTTAGTTTGATCTGAGTATGTGTTCTTCACTGGTCTCCAGTTAGAGCAATAGGCCTGACTAGTTTGTTGTTTTTTCTTAGGATTTCTTAGCTTTGTGTGTTGGTGTTTTCCCTCTTGAATCCTGGAGATGTGAATGATTTGGTCTCACTAACTTTAGTTCTCTTTATAATTTTTACCTTTTCTGCTTTACTGCAGACTTTCTCCTAACTTTCTCAGCTCTTTGATCCAAGTAAGTGTCTCACGTCAGAGACAAGCCTTGGATCTTTGATACACAGTTAGATAAATCTGTTAGGGAGGGTGGGGGGAAAGCTTACAGCAGTAGATACAGGGGAAGAGGGCTACAGCATGCCAAAGAGCAGGCTTTTCTTGAGAAAGAGCGGAAAACCTCTTGGCTAGTATTTTTAAAATTAGTTCATGACTGGGGAATAGTACATGTCAGGATATTGTGGAAGGTTCCTGGTTTAAAAGAATAAGCAGTGGCATTGTCTACATTAGCAAGTTGGATGGAAGAAGGGGAGAATACCTGTAAAGTGAAAGAGTTGTTTCTGAGGATGCAATGTCCACATGGGCTTCTTCTGGGCTACTTCTCGTGTGGGGCTGAGGAGCACATCACTGTGCAAAGTAGGAGTAGAGTATGTTAAGTGTGCTGCACTTTGTCTTTCAGCTTACTCACTCTGAAGTGGGGACCATTGGGTGATTTGCTTCAAGATGCACTCCTTACACCACTTTACTTCCTTGGCTGAACTAAGAGTTTAATGTCAATGTATGCATTAACTTTTTGATATGTTTTGCTTTTCTTTTTCATATCCTAACCACTAGCCAGCATGTATTCCTGCAGTCAGTACTCACAGTCAGATTATATTGTAGAACTATTATGGGTGAAAATTCTACTTTGCAGAAGGGATTTGGGGCTTTTGTTCTTTAGCCTGTGCTTTTATTCTGATTGTTACTTTATGGCTTGGTCACTTATTCCCTACCTGGTATGAATGAAAGCCTACTTCTGTGTGACATTGCAAAATTAACATCACAGAAACTTTCTTATGCAATAGAGCAATTAGGATCACTAGTTTTAAACTAAATGGTAAATGTAAGTACAGCCATAGGAAATCCACTTTTATATTGACCATTATATGGCATGCTTTTTGGAGATATTTACCTCATGCTCATCTTTAATGCTCTGTAGAATCAATGTGCCTTTATTATCTTTATAGCAAAAGTCTTGAGGATGTCCAAGGGAGAGCTGGGGAGTTGTGAAAACAAATAAAATGTATTTGCAGGCTTTTGGTGAGTTAGCCTTAAGTGTCCATAAATCCCTGTATGTTGCTCAATTCTGTTAGACTGTTGTTTTTCAGATGCCTGAAGTTAGACTGCTTAGTTATTGCCGCAAGTCCCTGCCGTTGAAGGATATGATTCCAAGACTAATCAACAAATGTAGCTCAAAATGCCCCCATAGCAGAAGGGTTAAGGGTCTAAGATGTCAGTAGGTACTTTGGGACTGATCCCACAATCCATACTGTGATAAATCTTGCAGTGACCCAGCTGTGTTTGCACGAACTTGCAGTAGAACCTGGTTTCGGGTTTCTGGTGCACAGTGTCGGTATGCTTGGCTGTTTTCTGAATTCAGCTTTAGCTGCTTTCTCTCAGACTTTTGTCAAAGGACGTAGGCTATGCACATGACACTATGAATTCATGAGTTAAGTGTATATGGGCAAGGGAGGGGGAAGGGAAAAAACCCAAACAACCTGGGAGGGATGGTGATCCAAGATGAATTTTTTTGCTTTAAAATGAAACATGCTATTGTATTATCTGTGGCACCCAAGAGGTGATACTAGGGGTCACAGAAGAGCTCCAAGTTGCTCAGAATTAAGAAAGTAAATCTCAGCTGCCAGTTCAGGCTCTGCAGATATGACCAAGAATGACAGATAGATTTTTTTTTTTCCACTAGATTTACTCTCTGATATCCAAGTTTATCACTCAAGCCAGAACTGTTTATCAACCTTCCTGTCGATAATCCAAACCTAAGTCATCAAGCTATCCTTTTATGTTTCACTCCTAAAAAACCCTATGAGAATATTCACAATGCTTTTGCCTCAGATTTAGCAGAAGTGAAGGAACACAGGTATGAGGAACTGTGGTCCATTGAATGGTCTCCAAGAAGCATTGGAGCTGATACATGCCATGATGCCCAGTCTCCGAAGGTGTCAGCTAAGCTCTAGTGTGCGGTGAGCTCTAGTATTTCCCTCTCATTGGCGTCTGTTTAGTGGCCATCTGTTTCCAAAAAGCAGTGGCAAAGGAGCAAGCGAGTAAGTCCAGCTGCTCCTTGATGTGGCAAAAATGGATGCAATAGTTTCGCCCCTTGGAGAATCTTGTTACTATAGGAACCACATTGGCCAGGCTCCCTTTTTAGCCTTGGGGCAGATTAATCCTGACCTAGCCTCTCTCCTTCCACTAATAGCATAACAGTCTGAACTTTCTAATGACTGCTTCCTGAACTTTACAGGTCTCAAACCACGTTGGCATCTCTAATCAATAACTGAGCATCCAGTTTTTTTATATAGACAAAATTTTAATTCAAGGAAGTTGTGAGATTAGGGGTGCAAACATACCAACACAGAGAGCACTGTCTTCAGCTTGGTCTGCTTTGCCCTAGTCATCTTCCTCTTTTCCTTATCCAGATTTTGCCAGTGACTTAAGCTGCTCTGGATCTCAGAGCCCACATATAAACTATCTGCCTACAGTGTGAAAGAGCCTTTCTGAACCTGAGCGCCTCATTTGTCATAAGCAGCAAGTGACACTTGTTTTCCCTTTTCTGTTGTCACTGACAGACAAGAAATATTTATGATCCTTCCCGCCACCCCCAGTCCCATAGTAAGTATTGAAGTCAGGCAATCTCTAGACCACCTGCCTGTTGCTGCTGAAGCCTGACTTGAACCCCCGAGGGTGCAGGAGGCTTGTACAGAGCTGTTTGATACAGAGCACCATGTGGTGAAACAGCTTTGCGAGCCGTGAAAAACGGTTCCATTGGGCTGCACCGCAGCCTCAGGACATCTCGTTTGCTGCCTCTGGCACAGTTTTGATAGGAGAGGGAGAGGCTTCAGATTTCTCAAACAGTCTGTGTCAGAGATGGAGGGGTAAAAATAGGAAAAGAAATTAGTTAGTTGAAGGAGTAAGGAATGTCTATATAAATAAAAATGGGGTAATGGGAAACAAAAAGAAACCACTCAAGCACAGCAAATGCAAATGGTTTGTTCTGAGAGAATTTTTCTTTAAACCAGTGTGCAAGAGGAGAGCCACTAAAACTTTCTTTCAGTAAGCCCTATTTCATGTTAATGGGACTGGTGGAAGTACAGCATTAGTGAGATGATTAATGGGGGGGGCTAAGCTTTCTGGCATTCCAAGATTATATTAACATCTTGAAGAGTGATAGAATAACATGGAATCATGCCATAACTGTGGTGCTTTCTATCTAAGCATTCCTCAAGGAAATGGATTTAGTCCTCTGGACTAAGGGAAAGGGAAGTACTGAGGTACAAGCTGCCTGCTGGGATGCTGCAGGCTTTCTGAACAGGGTTTGAAATGGAGAGAAGAAATAGAATTACTGCGTTAATGTGTCCTCAAGGTATACCTTTGTATGACTGTGAGTTTGTAAATATAGCAAGTTAATGATTGCATTCCACTGTACCCTTGTAGTCAGTGGAGTTATAATGGTGCAGACAGCTTGCTGGAACAAACTCAGGTTTGGTCCTCATGTATTTGCATCCTTGTGTTTCTGTTGTGCCAGTGTGCATACTACCTCTCAGACCCTCAGTTTAGTCTTCCTCATCTGCCTTGGACACTGATTTATTTCGCCACCACCACCCCTTGTGGCTTTCCACCTCAACAAAGGCTTCTGGTGGAATAGTTTGGCTTTAGAAAACTTGCTTTATCTATTTACTTGAAGTCTTTGAGTTGTCCATGCTGGTA
Source organism: Corapipo altera (assembly GCF_003945725.1). Classification (NCBI taxonomy): domain Eukaryota; kingdom Metazoa; phylum Chordata; class Aves; order Passeriformes; family Pipridae; genus Corapipo; species Corapipo altera. The sequence continues at coordinate 16,460,469 of NW_020884878.1, read as the reverse complement.
ATTGCCCATGTCATCTCTATATTGATTGCTTTTAGAGCTGCTGAGCTCTTATTACTGCAGCTCACTGGGGAGAGAAGGAGAAGAGTGAAAGATCCAGGTCAGCATGGTCTCAACAATAGATGAGTCTCATCAAATCTCTTTTCTCCCAGCTGCTGAATAGCAGCTTTACTAGTTTTAAATAAAACAAGAAAAGGAATGTGCCGTATGAAGAAGAGTACTAGGAGGAAGAGATGAAATTTTGTACATTTAGGGAAAATAAAGGGAAAATGTGGGGTCTGAGCTACCTGTAGCAGTGAGAAAAGTGAAGGATACCTGGGTGCAAGGTGTGACTATGAATTGCTCTCCCACTGACAAAAACCTTTTCTTCAATAGAGCTCCCATCACAAGAGATGCACAAGAGAACAGTAATGGAATAAATCATTTTCCTGGTTACAACATATGCAGGATGTGATACAACCTACCCACTTCTGATATGTAATAAAAGCATCTAAGAGGCTGAATGTTACCATCTCTGATCATTAGATTTTAACTGGTTCTTCATAGATATGTGTGCTTCTATAAAATGTTGCTAAATATAGGGGTCCCTGTCCTTTACACACACAAAAAAAAGTCAATTGTAGGTGTCTGTTGAGCAGTGTTGCTTATGTTATTGAAATAAAAAGGTCGCTTGTGCCATTGATCTTTGTAATGTGTAGCACAGTGAGAGCTGAGACAGGTTGTCTTATGTGGAGATGGGTATTGCATAATCTGGGAAAGCTGAGAGCTACCAGAGAGCAAAGATCACGGTCCTGGTGTAGCTGTGTGCCAGCCAAAAGTAGCCTGTCCTCCCTGGCTGATTTATGACTGCAACCCATCTTCCTGTAACAGTAACAACTGAGAAGGCTCTGGAGTACCCAGCCTGATATGAAGCTCTTTTAAGAGTTCTCATATAAGGATGTGTGAGAGATTATTGGGCTAGAAATCTCACCAGAATGTATTTCCTCAGGAAGTTGTCAGCATAATCTAATTTGGATTTTATCTGTGTAATCCTTTATGCGCTCCTTTTTCTCCTCTCTATGGACATACTAGCACAAAAACATGAGGTTATCTGGCTCTGACGAACCTTTCTGCAGACTTCTACCTCCAGCTCCGTCCTAATTTGGGAAATACTGATTTCTGTTAAGAAAAAGCAGGACATTTTTCAAGCTTTGTCTGAAAGTTTAGTCTGTTCCTTAGTTCATCCAGTTGGGCAATCACATTTTCTCAAGCCATGCATACCTACAGAGGCAGTCCAATGGCCTGAGCATTTATGGTTGATGCAGTTGCAGAAGCTAGCACAGGCCGGGCACCACCACACTTAGTCTTCAAAGAAGGTTAGATAAGGGGCACACTGTCCTGTGGATGTCCCAGAATATTTCCCTGAAGGACAGCTGACATTAGAAACCTATGGATCTCAGTGTGGTTGTCAATTCAGCTCTCTTTCTCAATAGTTGTCAATAGGGGGTTGTGTGCAGAAGAGAAAGTCTTTTTTTGTGGGTGCTCCCTTCTGTTGGAATAGTGGTAACTTATTCAATGTGCATGTTTAACTTTTTTGTGAGAATGAGGTTATGTTTTGAATTAAAATATGTGTAGTCCTTATTTTTCTTAGAGAGGCAGAAGACTGTTCTTGGTTTTACACCAGTTGTGGGTACTATGCTTTTCCACCTTGGAGAACCTAAAAAGTGCATCATTCTTTTTGCACAGGACTTTTTCTCAGCTGCCATGTGCATGCTAACGTAATTTAATTTAATGATGCCTTTCTGCTCCCCTTTCTTCTTTCTGACTGGAAGGCCAACTATAGTCACTTAGAATTGGGTCACTAAAGTCAATTCCACAAACAAGCTGCATTTCTTTAATCTCTTTCCTTTTCTATCAGTGGAAGAAAATGGCTTCAAATTGTGACTGGTAAGCAGTAGCCACTCTCTAAAAAAGCTCTGTGCTGTTCTGACTTCATAGCTTGGAGATAAAAAAATTGTAACCCATATGGCATCGTGCAGCAACCAGACAAAAAACAATTGCTTAAGTGGAGTGTGTTGGTTTCTTCTTGAACTGTGCAGTAGAGAGAGAATGGGAGATTGAATGTTGCAATGCACCGGAGCAGATGTCCAATAAACACTGATGGAGTTGTTGAGAGCACTATGGGATTATATATAGTTTGCTTGTTGAGTTCTGTTCAGCTAGCTGCACTCCTGAAATTAGGTTTTCTTTACATTGTGCAAGGGGTCTATATGCATGTGTGTGTATGCACACAGCCCATCACTATTTCCCAGCTAACATCAGAAGAAAGAAGGAACAGAAGTTGGAGGGATAAGTATTGGCTTTTAGCTTTTTTTAGATTATCTTTATTTCTTTATTCTTCTCAGACTTTCATCCTGCAACTGCATACGAATAGAAGCAAGCAGACAGATTCTGCCAGGATCAGAAAGCCATGCTGGTTATTTTTCCATTTGCAGTTGTTATAAAGGCCTCATGTTTAAATGACACTTCTTTTCATAAAGTGTAGTGCAAAGGAGACCCATCTGCTCTATAGAGGTGTTGCTTCAATGAGACATATGAAATGAGAACTGTTGTTCCATTCAGAAAAGGCAGCCTGTTTGGTTCAGAGGTATACAAAGGAGATGTCAAATGAAAAGTTGAATTATAAGCCTTACATAATAGGGACTATTATTCTCAAGTTTGGGATGTAATTTAGTAGCAAATGCTGTAACGGGTGTTCCTTTGACACACTCTTCTCTTAGGGTATTCTTAGACTCCTCAAAAATCATGGGATTTGAAACTATTCACTATTTGCAACGTTTATTTATGATGAAAGCAAAGGTTTTACAAATTAAGCTTTGCTGTTAAGGGTACGTACTATACAGCATGGGGAGTGTCATACTCTGATGTTCATGCATTGGCTTGGGACTTTGAGATGTAAGTCTCCAACCAAAGCTACTTTCTACAGTATTCCCTTCCTCTGTTGTAGACAACTGTTAAAAGTGAAACTGGTTCTGTGTTCCTTGTGAGGTAATGCACACTCTGATGTGAATGGACAGACTAAAAGTGCTTTGCTATATGAAACACTAAATGAGACCCAGGTGTCTCTATGTCTCTTTGCACTGTTTCATTTGCATACATGTCACAGATGATTTGCAGGCGTGTAAGCATTTGCCAGTCTAAAAAGCCAGCTGTTTCTTCAAAGTGTTTAGCAGTCTTCCTGCTAAACTTTGGTTTGAACAAAGTGGTATCCAACCTGAACCAAAACTGAACTGAAACCTTTTAGGTGAGAAAAATTCTGTAAGTTTTAGGGGGTAAGGGTTGTAAGGTGGATGGCTCTGCTACTTCCCTTTTTTTTTTTTTTTTAAGTGACTTGGAATGGCAACATGTGACATAAACAGGTGGCAGGTTTCAAGTAAGTGCAGTGTCATAGAAGACATAGAGTTTGTATATATTTACTGTTTCTCCAGTGCCTTTGCAACCAAAATACTAAAACAGCTTCAGAATCCTGTTCTTCCTAGGTGTACATGTTCAAGCTGTTCCACAATCTTGCTGGTCCTGCTGTGCAACACTCATGTATGTCCTCATGTTCTTTAATCTTTCTGTGCAATCTCAAATGTATTTAGTGGGGTTTGCTATGTAAAGGAGACACTTGTGTGCTTGGGAGATGATTCTGTTCCAGGAAGGTAATCTATTAAACCTTGAAATGGTAACTTTTGCTAAACTAAACCAGAAGCTTTGAAGCTCATCTCCCAGATATGCTTTGTACAGCAGAGACTGAGGAAAACAAGTCATTACATGAAAAACCTGGAATCTGCAGCCAGTTTGGTCTCATCAGAAAGGTCAGATTGCTGCTATTGTATCTGAAAGTGTTATTTAAATATAAGCATCATATGTAATGTAGAAGTGGGGTGATATTGGGGGAATGTTGGCTTATAATGGCATTTAGCATGGATGGGAGTGAGAGGGAGAGAATGGGTTTGTTTCACACAGCAAGGTTTTGAACTGCCACCATCAAAAAGACAGCCAGGTTCACAGGGCCTGCTATGAAATAGCATGATAACGATTATTCTGACAGGAAAACTGAATTGTCAGACTGCTGTTACTTTGGGTTGTCTAGGAAGATTATACCTTTCCAGGACAGCTGACAAGTTTTCATAGCAAATAAGTGGCACAACACAGTATCTGTTTCCCATTTTCGGTAAATCCTCCCAGTTAGTTTCCTGACTGTGTATGACATCTCTATTAGCTCACAAGAATAAATCCTGGTGTGATCACTGAGCCTGGTGCTGTCCTGTTTCAGACTGGAGCTCCTTGCCTGAGCACTCACCAAGGCTGCAGGAACACATGTCAACATTGCAGGAAGCACAACACTGTCACTCTGATCTAGGTGGTGGTAGTCTAAGTGATTTCTCTTACTGACATAGCTCAATTTCCTTCCTTTAGGATGTCGACCTTAGGGCTGGAAAAGACCCATGGGCTGCCAAGCCCAAGCTATTGCTACTGCAAGTAGCTGTATCATTTAATTCCTTTCAATAAAAATACTACTTTGTCTCTGAACTCATTGGATTTCTTCTTATACTGTGTTATAGAAAAGCTGCTATGGAACACAAATCCTGTAAGGAGGAGAAACAGTTTCTAATTTGCATCCCATGGTGTGCTTTTAGCCCATGTACTTACATTTCTTTTTGGGCCAGTGTTATCCTTTAACTTAACTTTTCTTCCTCTTTCCTGATTCTCTTCCCTCTAGGGATATTTATGGGTAAGAAAATCACAGCTTTTTAGCCTTCCTTTTGCTAGCTAAATATTTAGGGTAACATAGGTGGAACATAAGACCTTCTGTTGTGCAGTGGTTTCTGATTTTCACAACACCCACTCTTTCTCTTAACATAGATAGCAATTGCTATACCTTGAAAGCCAAAATACTTTTTCTGTAGGGGAAGTTAGATTGCCATACTTTGGGTGCAGGCTAATATTAAATAACACTTTAGAAAAATGTTCACAAGCCCTCAACAACCATCTATTCTTTCTAACTCTGTAGCAGTGCTACGTAACTGGGTGTGTGTGTGTGTGCATTTAATTGTATTGCTTTTTTGTCCTTTTTGTTTGTTTTGGTTGGTTTAGTTTAATTTCTCTTTGTTAATTTTAGCATTTAGAGTATCCATAATTAACAGTAATGTCACAGACGGAGACTGAATTCCATCTTATAGGTTACTGTAGTCTGGCTGCAGAGAGGTTTCTGTAAAATTGGGTTAGCAGGACACCATCACAAGACCTGCTTGTATTTTGACAGCTGTTTCATCTAAAGCAAAAAGATAAAAATGTGGTTTTTTCTTCCCTTTTAATGAAAGTTTAATGTTTGAACCATGATTTAGAATGAAAAGCATGTCAGGGAGACCTTAGAGCTATCAGAGGTGCTGTATCACTGTCTATGCCTGTGATATTTTTCAGCTAGCCTTAGTGTTCTCAAAGCATTGGGAAAGAAGAAAGAATTGCGTAATGAAATAAACCCTGTAACTCTTTTCACTTTGGATTTACATTTGCATGTATCTCAAGCTGAGCAGATACTTATCCTTTGCAATGACTCTATCCTCAGCCCAAGAGTTACAGTAAGACTTTGTTTTTTGCTATCACCCTGTTTAAAAAGAACAGCTAGAAGTTTTTCATTAAAATAGAATGAATTCAGATTTATATAGGGATCATGGGTGTCTTAGAGCTAATTCTCTTGCTTCTTAAACCAATATAAATAAAGCTTTTACATAACTGTAAGCACAATGAAGAAAAAATACAAATTCCACTACACCATGATCAGGTCTGAGACAAAAGTGCCCCACTTCAATGATGTACCATTTTAAAATTAAGAGAAGTCTCAAAAATTATAGCTGGTAACAATTGTTGTAGCTAGTGCTCCCGCCCAAGAAAAAAAAGGCAACAAAAAGTAGAATTGAAAAATCCAACATGTATCATAAGCAACCATACTACATTTTTTATCTTGATTTATGTTAATTCTGGTTTGCCTTACAGTCACTGAGGGTTCTATTTAGTGAAGATAGTTGAAGTCCAGACTTAAATTCTTTACTTCAATTGAGAATTGGAACCAAGGCTGAAAGCCTTACAGTATGCCATCCAAAATGTCTTGTAGTCCTCACCGTTTCATACTGTAAATTGCTACAGAAAATACTACCTCGTCACGGTAACAAATCTCACAAAACTTTGTGAAAATTTCTCTCTTATAGTAAGCTCATTTTGCAATGACAGGAGGCTGAAATATATATACAGTAACAGCAAATCATAGAGGTATTCCTTCAGCTTCTTCTTAAAAATGGAGGGCTTTGGGAGGGAAAAGTGAGGGCTAGGTTATAGGCGACAGAGAGGAAAAAAAGAGAAATGGAACAATAAATTCTTCCCTCTATTACTTTTTAATTACTACTTGGCTCTAACACTGTCTTTTTCTTCTTCTCAAAGCAGAGACCAGGATTTTGAAGTCAAGCACAGTCTCCTTAAAAATAAGGAAAAAGTTTAAATGCAGGATCAGTGTGAATTCTGGATGACAAATTCAAAGTGTTTGGGTAACAGGCACTTCCCTTGCCTATTTTTAGCCATTGATCCTGGATATAAAAAACATTATAGAACTTTATTCATGCTCTCTGTTTTTCTCCATTTGTAGTGTTTAAAATTCCTTGAGATGACTCTTTTTGCAAAGTTTCTGCACAGTTCCTCTCAGCTCTACCAGGTTTTCATAAGTTGCTCCTTCCTATATTGAAGCTGCTTAGTAAGGCATCTTATGTCCTCATGTGCCACAGCACATGCAGGAGAAGTAGAAATTATTTTTGTACGACTGAACCCTGTCTGCTGCACCATGGGCTCAGAATGACCACTGGCATACTTCCTACTGCTTTTTGCTAATCACTTTTTGAAGTAGATCGTAAAGAGGTTTCAGTGTTTTCATCTGCTGCTGTTGTTGTTAGGCCAGGCACGTGGGTTAAAGTCAGGCTAATCAGGTTGTCCTAGAGGCCTGCTCTAAGCACCTCCTGTCTTGTAATCAATCCTTTGTTGCTTCCTCACTAGGCTGAATGCTCTCTTCCATTTAGGCAGTTCACTGTGGTATTTCTGTTGAACACTACTGTGCCATCACTGTATGGTATTCAGGTCCCCAGACCCTCAGTGGAACCCCACTTCCTTGCAGCAAAAAGCAATTTGTAGCTGATCAGTGGTACCTGTCCCTGTTGTTTATCTATAGGTAAAGTAGGTCAGATTGGTTCAAGGATTGCTTCCGCTCAGAAAATCAAAAGTCCAAGGTTTGCTGTCTTGGGAATTGGAGCTCCATAACACAGGGTCAGGGACTGTCCCCTGGTCATATTCAGGTAATTGTCTACTAATCACACAGGTACCTGCACACTGACAAGTAGCAGCTCCCAGCACCTACAGAGTTCCCAGAGCAATCTTTGTTTTTTCCACTGTTTAAGTGCTGCAGCCCAGACCAGAGTTTCTGGTGGTCTTATGCTGACAAATATGCTACTGATACTCTTCTAACAGCATTATTGGTAGGTGTTGTGCTTTCACCCCAGTCGACAACTGAGCACCGAAATTAATTCTACCTCAGCTGAATCCAGCACAATAGGATCCTGTCATCCTGATGGATTCAGAAAGAACATTAGGATTTTGTATCAACATGAGTCACCTCACCCATCTGTACAATTTGGTCCTCTCTAAAACCAGATGTGATAGCAGATCTGCAATGCACAGAGGCACTACATTTCATTATAGGGCAATGAATTTAAGGTAGTGACAGAGTATATTCCTGAACAGGTATGAAAAGAAAATGTCAGTGCTAGACTAGAAGAGGAGAAATGGTGGGTGCTGATCTTTTCAAGACTTTGCATGCCTCTTTCCATCATCTAGGAAAGTTGTTACTGTCCTTGACCTTTTTTACCCTCAAAGCACCTCTGAATCTCATTCCTAGCAGACATGCATCCAGCTGCATAAAGATTTGAATAAAAAATTTTTGGAAAAAAATCCTACTTATTCACTTCAAGACAGGGGAAGACTGACTTCCTATTTGGAGTCACTAACAAATGTTTTCAGTCAATTGCCCACTTATAGTCCAAGTGGGAATATGCAATTCAGACACAATAGGCTGTGTGCTGGGAAACGGATCAGTCAGCAAAACTGCCTTTTTTCATTCTTCTTTTCTTCAACAGACATACCTTTCTTCACAGAAAGGAGGAGGAGGAAAAACCTACACAGCAGGAAACAGTGCAAAACCAGATTTGTTCTTTTCTGGCCAGTTTTAAGAAAAAGAGCAAAGAAATGTAGGATTGCTTCACTTGGGGAATGTTGGAAAAAAGACTTGTCCCACTCTGAAATTACCTTATACCTCTTGATCTGGACCAAAGGTAAAGGGGAATGAGAGAGAAAGGTTTAATTTAATTAATTAATTAATTTTAAACCTCATTTTCTTTGAGGCTCCTGTAGAGTTATTCAAACAAGTTAATTCAAAAGCTTATGAGCAGTAGCTACATGGAAAAAGATAGTACTTGTATGGCTGCTCTAGACATATGATCAAATTTTTCACAAACGGGAAGATTAACAAAGAAAAATAGGCAGCCATAAAGAGATGACCATATACTGCAGGATAGTGTATATGGACTTAAGAGAGACAATGTGTAGATATGAAAACAGCTACCTCACAAAGGCTATGAAGATACTTGGAAGGTGAATACTCATTTCCCATGTAGGCAGCCCATTTATATCCTGTTCTGTGGCATTATTGTGACCACGGCCAATCTGACTAGAATAGACACTTCTTACAATCTTCTGAGGTCCTTTGATGGCATGAAAAACAACACTTCCTTTATTTGCATTTGGTTCCTTTCCATAGTGAATGTTCTCCAAAATTACAGTGAGGCAGAGCCTCCAGGACACCAACACAACTAAATGAAGAAGGAAGTATTTTCTTGTGTATAATCCTACTATGTGCCTGTCTTTTTCTTATAGTGTGTAGGTCATAACAAATTATTGTCTGGTATACCCTAAGCCAGAGAGAAATCAGAGAAGATCAATACCAGTCAGTCAAAGAGTTGAAATATTTTCTGTAGAAGCATTTCATGTCCTAGGTGATCTGCAAGGAAAGAGCATATTTTGACCTATGCTACAGCTGCTGGGTTGGTTAGTATGCTGTGTTGTTTAGGTAATGAGTCAGCTCTTAGAATTTCTAGGTCTCAAGCTTTTTTTTTTTTTTAAATAATGGTTTGAAAAAGTTTTGTAATCATTCATGAACTAAACCTCACAGCTATGTGCTTGGTAGATTAGTCATTTTCCCATTTTATGCAGAAGACAGCTGATTTTGAAAGGTACAGACCATTTCTCTATTGTTCTTATTCGTAAAAAAATTTTACCTTTGTTTATCACATAAATTAACTTTCTTCTTCTAGATAACAACTTTGTGACTCTGTTCTCTTTACTCACCTCTTATGTGCAATTTAGAATCAAGATAATTTCACCTGAAAATAATCTGTATTTTATCTGATCTACCCTTAAAGCTTTTTCCTGTCCATTATAAATCATATGCTGTGAGAAATAGATGATCCATATATATTCAACACCAATCCACAGCTTCATTGGCATCACCTGTAGAGGAAGCAGAACCTGTAGTGGTCCTCATGCTGTGCATCTGCAGGAGAGCAAATGGGATCAGAGGTGTGTAAGAGGTTCAGGTCTTTTTCCCTTTAATGTGACTGTTTTAAGCTTATGAATTACAGTAAGAGATTTCTTGCGCTTGAGAGGTAGGGAGGCTGGGAAGGACCGGTAACCTCAGAGTGTTCAATGGACTCCCTACCTTGGCAGCAGCAGTCATTGCCAAGATAGGAAGGACAGTCACTGTGAACTTTCATGGAGTATGTAAACTTCAGGGAGCTGAGTTGAAGAATGCAAAGGTCTTCCTAGAAAAAAAGTTGTTTTGATGTAGTTGGTAACTTTTCAAACAAAAGTAGTGGTGAAACTTAAGACTAAGGTGAGTTATGTGTCCACAGCTAGAGACTGGGAAGGGATGCAGAAGCAGGGATGGTGCAAGGCTGAGGTAGCAGGGAACTTTGAAACAGCAAAGTTGTGTCAAGGGAAGTTTAGGTTGGATATTAGAAAAAAGTTCTTCACCCAGAGGGTGGTTGGGCACTGGAACAGACTCTTCAGTGAAGTGGTCACAGTACCAAGGCTGACAGAGTTCAAGAAGCATCTTCATGATGTTCTCAGACACATGGTGTGACTCTTTGGGATGGTCCTGTGCAGGGCTAAGATGATCCTTGTGGATTCCCTCCATCTTGGCATATTCTGTGGTTCTGTGAAATAGGAGTATTACAATGCAGCAATGTTGTAAGGGTGAGGTAGACTTTCAATGCAAATAATAGCAATGAGTATTAAGTGGAGAAAAGCTTTATGGGCAATGCTGAAGGGCAAGAATGAGATGAAAAACTAAAGATGCTGCAAATAAGTTGCAGCATATGTCTGAAGTATTGCCACATTGCTTATATGCCCTATGTCTTATATGCCCTACGTCTTTCTTTATCTAGCCCTACTCAGCTGTAATTTGTCTGAGCAAACCTTTTCGTCTGCAAAAAACCCGTGATTCTTCTCCATCCTTTTAAAAGTGAAAAAGGCAGGGGAAAACTATTTTGGAAGAGGATAAAGTGCTCAGTGAAAACAATATCACAGACTGGCTTCCCCACCTCAGTGTCAGTCTCAAAATGCTGATTCCCTTGCACTTACTTTCCTTTGAACTTGAATTTGCCTATAAACTGTTCTGGCAGCGGCTGTGTGTGTTGCATAGTCCTGCTGGAACTTACTGGCTGTTTGTGTTTACAGAGAGACTTGTAGTGATAATGGCTGTAAAATGAAAGGATTAAGCTGGTTACATCTTTGGAGTGCTGTGTAATGTAAGCAAGTCAATCACAAGTCTCTGAAGGTACCATAAAGAGGCAGTCTTTTACAGGGAAAAATAGATGGATGTCCAAATACTGTTGTCTTTGGAGAGTTACTTTCTACTTATACTCTGACTTTTTGGGCGTTTGATTTTCATTTGCCTGCTGTAGCAAAATGCCGACAGTATTATATAAGAAGCAGGCTATGTGGAGAAGGTTGGCTGCTCAGAAATCAATTGCTTATCATTCTAATTGCTTAGTATGCAAAAATGAATTTAGAACAAATTTTAGGAGAAACCAAAACTCAATGCATCTGTGAAGTAATGAAAGTAATAACTGCAGTATCCTTAACATCAGTCTCTGCAAATAAAACTCCACTGGAGATGTGGATTCATCCAGTCTCCTTTCTAGAAAACCATTCCGTTCTCTAGTAAACACCGAGAAAGGAAAAGAATTGGTAGGGTGAACAAAAGGTTATAAAAAGAAGGAAAGGATGGCAATTGAGGAAAAGGAAAATGAAGGTAGTGTTTAATAGGAGAAACTTCCTGCTGCTGAGATTCAGCAAACTGGGGAATGTAAAAGCTTAAGTGCTACCATGGTTTCTCTCATGTTTGTGTGATAAATTAGGAATTTTTGCCACTTCCCTTTGTACTGATAATTATTTGAATATTGCAAAACAAAACAAGACAAAGCATTAGGAAATGGACTAAATAATTAAAATGTTCTGGATTTCTGTCATCTGTTTCACCTGTGGACTTTCAATTGCTTCTTCATAAAATTATTTCATAAACATCCTATCTTCCCTGACAGAATTATATTCTGTCTTAGTAAAAGATGTACCAGTAGAAGTTAGACATTGGGAGAGAGGTAGGTGAAATAAATCCCTATAATTGTTTTTTCATACCTTGTTCTCAAGAACATACAAGTAAAATTTAAAGTAAAACTTGCTGCTGTCACCAGTTACCTCTTTTCTGTTTGGTGGAGTTGTGTTTTTTTGGGTTTGTTTATTTGAGGGGGGGTTGTTTCTTTGTTTTTGTTGTGTTTGTGTTTTTTGTCATTGGATATAGTTTCCTGTATAACATATAAATATTGTTCTCTCTGCAATCCCAGGTTCTTTTCCTATGAGTAACATTGTTAAATACCAGTGAGGTAGTACTGGCCTAAATCTGTTTAATAAAAGAATCAATAGGAGTTGCATGTTGTTTAGCCCATTAAAAAAAAGATGTTTTGACAGCCTATACCTTACTTAGGATTACATTAAATCATTGTTACTTATTTTTGTAGAGAATGAAAGAAAAAAGTACAGACCTTAGTTATTATGATACAGTATCGAGATAGGCTAATCCTTTTTCTTCAACAAGAAGAATTAGTTCACAAGAAGTAGGTAAAACAAGTCTTTAAACTGGCTTTGTAATGATAAAAATTGATTCCAGACTTTCTTTGTTATTTCTGATATATATAGACAAAATAAAGGCCCTCCTGTTCATAAAAGAGGTGTAGAACATGCCTTAACCTCTTATACGATTAGCAGGTTTTCCTAAATGAACATAACAGTGGAAAGATGTGTGTTTTCTATTAGAAATTGCAATTTCTGTGCTCTTTTCTCTACTTTGTCTCTGGGTCGGCACGAACTTCTCATCGCATTGCATTGAATGAGACTGAGTCAGCCAGTTCTCTGTCATACAGCCTATGCCCTCCTAGCCAAGTTTGAGGAGATTGTATTTCATTGATTTGTCTATTTGGCACACTATTCAGGGAAAAGAGAATGTATTTTTGTTCTCTTCACTGCAAGGATCTGCAACAGTGGGCCAATCCCCTGCTTGATCCTTTACTCACTTGTTCTCAAAAACTAGTCTGATTCTGAGTGAATGGTACCATGGGTCAGAATTGTTGGTTTAGGATGTAATGCTGTACTCCCTTTTTATAACTGTATTCCCATTTGATTATTTACCACAATAGTGAAGGAACTTTTTTAAATCTATTTTTCCCTCTAGGAAGTATGTGTATCAATTAGCTGTCGTGTCCAAGCATCCTCTCATTTTGCTTTTGCCAAGAGAATGAACAATTAAGATAGCAAGTCTTTTTTAGGATTTTATTTTCTAAACTGTCCATAAGAAACTTGAAAATGCAAATGGTCAAAACCCTGAAAGTAAATACCTATATTCCCTAGCAGCAGTTTTTTTTAATCAACTGAAGCATTAGCTCTCAATTCAGCTCTGTGCAGAAATAGAGGAGCAGCCTCATGTCCTATAAGTTCTTTCTAAGAACTGTGGCATTAGTCTTGTCGTATTACATCAATTTCCAGCTTGGGTACACAGTATCTGTTTCCCTTAATTCTGTAGAATAACTTAAATTGGTATTTATTCTTTTTCTACTCAACAGTTCCTTTGTTCTATCCAAGAAAGCACTCTTATGAGACTACATGAAGTGCATTGTGTTCTCTCTCAATGTTAAATCAAAGCCATGTCCTCAAATTAAAATACACACACTATCAAAGTATTACCCTTAACTGAGTTAACCCATGGTTGAGTAGAGATCCAAAACGGACACTCTTCACTTACTCAAGAAGTCTCTTTATTTTGTGGAAATTATTTTTAAGCAACATTCAGACACTAAATTAGATACTGTACTTCGAGAAACCATCTTTCTGCTTGTCTTGCTCATATGTGACATCTGCTAAGTAAAAGCATGGGGGGAAAAAGACATCACAAATCTTACTCAAGCTCTTCCACTCAAGATCATCTGCATCTGTGTTCCCTGTGCTTTTTCTTATTGAGGGTGGTATATGAACTTGTTAGGTGCAGATGCCAGTATTATATATAAATAAGCAAGAAATCTTTTAACGTTCCACGTCAGTAATGGCTTCTGTAAATTTGAAAGTCTAACAAACTAAATGAAGGGATAAAAATAGTTAAATACATTTACCCTTCAGTTTGCCTGTAAAGTTTGATTTCACATTTCAGCCTGTCACCCTAACCTTTTCTTAAAACTTACTTTTACAGCATTTATTTCTTTCAAACTGAAAACCCAGGTGATGATCAATACAATAACAATACAAAAGATTGATCTGAGATCAGAATATCATTATATCATTATTTGCCTTAGCTGACATCATATTTAGAACTTGTCTAATGTTCAAGAAAAATAAAATCTGGCCCATTCTGTTGCTGTTGAGTCGTTTCTGTATTAATAATTTCAACATCATTTTTTTCAGTAAATTCAGTAGAGATATCATATAAAAACCCCCCAGCACTGTAAATTTTAGCAGACTTTCTTATCGACTCTGAGAGTTGCTTCCCACAAGTGTATAACACAGCAACTGTGCTTTGTCAAGCATGGATAGTTCTACTGAATAAAATAAAAAAAGCTTCTGGTATTTGATGATACTTCCTGAGAGAGGAACAGCATAACTCGGAGAACAGTGCAGTGGAGAGCAAGAAGAAAGGTCATTAGAATAATATACCTTGAAGGTCTGCTTCCTTTTATCTCTGTGCCTGCAGACAGTGCCTGAAAACTGATGGTGTAGAACAGCTGCACCATATTCCTGATTGTCCACAGGTAGTTTTGAGTTGGCCATAAGAGCTTTGTGGCAGGCAAAAATACAACTGTTTACAAACAGCTCCTTTTAAAGCTTCAGACACTTCAATGTTTCACCCTGTGGACCAAGACTAAGACTTGCAGATGTCCAGCAGCTGTTGGTTTTGTTCTTCTGTTGTCCTGTTGATTTGAACTAGCTAGAGCATGGTAACTGCCTCTTGTTAGGGCATAAATGAAAAGGCAGTGGTATAGGAACACTTGAGATTAAGCAGTCCTTAGGCACAGAAAAATCCAAGTAGAAGAACAGTCTGGATGCTGATGTTTTTATTTCACATGACTTTGCCTATAAATCCAAAACCTGCAAAAGAACAAGAGTGGATTCTTTCTAAACCTTTATTTGGAATGGAGCAAAACTGGAACACAGGGAAAAGTATTATTCAAATATTTAAAAGCTGTGTTGAGGATAGGCCAAATATCTTTCACATAAGAGCGTACACCGTGGCTGAAGAAACTATATGAACTGAAAGGAAATCTCACAAAGTAAAAGAGTGAGAACCATAGAAAGGAAAGATGGATTGCATGTTCAAAGTTAAGTGTGAACAATCTGGAATCTATTTTATCAAAAATTGCTTTTTAAATGGTACTTTCTCTTGCTACAGAAGACAGTATTGAACAAAAAAAGCAGGCCCAATGCAGTTCAATTTGAATTTATCCCTCTGTTATTTTAATATATTTACTCAGGGTTAACAAGTCATTAAGCATCAAATTACTCAGTCTTAATGAATCCCTGATGGTGAAAACAAGCTGCCTACAACTGTACAGTAAAATAACAACTATGGTATGGCAGAAGACTATAATAAAAATCAAGTAAATGCTATGAAATATTTGGTGTGCGGATGCCAGACTGGTTTTGAGAAGTGGTACCATTAATTTAGTTCAGTTGGTTCATTGGCTGTGGGACTATAAGTCTGGTTTTGCTTTCAGGAAAGGTATTTGATTTTGGCCTTTAAAAGAGGTTGAATGGACAGATACTGTATATATACTAATTGCATACTGATTGCCTTGTTAAGTAAGACTTAGTCCTGACAACTTATCAGTACCCAGTCTGACAAATAAATTTAACAAGTAGAAGGAGGAAGGAGTAGTTAAAACAATTTTGTGGTTAAGTGTTCAAAGGTGAGTCTGGCTTGTAAGTTCTGAATGGTTAAATATTGAATTAATAAAGAATCATCATGACAAAAACATACCCAGAGTTTAATGGCTTGCACTAGTGCTTACTGCCCCATCAACTTGCTCCTACAGTTGTATTCTACAAGTATTTTTACCTTTCTAATTATTCTTTTATAGAACAACAGTATATATAAATTCCAGGCAGGCTAATGGCCTCTGTAAGACATCCTTTTTCCTCGTGATGGCAATGCAATGCTGCAGATAGGTTGTATTTGCTTGACTTTCTGACGCTTGTTGGCATGATGACAAGGATGTCTTTCAGTGGGTGACACTTATCCAGGGGTCAGATAGCTGAGCAGTATGTTCTCATAACATGTTGCTGTGAAGGTGCGTTCCAATGACATGACCCCTTCCTCAGCTGTCTCTTTCTCACACCTCTGCCTTTTCTGTCTTTCAACTTGTTTTGCAGAGGGATAAAAGGCAAGTGCTCCTGAGGTTAGGCACTACAAGAGAGCTGAAAGAGAGCTGTGCCCAACACTGAAGCATTAACAATAAGTCCAGCTTCTTAAGTATTTCTCTTAGAAGAGTCTGCAATATAGTTACCATCTCATGTTCTTGTGCAAAAGCTGATTTTCTAAATCCTGACTATGATTACTTTGGCTCTGACTATGTGTCTAGCAGAGACCTGTTGCCTAATGAACAAAAAGATAAACCTTATACTCCACTCGGAAAACACTGGCAACAGCAGAAAGAGCAATGTTCAGCTGGCAAGCAGGGGGATTTTTTCCTCCATGAAAGCAGCCTATAGGTTTCTAACTGAGGTTTCAATAAAAGATTGAGAGAATTACTCTTTGATCTAGGTTTGGGGTTTTTTTTGACAAGTAACTATTGTTTTGGGAATTTTATTGTATTCATGAAATAAGTGAAATTCTGCATTCTGCAACCTCTCTCATTTCACTTCCTTCTCAAGAGGGCTCTCTTGACCTCAGTGGATCGTCAGCTGCTAATGTAACACTTGCTTTATATAGAAGAAATTGTTGGTCTGATATAAAATTAGTTTCCTGGCACATCATCAGTATAAAAGTCTTAGAAGAGGAAAAGCAGAAATGTGGCCTTATTTTTCTGGTTGTCTTCTTAGTATATTGATTGTTTTGCAGCATTAGCATCCTCCACAGAGGGGAAGGTCAATACCATTATAACTCCCACTACTCTCACCCACACTTTAAAACAAAATTGAATCCAGTGTATTATTGAAATGAGAAGAGCATGTGCATGCAATTATTTTTTTCACTTTTCAAGTCATACTGAACAATGGACACCTGGCATATCAGCCATCAAACAGAAAACTAACAGTACTAATAGCAGTGCAGATTCAATGCTGATTTAATTCTGACTTCAGAAGTTAATCATCTCCAACACGATGGATGGTTATTTAATGAGAAGGATTCATGGGTTCTAGAAACCACACTACAAGGTAGCAAATCAAATCTGATGCCATCACCTCCTTACTGAATCATTATTTCGGCACCGCAGAACAGCCGGACAGCTTCATTGCTCAATACAGCCAGGAAGCAGGGGATTGCAGCAGGAATCAAACTCTTCAAGCTACAAGGCATGTGAATATGCAACTCTGAACTAAACTTGCACACAAATAATTAATGTAGTAATGGGCAAAGTAATAGCAGAAACCAAACCATATGAACCTTTCTCAGAAATAATAACTAACTGATATTTTTGCATGTTCATAGGTCATTATCAAATGCCAGTGGTTTTTTTTAGAGACAATATTAATTGAAAAGTTTTAGGAGGTTTTTGTGGTTTTGGTTTGAGTTGATTTTTTTTTTTTTTTGTGGATTAGTTTTATATTTTTCAGCTGTTTCAATGTTATGGTTTTCTTAGTATTTTGATTTAATTTAGTGCTAATGACAGCTGTGAAAAGGATAATGGTGATTTCTGTTAACTTGACTAGCAATTATGTCACAGGCATGATATATGGAAAAGTCTCTGTACCACCCCCCCACACACACACTTTCTGTACCTGATTGAGTGGCTTCTTGGCGACCTGTAAGGCAGTCAGTGTAGGTGAAATTGTCAAAAGCAAGGGAAAGTAAGTATTGCTTCATTTGCTGCTTCTGTAAGATGGACTGATCCGCCCACTGGCAAGAGAACTAAATTCCACCTGCTGATTTCATGCAGTCCACTTAACACCTGATAGTGGTGACTTTCAGCCTCTTTTTATGTAGATCAAATTGGAACTGGTAAGCTAGAGGTTAGAAGTTTCAATACTTTTCCTTATATTCATCTAATATTTTGTTCACTTCAGAAATTTAGCTCCAATTAATTTTATTTTTTTTGTTGGAGGATCTTGTACGAATAAATCTGCTTCAGTCCAGAGAAGGTACTACATGATTTAAACTTCATTTTTCTATATGAAAAGATGACAGTGGTATTTTCACTAAGGTAGCAAAATGCGTGTTACGTTATCATGTTATTTTTCAGTATCTGGAGAACATTCATTAGGAAAGACCATCAGAGTAGTGATAAATTACTTGCATTAATTTTTATGCATACAAGCTTTTCCTCTGGGAGGTTCAGTCTTCATGCCTTCCCATTCAGAGGAACAAAGAAAGTAGCTGATTTCTTTGTAGCTAAAATTGCGCTGAAGTGTAAGTTATTTTGCTGCTACTACAGAATGCTGAGCTGCTGGTGGGAGACACAGATGTAGATGCCACAGTTGTATATCTGTTGTCTGATATATCAGTAGATGCTGCTTGACTTTGTCTTGCTTCTATTCTTTTTTTGCGAACTTTTCTAATCCTGACAATGATACCTTGAATTTATTTGTACATTCTTTCATTTCTAGCATAGTCAATGTTCTTTCAATACATGGTTTCCTGAAACCTTTTGTACCACTGATTCCTGACTCAGAATTGCTGTGAAGTCTTAGGAACAGCAAGTGATTATGCTCAAATAACAATCATTGTACAAGTGTGATAATCTTAAAGGGAGTCACATTTTGGCAAATACATTTGCAGCCAGTCTTTAGAGATGCAGGTTTGGTCCGAGAAAAGAAGAGACCTAAGGCGTTGACCTGCAAGATTAAAACCTCAATTTTCATGTTTTGCTAAAGCTGATAGAAATATAAAGAAAACATCTTCGTAAGTAAATAAATATCCTTTGGTTTTTCAGGCTCTGAGGGGTGGGGGGAGAAATGTATGAGTTCTAGGTGGAGATGTCACACCACCACACCACTTTAAGGACTTGTTTTCAGTCCTTACATTCAGGAAGTTTTTTTTTTCCTTTGTGAAGTATACAGGTAGGTAGATTTAATATTTCTGATGCACAGTAAGAAAAGGACTAGGAGGAAGGGAAGAGAGGAAGATGTCCAGTTGAGGGAGTAGCAATGGCTAAAGTAAAAGTTCTCGTACACCAGTGCTCTGTGAAGGCCTAGGGTAGGGTTAGAGGGTTGGAAAAAAAGAAAGTCAGATCAATTAGTAAAGACAGATCCATTTAATGTTGCTATGGACAAGGATTATATATGAAGGTAAAATAATTTCCCTCACAAATAGAAAGAAGCTCTTCTGACCACTGTATTATCCCTTACAGAAACTGAATTAGATCACTCTCTCCCTTTCGAGTTGCTCTTTTATGCATTAGTAGGGACTACAGAAGTTGTGTATGTCCTGGTTAACAACACAATAACCTTGCTTTGTGCAAGCAGTGAGTTGTCTCCTGTCCTCATGGTGCATCAGTTACTCTAACGAGAACCTGCCAATAAGGATGTATTTACCCTCACTAAGGGATATCCTTGGGTGCCAGTGATTATTTAATAGATAAATGTTTCTTCATCTCTTAAATGTGCGAGGTAGGCTGGCTGCCATAGCACATCATTCAAAGTATGCATCAGTCCTCACAGACAGACACAGATCTTAAGGTCCCAGCACACTCCCAGCTCATCTTTCTGTGTCATACATGAGGTTTCACCTAAAAGCTAAAAGCTATCCTGTCATTACTCTTTCAAAGGCTGTCACTGCAATATCACTCCACAGGGGCATGATTCAGATCCAACTGAAGTCAGTAGGAAATATCCAGTTGGCTTCCTGAATGCTATGCATGATTTGAGTGAGCTGAGGACAGCAAATATAGAACAGACATCCGTGACGTGGTTGTGTTCAAGTAGCCTTTGAAATGGAGCATCCTGGGTGCATGCGTGGAAGCACCTCTGGCCTGGATGATACCTCAGGGGGCAGCTGGCCGGGTTGCTTGCATCCACATTGCTCTAAGAACAGCAATCCCTTTCTGAACAGCAGTGCCCATAATGGCCCTGTTTTTGCAGGGTTGGTGTCAGTGTGTTTGAGTCTGTAGCTGTGCACTGCAGTAGCCTTGTTCTATGGCAGGTGGACCGTGATGCTGGGGGAAGGGTACCATGTGTGCACCATTTCTATTGCTGGCAGGCATGACAGAAAAGGAGAGGATGCCAGCTATTACATCAAACCTTGGAACAAGAGGTGTGCAGAAGAAACATGCTCTGGAGTTATTGCTGGCAGATCATGCCAACTGATGGAAGAATTGCCTAATTTGGATAACAAAAATACTCTGAACTATAAGCAGAAATTTCTTAACAATTGTATGCTGTAGAAGTAGTTAACAAGACTTTCTTTATTTGAGCCTTGGAAAGTCTCCAAGATCCACTGGAGAGAAATTAGCAAATGTCTTTTTGTTACCTGAAGAGAAATTGTCTTGCTGAAATGCAGAGGCATACTCTCTCCATCATCACCACCTAGTTAAAACCAAAGTGGTTCTGGTGGGGGAACAAAAAGAGTGTGAGTATAGGGCAAAAAGACAGAGTTAAATGAAGACTAAATGAAGGGGGAGGAGAAGAAGTGGTTTGGAAATTTTCTGAGGTATTTCTAACCAGTGAGCCCTACAACTGCAAACAGCAGGCAAATCTCTGTCCTAGTCATTCTGCAAATCTACTTCTATTGCAAGAAGTGATTAGTGGAAGGGTCATATGCTACCATAATACAAGGGAAACAGGGAACTTAACACAGAAATGTTTTTGGCACTGATCCGTCCTCTAGACCAATTTTGAAATAAGATATATTCATCGAGAACTGAAGTTTTTACTAAAAAGTCTCATTTTAATGTTTATTTCAGCAACCTAGTGTAATACATAAGTTCTGCTCCTTTTTGTCTTGAAACTGAGGTTAAATGGACTAAGGTTCAAGAACTGTGAGCACACATTCCTGAACTGACCCATCTTTGCCACTGTTTTGCAGTATGTTCTTCTGGGCATCTATTCCAAACTGTCTGCTCTCTGGCCTTAGTTTCCCCATTTGTAAATGTGAATAGCTCTTGAGATGTGTCATATGAGATGTAAAGTGATTTGAAGCTGTAAGATATAAAGCTTTGAGAAAGCAATGGGCTGGAAAAATGATGTGACTTGATCTTTTAGAATAATATATCTGCTCATTTCTAATTTCTGAGATTCTGTTCTGACCCATAAGTGCAGAGCTGGTCCTAAGTACAGCAGCCTTCCTGTCAATGGCAGCAGTAAATTAAGACTGCTGATCTATTTTGAGGCTTTAGTTCTTTTTGATGTTTATGAACCCTCCTTGCTCTCCATGAAGTAGTCATGCTGAAGGCTAATTAAATGTGGGTGTGTGCATATTTGATCCTTCCCATTGTTTCTTGTTAGTCTATGTGCTAAAAATCATGGGTTGTACCAGCTTGTCAAGCAGGAGGCCAAAAGGCAAAAAGAGACATCAGTAGATTATGTATGAATCTGTGGCAGGCAGGCAGAAGGGAAAGGTTAAGCAGAGGATATTATAATGCTTCAGTGCTAGTTGGTTGAATTACTGCAGTCCAACCTCTCTACCAAGAGGTGACACAGAATTGTAACTATTTGATGTGTGAGTGAACAGTGGGCTGCTAATTAAATATAAGATTTAGGAATTATAAGATTTGTTTATAGTTTTGAACACATTGTCTGGAAAGGTTTTTTTTTTTTTTAACTCTGCTGTAGTTTCCCTTTCTGCAAAATAGACCTGCTACCTCTTTCAAAATCCGATTAAAAGACTTGTGTCATAAGTATTCATAGAGTGCTTTGAGATGTTTAGCAAAAGACATCTACAAGTTCAAGGAGTTGCTACACTTACATTAAACTTTTGTCAGTAAATGTTCATTTAATCTTTAAACCACAGACATGTACACAGACATCCCTGAAAGAGCTTATTCCTGAAACAGAAACACTGGAACCTCAAGTTGCATTCTTTCATTCCTAGTACACAAGAACAGGAAAGCTTGGAGAATCTGAGTCACCTGCTGTCTAGGTAAAGGCCAATAATTTTAGATTTCTGTGGGCATTAAAAAGCACACCCAAAGAAGTATTAAGCAGAAAAAGAAAATTACTAGAGGAAATCACATTTGAGAAAGTCACCTCTGAGGTCTCATTGGGCTCCATCCTTATTTTCCAATTCCAGGTAATACTAATCCCATAATATAGTAACTGTCCCAGCTCCTGTACTTTAGAAGTCAGTGTCAACTTATCTACAGTGGAAATGATACAAAGCCCTAGTTAAGGAAGAAGTCTGTGGTATTTAATGTGTTTCTGATTCCCTATTCCTTTTTCTACCTTTCGTTATATCGTTAGTGACACTGAACTCCTTCAGGGTCTGGCTGTGTGTAGTGCATGTAGTGCATGTGGGAGACCTACATGGGCTGAGACCAATGACAGAATGTATGCAATATGTTTAGAAAATTGTCTGCACAAATTGTTACCATTATTTGGACAGCTTTCCTAGTTAGTTATTCCTATTATCCAAAGTCTAAGATGACCATAAGTAAAAGTAACTTAACCTAAAATCTAGAGATCAGTTAGAAACTGGCATTCCCAGGGGAGGGATAACTGATTGTTGTTTTCTTGCACTTTCCTCAGAACAGAGAAGTCTGCAAGTGATAAAATAGGAACTGTGACTGTAATTATTTCAATTAATTGATATAGCTATCCCCCCAGGGCTAAATTTTCACTAATCCTTATGTGCACCTTCCCTGGGAGTAAGATAAATAATTTTATAGTAGTATGCATCCAACACTATCCATCAATAGAGAAACTACAAGAAGTTACTTTTAACTGTGATTTTAAAAAAAGAAATCTTCTAGGAAAAGCCCTAATTTTTTGTTCTATAGGCAATGGGTATGAACAGATCTTTAAAAACACTTCCATATCTGTGTGCCCTCCCATTCTTCACTGTACCTTGGTTGTGTGTATGATATTTATGAAATCACCAGTTAGCTGACCCATAACTAGCTTTAATGGCATTCTTATATGCTTTGTAAATTGAGGCATGTAATCTGATAGGACTGTTTGTCTTATGTCACTGAATGAATCCTGTTTGAAACTTTTGAACTTTCACCATTCAGAGTTGCTCATATTTATTTCAGGTGGAAGAAATGCACTGAAGCTGTTTGGAATAAATATTTCACTCCAATGCAAGCCACAGAGAGAAAGTGTGTATACAAGATGTGGCTGAGGAAGGACTGCTACTTCACTTATTTATGAGTGTAAACAGAAAGACCAAGTAATGCAGAGACCTTTAGAAAGGTTTGGAGCACAGGGTGGCCACAGATAGTCTTTCACAGATGTGTTTCCCAGCCTGGGTGTCTTGTCTTCACTAGGGACTCAATTCCTCCTAGTTTTGTCATCCACTTATGTCTGAAATTGCCACAAACATCTTGGGTACATCTTAAGCAAATTGTTTTCTGGTTTCTCTAGAAATGACACTTAGCATTTTCTTCTTAGTCTCTTTCTTGCAAAAGAAATTAATCATTTAGAGCGTTTTATAATTCTAATTGTCTTTTGTTGACCTTTATTTTAAAATACTTAAATGGATATTCTACTGCTTGTGCTACATATACAGTTCCAAAACCTTTCAGAAGTAAGAACCTTTATGATTTGCAGGGTGAATACTTGGAATCTGATATTACCTCCAGGCATTGCTGCTTGAAAGGCTTTGAGTTTACATTCCTTGTGTATATTATGATAAGCTTCTGATGTTAGTGTTGGCACTTTTATTATTCAGATGTTGTATCCTTATTGATGTAGTGTCTAGGTCAAGGCTTTTTGTTTGGTTTGACCTAATCAGGGTGATGTATAACAGGTGTATAATTTGGAACTAGAAGCTGCACATATCATAAGTGCACTTTTTTCTTTTTCCCCTAGCCTTCCCAATTAAATCTCATTCTCATACATTTTGTAATGTCCAGAATCCCTTTCTGGGATAATTACTAGAATATGTTCTTTTCAGTCTTGAAGCATGTTGATATTAGAGCAATTGTTAATCATATTGTCTGTGAATATGCCTATGATATTTTATCAAAACTGGAACTATATTGGGGTAAGGAGTAAAGTAGGGATGTAGCTGGTGAAATTGGTGGAACACTGTTTTGTTTCATCAAATAAACCCACCACACTGTCATATCCAATCTCTTTTGTTTCTTTTCTGCTTTATTACAGGAATTGCACACAAAACTAGTTATCGGTCTTACCACATATTGCATTGCTGGTGATGATCAGTATTGAATTATGAGGGATGTTAGCATAATTTTCAACACTTTAATTGCTTCTCCTATCCCCAGTGAAATGTTACATTAAATAGCAACAGTGACCAGGTTGCATACAATTTCCATAATTCATTGGTGGGACTTCATTATCAAAATCGCTAGCATTGAGTCATGTGACTCTACCTGCATCTGTGTGTTGCATCTAAATGATTTTGTTCAAGACAATGTCCTGGTAAGGACTATGTGGTGCATAATGGGCTGGAGGAGGAAAAATTGATAGAGTAAGATGAGGGAAACACAATACAAATGTGTATTATATAGACCACTAATAAGGTATTGTTTGTCCCTAGAACTGTAAATTTAGTGTGAAGTGCTCCATCCCTGCCATAGTTTAAGGACGGGAAGAGGTGATAATTGGTTGGGAATGGGGTGTTAGATAAATTGGCAGATACTGGCAATGGCCAAACAAAATGAGAAAACTTAGATCTTCTGTTTGGTCTTTTTAACATTACTGTCACAGATAATGCTAAGGTCTTCTCTCAGGAACTAAACAACACTGAAATTGGTGAGTATTCCTGTATATTTCCTTTGACAATCACCAAGGCACTGCCGTGATTACTTTGACTCCAGTGCATAATCTTCTTTCCTTCTGATTAAATATTATATATAACATACCATTTTATTGTACTGTAACAGAATTCTTTTAAACAGTAAAAATGGTAGAGGTCCTTACTATTTCAGCCTATGTTAAGATGTTCTTAACATAGAACATAGGCATGGAACAACATATTTGCGGTAAGCAAAATTTATCCATTCCTTAAAATACTGTTTCACTTCTGTCTGAGCATGGATTCCTACCACAAATCCGCTGTAGTGCTGTGATGTTTTGGGGTGGGATGCAGCAGAAGAGATAATGAAATAGAGTAGTTGAAACTGTGGATGGAAAGGACTGTGGAAGACTCAGTCAAACCAAATCAGATCAGAACTGTCACCAACGTTGAATTAGGTCAGTTCTGACTTTATCTAGCCAAGTCTTAGAAACCTCCAGGTGACATTTGCTTATGAGATGGAGCCCATCACTGCGCTGGGAAACAACTGCTCCTCAGTGGTTCCCATTCACCACACATACTCTTGCAAGCAGGTTGTATTGGGGATGGTATTAAAAGCAATGTTTACTATTGCTAGAAGTTTATACTGAGGATACACTGCAAAGTGCATACTGAGAGTATATATACTGTAAATACAGTGCACTTCTGAATGTTATTAACTTTGAATATTAGTACCAACTCATTATTTCATAAATGTGCAAACTTGCTGCTATGAAATTCAATGTGTGTCTTAATGTAATGTGTTGAAAGACCCAATCGAGTCACAGTAAAGATCATCTTAATAATAAGCAGTCACCAGTGTGTTACCATGTTGTTGTGTAGTGTCCCTCAGAATTTCTCTGATGCTTCCATTCCAAATGTCAGCCTCTGATCAAGAGGAGATTGTGCTCAGTTGTTAAGCTGTGCACCGTGTGAGACAGGACTGTTCTTGCTACAGCCGATAGAAAGGGTTGAGCCATGTACATAAACACTTAATCAGAATATTCTTGTTATTTCAGTCCAGTGGTTGTAAAAAGGAACTTGATACTAAATGTCATTAAAAAATATGAAAGGAAGAAGTGTGTGTGGTGGAAACCAAACCAAAACCAAATGCCACACAGGCAGGGATAACTTGATGTCTGCCTTTTTGGGAAGAGATCTGGTATCTCAGAGCACAAGTTAGACTGCATGGCGTGTTCTGCTCCCTGCATTTTCAATAAGCATCTCTTGAAACACTCAGGAGCTGTCAGCACTTGACCAGGAACTACAGTTCCCACCTGTTTTCATACTCTCCTGAAGAGAATTCAAAAATCTAGTTTAAAGAAAAAACTATCAAATATAAGTACTATCTAGCTGTCTTGATCAATTTTCTTCATGGATTAAGTAATTTATGTATTTCATAATTTGTTCAAAACACTATTGAAAGGCACATGTTGCTGAAGAGAAACTGAGCAATAGACAAGCTTTTGCCAATGAATCAGCTATCTTTGCAGGCTGAAGCCTTTTAAAATGTAATGGAGATATGGCAAAGATAAGAAAAATGCAGATATCTCATGCAACTTTGACAATATGAAAGAAGAGTTGCAAAGAGGGAGAGAGATGTATAAGACATAACCACAGTGAGCTTATTTCTTCAGATTGTAGAGGAAAAGTAACCAAACAAATGGAAGACCGGTAAGTAATTATATAAAGGTTTTAAAAATTGATTCTCCATCCTGTTAAAAGTTTAAAGAGAGCTAGTTTTACAACTACTTCCTTACAAATTCTTTGATTTTTTTGGCTCCCATTGTGTTGTTTGTCTCTAAGATTAGTATTTTGTGAATCAGATAGGAGATTTAATGGTGAATGAAACTAGAAAGAAAAGGAAATAACAGTTATGCAGAATGACAGTTATACCACAAATGCAAAGAAATAACAGTTAATGCCATCTTTCTTGACATATTTGTGGTGTAGGGTAGTGGTGCTCGGAGGTGATTAAGGGATTTTTTACCCTTTTTATTAGACAAACTACAAAGTCTGAAGTTTTTAATGTCATTGTCCTCTCGCTTCTGCTCATACTGGTGACAATACAAGAAGAACATAATTATTTCCATGATTTTGGGTATTTATCTGTCTTCCAGTAACCTCAACAGGAAGGCAACTCAATCTTGCTTGGGCCTTTAAAGCTTTGGCTTATACTTCCTTGCCATGCAAACTCTACTTTAGTCACATTAACTATGAGGAAGCCAGATTCCGTGTGTGAGGTGGGGACAGAGTTGAGTAGCCTGTCGGAACTGCAGAATTAAAGGAATTGTAGAATAGGCAAGGCAAATATTGCAATAAAGCTGGTTTCCTCCAAATTCCAATTTTCCTACACCAGTTAGAATAGGTTAGAGTTTTTTCAGTTGAAAGGGACCTACAAAGGTCATCTAATCTAACTGCCTGACCACTTCCTGACATGCCTTCTAGCCCTTTCACTAGCTTTGTTACCCTCTCTCCTTTGGGCACTTTCAATTACCTTCACATCCTTCTCACATTGTGGGGCACACCAACATTTAATAGGGCAGGAAAACCACCTCTTTTCACTGACTGGCTGTGCTGTGTTTGATGCACCCCAGGACATGATTTGCCCTCTTGACTGCCTGGGCACACAGCTAACTCACATTCAGCTGCTGCTGACCATCCCCAGATCCCTTCCTGCAGGACTGATATCCAGCCACTCCTCTCCCAGTTTATACTTGTGCTTTGAGTTACTCCATCCTAGGTGTGGCATCCAGTATTTGGACTTGTTCAGTTTCATACTGTTAATGATTGTCCAATGCTTCAATCTATCTAGATCTCTCTGCAAGACCTCTCACCCTTTAAGAGACTCAACAGCAAATCACAATTTGTTGTTGTCAGCAAACTTGTTGACACTGCATTCAACTCCTTTATCCAGATTGCTGATAAACATATCTAAAAGAATTGTCACTAAAATTGAACTTAAGCACTAGTGGCCGACCAGCCACCAACCAGATCACAGAATCACAGAATACGCTGTGTTGGAAGTGACTCACAAGGATCATGGTGTTCAACCCTTAGCCCTGCACAGGACCATCCCCAAGAATCACACCATGTGCCTGAGAGTATCATCCAAATGCTTCTTGAACTCTGGCAGGCTTTATGCTGTGACCACTTCCCTGGGGAGCCTGTTCTAGTCCCCAGCCACCCTCTGGGTGAAGAACCTTTTTCTAATATCCAACCTAAACCTCCCCTGACACAACTTCAGGCCATTGGGTCCTGTCACTGGTCACCACAGAGAAGAGATCAGTGCCTGCTCTTCCCTTCACAAGGAAATTGCAGACTGCAGTGAAGACTCCCCTCAGTCTCCTCCAGGCTTAACAGACCAAGTGCCCTCAGCCGTTCCTCATACGGCTTCTCCTCAAGGCCCTTCATCATCCTCATGCTCTCCTTTGCACACACTCTAATGGCTTAATCTCTGTCTTATATTGTGGTGCCCAAAACTGCACACAATATTCAAGGTGAGGCCACACCAGTGCAGAGCAGAGCAGGACAATCCCCTCTCCTGAGGCTGGCGATGCTTTGCCTGATGCCCCTCCAGACATGGTTGGCCCTCCTGGCTGCCAGGGCATTGCTGACTCATCTTCAACTTGCTGTCAACCAGGACCCCCAGGTCCCTTTCCATGGCACTGCTTTCCAGCATCTTATTCCCCAGTCTGTCTGTACCCCACTCTGGGGTTGACCCATTCCAGGTGCAGAATCCGGCACTTCCCCTTGTTAAACGTCATATGGTTGGTGATTGCCCAGCCCTCCAACTTGTCGAGGTCTCTCTGCAGGGCCTCCCTGCCTTCAAGGGAGTCAACAGTTCTTCCCAGTTTTGTGTCATCTGCAAACTTGCTTAGTATCCCTTCCAGTCCTTTGTCCGAGTAATTTATGAAGATGTTGAAGAGCACAGGGCCCAAGATGGAGCCCTGTGGAACCCCACTAGTGACAGGTCACTGTTCTGATGTTCCCCCATTCACTATTATCCTCTGTGCTTGACTCGTGAGCCAATTCCTCACTCACCACATGATGTTTTTATCCAGCTGTGTACTTTACATTTTGTCCAGAAGCATCCTGTGAGAGACAGCATTGAAAGCTTTACTGAAATCCCAAAAGATTACATCAACTGGCTTCCCTTGATCAGCTGGATGAGTAACTTTGTCATAAAAGGAAATCAGGTTTGATAAGCAGGACTTTCCTCTCATGAAGCTGTGCTGACTGCGACCAATGACAGTGTTCTCTTTTGGGTGTTTTTCAGTATTTCCCGGAATAATCTCCATAACTTTACCAGGCACTGAAGTGAGACTGACAGGCCTGTAGTTTCCAGGGTCCTGCCTCTTGCCCTTCTTAAAAACTGGGACAATGTTCTCCAGCTTCCAGTCATCTGGGCACTCTCCGTATTCCCAAGACCACTCAAAAATCATCAAGAGAGGTTTTGCTATGAGATCAGCTAGCTCTTCAAGGATTCTTGGATGAATCCCATCAGGCCCCATAGATTTGTAGGGATCCAGCTGGAGCAGCAAATCCCACACAGTTTCAGGGTTGTCTGGGAGTTGGTCATTCTCACAGTTGTGGTCCTCTGGCTCAGGGAACTGAGACCTCCTTGGTCCATCATCCATGCTGAAGACAGAGACAAAGAGAGCATTAAACACCTCTGCCTTGTCTCTGTTCCTCTTTGTGAGGTGATCATCCTCATCCTGTAAATGATGTAGCCCCATTCACCACAACCCTTTGAGAGCTGCCGTTCAGCCAGTTCTTAACCCGGTGCACTGTGTACCAGCTCATCCCGCAGCTGGACAGCTTGTCCAGAATGGTGCTGCGAGTGACAGTATCGAAAATCTTACACTAAAACACAGGAAAAACTGCATCCACCACCTTCCCTTCATCCACTAGGCTGGTGATATTAACCTTCAGGAGATTAGGAAGCAGGTTAAATGTCTCTGAGGCTTATTCTCAGGACTGTACTGGGGATCACAGCTGGTAGGATCTTCATGCTGTGGATATTACAGTGCTGGGACTTGAACAGATGCTAATCAAGGTACTTTGAAGAGACTGTCAGCAATGCAATTATTATGT
Organism: Corapipo altera; assembly: GCF_003945725.1. NCBI lineage: Eukaryota > Metazoa > Chordata > Aves > Passeriformes > Pipridae > Corapipo > Corapipo altera. The sequence continues at coordinate 16,430,609 of NW_020884878.1, read as the reverse complement.
GACTACTTGTGGTTTTCTTTTGTCTAGTAGTTGCTGGCATCTTTCTAAAGATGATTCTTAGAGTGATATCTTAACAGATTGTGATATTGTTCCTCTTTTGCTCTGCTCTTACAGGCCTTGCAAAAATGTACTGTCTAAAACATCTTATGCTGGTAGCAGAGAATGTGGATTGTTGCATGAGTTTATCCTTTTCCTTTCTTTGATTGTAATAAAATGCACTATGTTTTTATTTGTGCTGGTATCAGCTGGAAGGAATACTGGAGTTATCATCCTACGTTCTTTGAAGGAAAAAGTGTAAGGTGCAAGTGGAGCCACTGTATCTTCCTTTAAAAAAAAATACTTTTAGACCACATCGTTTTGAAAAGTGATAAATGAGAAAATGAATAGTCATAGGGACTTAATCTTACCATGATAGAAAACTAGGTAACTTCAAGGTTACAGATGTACAGAAGCCAAGAAAGATAGAAATTAAATATTTAATAGGTTAAGTCTAGTGCAATCAGTCAGAAGAATCAAGGACAAAAGAAAATCTGTGGCAGTGACTGATGGAATATGATTTCTCACACATTGGAGTCATATCTTAACTTTTGTGGCTTTTTACAAGTTTTTTGATGACAAAAATAGTTGGAAAAATATCTTTCTATTTTGCTGAAGTTAAATTACTTAATTCTTTTAGAAAAGCATCAAGAAATCCATCTTTTTTTTTTCTTCACAGTAGCTGCAGAGAGGGTGGAAGGTTGGAAAGGGAGGAAGATGTCAGGGAAAGGAAATGCAGGCTACAGGCATTGTACTGCTGCTTCATCTGACCTGCTTGCCCACATGTTGTCATCAAAACTTGATTGTCAAGATAAAAGATATTACTTTTGGTATCTCAGTACATCTATGCCTGAAAATAATATCATCATCTCTCTGAATTCAGTTAAATGAATTTTCTTTACTTCTTGCCCTGAATTACTGCATGTTGTGTTGCAGTCTATTGAAAAAACTGTCATATAATACCCATGAGTTGCCTGTGTTTCAATGATGTCTTCCTGTATATGCAGCGTGCAAAATGTAGGAGGGTTTGGGAACTGAAAAGAGCTACAATGTTGCACATGCTAAGCCTGTTCAGGATAGTGAGGTCAAAAACTGCTGCCAAATAGTTTCCTTTTTGGAGCAGGATAGTAAAATTGACCTCCCATAGCATAAGAATCTTCCTTTTTCCTGCATTTTATACAGTATTCTGTACATTTAGAATTTAATACCATTTAATGTCATTGTGAATAGGAGACTTACAGAGGTTAAAGAGGTCAAGTAATCAGCTGTTTCTACTATCAGGACTCTTGTCAGTAATAATTAGCTGTGTTCTGTTTTTTGGGATGTCAGAGAAAACAAAGTTATATGTAAGAGAAAAACATACATAAAACAGTAAAAAGTGACATTGAAAGTGAAGGAATGGAATAGAGCAGTAGTAGTGTAATGTGTGAGAGAGAATAAATGGGACAAGCTGAGGAACCTAGCAGTGAAACACTTGCAGGACGGTGGGGTTGTTTTGTTTGTTTTTCCAGAAAGAAAGGAGAACCTAGCAGAGGAACTTCATGAGAGAATATGGTTACGATACGGCCCACAAAGCTAATCTTGGAAAAAAGCAGTTTGTATTGCTCTGGAAAAGACAAAAAAAAAACCCCAACAAAACAAACAAACAAAACCTGTCAGAAAACTGAAGCGGAGGGTTTTATTAACTGAGCAAAAAAAAGAAATTTTAACAGTAGTCCAAATGAAAGCTGGGGGAGTATTTCCAAAGGAGATATAGAGAAGGAAGCAGCCCAATTTAGGCATAGCCAGAGAGAGATTAGAAGCAACACTTTGTTCTAACTGTTACAATCCGATAAGTCATAGGAAAGAATGGAGGAACAAGTCTTTAGTGACAGTGAAAGGAAAGATTTGGGAAGCTGAGTTGAGGAGCTCCATTTCAGACATACTAACATTTGACTAGGCAGTCCAGAAACCTTTTGCCCAGAGATCTGAGAGAAGACTAACCGTTTTGTCCAAGTTGGCCGGAAGTCTAGACTGAGGTCGAGTTGTAATGTAAGTTGGCAAGATAAGTAGAAACGTGGGTTTAAATCAGTATAAATAATGTAAAAAACTGGGGCAGATTTTGATACAAGAGAAGACTGGACTGAAGGTATTACATTTCCACCAATATATAGCTCTTCTCTCTTTAGTATTCCAGCCAACAGCACCATTGATGCCTTAATGGAATGTCCTTTTCATACAGCATACACAACAATTGATCTTTCTGCTCTCTAATTTATTAATTATAAATATTTATGAATTATTTAGTTAAAAAATATGCTTGTTTAGAGCAGCTGATGAGGTGCTGAGTTATTATAGCACCATTAATGAACAAATCATAAAACAGAAATTTTAATGTGCTAAATACTGAACAGGGAAATTTAACTATTAGAGTCACTTCAAATAACTGTTAGGCATTTACAAGAAAAGAATTTAGATGATTCAAATGATAAACTTTCGTTCACAAAGGTGTATGTTAGAAGAAAGTTGGGGGTATATGGTGGTGAGACAACCGTGTGTCCAGTAGATGCTGGACACATGGAAAATTGCTTGGAGTAGATGAAGTAGATTTAACTATGAGGAATGAATCAAGGGTGCAAGCACAGTATCATGCTTTCATTTTCATTTCAGAGGGGAATGTCCTCTCCTCTGTCATTGAATCTGTTAAAAGGTGGAATAGAGTTTTGAGGAAGCTAGTATTGTTTTGGTCTTTGAATACTCACTACCAAACAATACCTACCAAAGGGAGGACAATTGTAAAAGGGAGAAAATTGGACTGTGTGTAACTACATGAGTCTTTTCTGCCTCTAGAACATGTACTACTGTTAATCAAACCATGCTTTAAGAAATAACAGGAAACAAACCAAGAGCATGTCACAGGACTGGCTTCGTGCTGTGTCTCTAAAAAAGCTAGAAGATGGTGAAGAGGATGGTATGTTGCAAGAGGTGCTACCACACCTTTCTGAAGGGAATGATGATACTTCAGTGAGTCATAAACTCTTTGCAGCTGGTGAGAATGATCTTTTAGCTCCAGGAGGAAGGGAGAGGCAGGTGTAAAGCTACTCATGTTTTAATTCACAAGGCCTAAATAGCCAATTTGCAAAGTGACAAGCCAGTAGGTCCCAGACAGCCATGACTATGCTACCATAAAACTGAGGAGCTGGAACAACTACTAACATCCCCCAGTGGAAACAATTAAGAGGTGAAAACAGTTTCACCCATTCTGAGCTATGGATTTTTGCCAGTATTTTGGAGGTATTCAGTGGTCAGAGTTACAGCCATGATTGCAACAAGCAAAAAGGGAACAAACAGACTGTCATGGCAGCACTAGTCAAGGAAGGATGTTTTTATCAAGTTTCTCACCATCAAGGGAAAACAAGTTTAATTCCAATGGGCAAACTGCTGTCCCAGTCAGATGAAAATGAGTATACAAGCAGGTAGCTGGTGAAAGAAGATAGTAAAGAAAGAAGTGCCTTGCTGCTTCATCCATTCAGTTACTGTGTTTGGCTATTATTTTCAATTTTCATTGCCATTAATACAATAGTTCTTACATTTTCTCTCTGTTGCTCTTAGCAACCTCAAATAGAATAATACTACGGTATCTTCCTAGCTCTTCCTGTGAATTCACGGTATTTCTATTTCGTGCTGTGTGCTTAGGGCTTAATAATCTTTTTGCCACATAGAAAAGCTTAACTTAAAAACATATGTCCAGTTTTGGATCTTACCTCATACCCCCTGCCATACAAAGTATGCACTGCGTTCAGAATTTACTCTGGTGTAACTGATTGGTGTCTAACGAAAAGTATTCAAAAAATATTAAAAAGGGGAAAAACAAAAAGAAACCCCACCCATCCTCCTTGTTTAGATGGTAGTGCATTCAGATAAAACTTGTGAAAATCATTCCTACAAACAGTCCTTAATTGTACTACCTTTCATTCTCTTAGGATACTCAATACTTGATTTCTTTTAGTCCTTTAAATCCAATAAGATAAAGGTCTTTGAGGGCAAGGTGAATAAGGATGCATTTATTGTGGTATGGGGATCCATTGTATGTAAATGGCTGTTTTTGTTCTTTTCAACAAGGATTAGCTGTGAGGTAGGAATGTGTCAGTTTCCCACCTCTGGCAATAAGTCTTACTACAAGCATAGGATGGATGACAAGTAGAACTTTGATTGATAGACTTAATGATGAAATTCTGCAGTTTGCATGGAAGTATTTTAAGCTCAGTCATCATTCCTCAGCTCTCTCACAAGTACCTACCAAAAAGGCAATGGCAGACTTTAAAAGTATGAATTCAGCTGCTCAGAAAGAAGCTTCTTTTTATTTCCCCTTCAGCAGCTGCAATGTTTATGTGCAGAGATAAAGACTTTGTGTCATATAAGCATAGGACATTCATAGAAATGCACTTCAGCAGCATTTCATCACAAGCAGCACAGCTTTAGCTGCATTTACAGCTGATGTGTAAATGTGTGATTCCAAATGCATAAAGCACCTACGCCAGCCTACTCCCTCTGCTCTACCAGTCTGCACTGCCTTATAAACCTGCTTACTCCTCAGCTCTATCACAGTTTCTCTACCAGCTGCTCTACCACCTCAATCAAGTATTTTTTTGCAGGCTGTCTGCAATGTACCATTCCCTAGTTCTTCTAGGTTTTGGTGTTATTATATGCAATTTCCATTTATTTTATTAACTGTTCTTCATCCTATAGCATGCTGTGGCTTGTGTGCCACGCTCTAACTGCTGACTAATCTTCAGTACAGTAGTGATCTCCAGTCTTTTTTGATCTCACATTCTTATTAGTAGAAAATTTTGGAGCTTGCACCCCTATATATGTATATTTATTTCTTCGTAAGCCTACTTATACTACTACATGTATGTACCATTGTACTAATGTATTGCATGGATTATTAATTGTACACAAAAATATAAATTAAAAAAGGATGAGATTAAAATAACAATATTTAAAAATAATTATTTCATTTTATTTATTCACAGAATGGTAAACCTTTTTGTAATCATTCTTAAAATGTCACCTGTCTTTGAAGGGATAGATTAAGTGTGTTAGTTTTTTTGAAGATATTTTCTAGGTGGCATACTGCTGACAGTCATTTGTCATCTCAGGAAAGGTCAGCAAATTTGGAACATTTGTCTTTTTGTAAAAGAAAAATATGTAACTCTTTAAGTTGGACAGCTCTGCGAAGGCACTTTGCCCCAAGATAACCAGTGAAATTCTGTGAGGTACAAAAGATTTTCACAGTCAATGCACACCCCCTCTCCTTACAAAATATTGTCAAGAATTTACAGATTTAAAGTTTTGTTCTTTAAAAAATGAACCATATCAATGACAAGCTGTAGCACTTGGAACACTTCTGGCTCCAACTTCTTTACTGCAGTAGCTTGCCTATGAGTGATGTGTTGAATAAATTTCATGTGTGGTGCTATCACTGCAACCTTACCTTGGTATCCTTTTTTTTTTTTTAAATTTCAGTCAAAACACCTGCTCCACAAGTGACTACGTGTTCCCAGTTTTTCCATAAAATGTTCATTTTATTAAAGAAAGAAATTTACTATTGAAAATATATATATATTATCGGGTATATCTTTCATTTAGTGGCTCAGAAATCAAACAAACAAACAAATAAAAACAGCCAATTCTTCTTGTATTTCATTATTGAAGTAGAGTCTAGTGAATACCTATCTGAGACATGTTAAAAACAACTCTTCTTTCATCCAACTCCAAGGCAAACCTCCCACACTACATAACTTGTTTCTTAGAATCTTCAGCAATATTTCCTATGCATCTCCCAGCAGTATTTGCTGACAAAGAATGCATTTTAGTTTGTTGCCATGTTGTTTTCCATGTACTATTCCATCCATTTTTACCATGGCAGGAGAAACAAGCCTTTCACCAGTGCTATATGGCTTTTTTTCTTTCCCTTTTAAGTAAGAAACCTCTTACTGCTAAACATTTGTCATTGTTTTGTAAAGTGCTTGTTTTGATATTGCATGAGTTTAAACCAGTGAAAGAAGTTTGTATTCATGTTCTGGATGCTTAGTTCTAATTGTGGAGCCTTCATGCTATTGTGAGTTAATATCTCAAGGCACAGTATATGTTTAGGGCAAGGTTCATTGCTAAGACCATGGATGAAAATCTGTATTGCAAATAATCATCTTGATAATTTCAAAAATTTTTGTCAGATCAGATTAGATTGCCACTGTTTTTACCTCATACTGTGGCTAATGAAGAGTTTGCACTAGGAGTAGAAAAAAAAGAAGAGTTGGCTCCACCATTTTCTTATTGTTCACTTGTGCTCACATTATCAGTTTTCTTAGCCTGTGGTTTCTTTGCAGGAATGTTTTTAAGACAGTTGTCCCTTTTGTGAGGGTTACTTTAGTTAAAACTAGTTAATATAATCCATAAATCCACTTAACAAGTCACATGTAAACTACAATATTACAAAATATGCTGAAAGTGAATGAACAAGTAGCAGTAACACTTTGAACGTCTCCAAACCACGGAGCACCCGTTCTTCCCCCAGGACACCTCACAGGCTGTATATGACACGAGACACTCTGACATACTGGCAGTAACATGTATTGTTCCACATACTGGCTAAGAATCCTTGCCTGAACAGCAACAGATGACAAATAACATAACTATGAAATAAATGCCAAGTAATGCTACAAAACTTTCAACTTACATCAATCATTCCAATGCTTATTGATTAATGGTGTGTTTTCCCAGCCCATAGTTCTCAGTATTTGTCACGTCAATTAATGAAGTATTCTCTTAGTATGAGGAACATATAGAACCTTGCAGGGGAGTATTTGTTGCCCTTACCTTCACCTGTGTATGATGGTAAAACTACTCAGTAAAGTATGTTTTACTACAGCAAGGTTTTAGGCCTCTTTGATTCGCTTGATGTTTTCTAGCAGGAAAGGGGGCATGATATTGGAGAAGCTGGGCGTTTTTGGGATGTTAGTAAAAAGGCCAGGCAAATGGCTTAGCAAAATAGCCATTTTAGTAAGATAAAGAGAGGAATATAGATAGTGAGCAAATTTGACATTCCTTCAGCTTCTGGGAACCCTTTCTTTGTGCAGCACTGGGTGGAGCTCAGATATATTTTCCCACAGCGCCTTGCCCAGTTCCTATCTGGAGAGTTTCTAATCTCCCTTCTGTTCTGTAGTGCTTTTGTTTTGTGTAGTAAACAGAATCATGCATCATCTCCTGACAAGTTCAGAGGTTATCAGTGTCATGTCACCCACCAGCACCCAGCACAGGCTGGTACAGAGCAATCCAGCAGATTCCCATGCAGTCGCTGCTACTGCTGTTCTGTGGGCTTCTCAAGCCCCAAGTACAAGGTCCAACAGAGCCAACAGAGCAGATGTGCTGTGGTTGAGATCACTGACTCCCCAAATACAACATCTGCGAGACTCCCAATACAGTAGGTAGGAGAAATCTATTTCTCTAGAGAGAACACGGCTTATATCTAGGGTGACAGTATTTCCATCTGAAGTTTGACAGAAATGGAAAATGCTATGAAACAGTCATAGATGATTGTTTCCCAGAGGTGGTGGGAGCAATAACAGATTTTTCTTAGTTCAAGATTAAAAAAAAGACCAGGCAGCACTTTAGATGGTTGGAAGATCAAGAAGGTGGGCAAACTAACTACAGGACTGAAGAAGATCATGAAGTTTGGTAGAATCAAAGGTGGTTCTCCATTATATTCTCAAAGTGACTACTGCACAACATTTAAAAATTCATCCAGTTAAATAGAACAAAAATTTATATGAGGTATTCCTGTGCACAAGTCTCCAACCACTTAGAAAGATAAACTGGCTTGTGAAGAGATCAAAAAGTCAATAGAGACACATTCCATAGTTTCAGATAACTACATTAAAAAGAATGGAAAATATATTCTTTAGCTGACTGACAGACCATAAAAGAGTGCACTGTTTTCCAGAAAGTGAGAGGAAAAATGTGACTTTTGTATCGTTTCCCTTTGTCAGTGGGCAAGAGGTCGCTGACTAATTATGAAATTCAGTGTTACAGTACTGTTTCATGGTATGACTCTTTGGACTATACAGAAGAACTCTGAGTAGGTGAGGGGGGAAAAAGCTCAAATTATTTTTATCGAAATTTTTTTCTCTTGTGAACAAAACAGTTCTGGAAAAGGTTGTGTTTTGGTGGAATAATGGTCTTACTTATAAAGAGTGAGGGATAAGGAGGTTGTAAGATTTACATAGCTTTCAGTAAAGTACATGAATGTTACTTTTAGCCAAAACCTAGTTATTGCTTTGACTAATTTTGTTCTCAACAAAGACCCTGAAAGGCATTTATTCTTTAACAATCTGTACATCTATATTAGAGTAATAAGTGAGAGGATTTTGAATTGCTTATTTATCAGCATAATTTGACGTATTTAAAGTTATGGAAACCTAGAAGAAAGAGCTGAGATTGGAATGTAAAACCAGTGTTTTTCAGCCTATAGAGGATTGTATGCATGGTTTAAAGACTGGGGAATGGCACTGTAAATTAATATATATGTATCAGTCACACCCCCCCCAGCATATATGTATATATGTGTGTGTGTATATATATATATATATGCCTGTGTGTGTATGTATATGTGTATTTCTAAGTCACTGGCTAATGAGAAGCAAATTATTTTGATTGTTTATGGACCAGTGTTCTAATAAGAAAGAACAGATTACTTTGGTATTTGCTACCTGTGAAACTTGTAGATGAAAAATTCATTATTATAATTATAATCATTAACAGTTACAGAGGATGCTTTGCAAAGCTTTGCATGGCCTTATGGCTGAAGATTATAGAGGGGCAATATTCAGTTCTTAAAGGGTGTTGTACTGAAGGTGGTGTACTATTATCTTTATAAAATATTGACTACAGAACTAAGACTTACTGATAAGTTAGGTAGTATTACATTTGCTGTGTGTACATTTGTTTATTGTTCTAAAAGTGGCAATTTTATAAAACTACAAATCATTACATCTTGACAGAAAAAAAAAGGTAGTGGGATAAAGCCATAATTCCCCTGAATTCTGCACCATTAAAATATCACTAAGGCTGAAGGTTAGAAGAATTTACCCTCCTTTTGCTTTTAATGTCTTCACACATGGTAGTATGGCCAGGTTCATTTTAGATCTAGGAAGAATTTTGATTTGTTAAATCCTAATCCCACTTTGACATAAGGATCTTCTAAGACTTATGATCTCAAGTCTGAATAAAGTGCTGATAATTATTTGGGTTGGGAAGCCAACTGTTCTGTTCCACTGGTAGTTTTGTATTGTTTCTACAATCCTCTCTCCAAATATAAAATTATGAAGACAGCATTCCAAAAACAAACACAAACTCTTGGCATTTTTGTGAGAAGGCCAAGGTTTCAATTCATTTGTTATACATTGCCTTTGTTCTTTGAGTTTTCAGTTATATATACATTCTGTTTTATTTCACAGCATTGTGGAGAATATTGAGAAAATGGTAAACTTTCTTTTCAGTGGTTGTCATCAAACAAGTGCTAGATTAGTTTCTAGGGTTTTCTGGAGAACTCTCTATTCTGAGATGGTCTCTGTCTGTAATTGTAGTGACCATTTGATCACAAAAGGTGTGAGGGACAGATCCCCAGGAAGGAGCAGAGAACAGTCTCACACCTTGGAAACTTCATGCTGGATGAAATGTGGCATAGGTTACTCTAACGTGTCTTTTAAGGTGGAAATAATTGCATTATAGAGAGAGTTGTCAGGTTTTTATTGTATTTGTCTTGAAGGAAAATAAAGCATTTGCCCGGGGGCTGTATCCTGGGGGTTCTTCTGTTCAGCAGCTTGATTGCCTCAGAAAAAAAGCTCTACCAAAGTTGATGTTACTTTCCCTCCATGTTGAAAAAGGTTGTGTGACACCAAAGGGATGTGGAAGGATAGGGGAAAACTCTCTTGTTTCTTGCTCCTGAGTGTTGTGGACAAGCCCATACAAATGCAGTTATATACTCTGTGGGTCTGTGAGTGACATAGTTTATTTTAAATGGGTTTTCAATTTATTTGAAATAAATGCTAACACTATGAAATTGCTATATTAGTGGTCCTAAAGGAAGTGACAGAGTAGGTACTTTGCAGTTTATGGTAGAGCAACTGTCTCCCTCTCTGTCCAAAGATTTTAGCATTTTATGACAAATCTCAAATCTGTTCCATAATTTTCTGTAGCAGGTAGTGGTAGTACTCTGTGTGAGTGCTACAAGAGGTTATGCTTCTTCCATCATTGTCTTGAATGTTCTCAGAATTGCATGTGAGAAAACTTCCTCCTATGTGCTATGAAGGGCAAAATTTTTGCCTTTGTATAGAAAACCATAGATGACATAGATGAAGCCACAAATCATTTTCTCTATTGTGTTATCTGAACTGCCTACACCCAAGAGTATTTTAGAGAATCAGAGGCATGAAGATGAAGCAAAACCTCCAACCTATGCAGGTTTTCTCTTGTTGTGTGTTCTCTAGTGCTTTGAATTTGTTTTTGTCTGTGCATAACCTTCATCTTCTTTCCAGAATCCTTGTACCTCTGAAATAAATGTCTGGGTTAAAAGATTATCCTTTCAGAAACAAATAAATGAGTGCTAGAAAGGCACCGGATCTATACTGGAAAAAAGTAGAGGACATAGAGACTGGTAGAAAGAAGCATTCAAATTGCAATCCAATAAGAATAGCAGCTAAGGATTTAGAGAGCAATTATGGAGGATAGCAGCCCCATCTTGTAAGAAGCCTATAGTCTGGGATAAATCAGAACACGATAAAATTTTCATGATAAATCTAGCAAGCAAGATTACAGAGCTGATTGGACTGGAGCCCTTCTAGTGTGATTGTGCAAAATCAGGTCTCCTCTGCTTTAGCCAAAAAGGTGTAACTTACTATAATATTTAGGCTTTGCTAGTGTAGGCCTGCAATTCCATGCATCACTAGACTTGATGTTTTGGACTCTTTCTTTAGTCTAAATGAAAGAAAAATCTTTTTGGACTCTTTCTTTAGTCTAAATGAAAGAAAAATCTTGCTCTCCCAGAAGGTCAAATTGAGGGTATCTTTTTCTGAGTAAACTGGGAAAAAGTGAACGCTTTTTCTCCCATCTTTTAAACTCTAAGTATCAAAAAATTATTTGTATCTCAAGGAAACAAGACTAACCAGTTCATAATTGCTTCTGGGGAAGTAGAGGCCTTGCCAATAGCAGAATTACCAGGGAAGGAATTGGTGATAGCTGCCACCTGTTGGAGACAGAGAAATAGGCAGAAGAAGACAATGTACTCTTCTTGCATCAGTTCTTACGCCACACTGGCTTCAACCTGCCATCCATAATAGTAAAAAGGGCTCCCAAGGCAGTATATCTACAGTTTCTGTATTTATTAGGTATGACCAAAGTTTTAAAATCCAAAAGATGTTAACCAGAGCTGAGAACCTATAGCCTGAGAGGGTTTCTACTGGGAAACCAGGTTTTCTTTTTATTTATGGAGCAGTTACCTTTACCTCTTGAAAATTTTGAAGCGGTTTGTCTAAGGTTCCTCCTGAGGTTGATCTAGATCTAGGAAATGAATAAGTTTTGCTTAGACCATGACAACATACCAGTTTTGCTTTCAGACTTCTTGTCTTTTTTTTATGCTGAGTAGCTGCAAGTGTGCCCCCTGCAATGGGAGTACCTAGCTCAGAGTAGCATAGCAGAGGCAGAGCCCACCCTTAGCATGAAAAAATAATGATCAGGTTATTGGGTATTTACTTACTCACTCATTAAAAGTAATAGTTGAGTATCTCTGGGTTGAGGTTTCCAAAACAGCAGCAAGGGAACAGTAAGCACTAGGTTGGGATACTGAATTATTTTTTCCCTGTTTCTTTAAAAATATGTTATTTTCTTTTATCCTACACAGAATTTCTACTAAGAGGAAAGAAATACTGTGTTTTGAAAGGCTTTGTGGTTATTGTCTAGTAGTTAAAGTCCTCAGAGGACAGACATGAAATTGATTCTGGGAAGGCTTGCTGATGTCTTTACTGCAAGCTTCAGTCTGAAAGAGAGGGAAAGACATGATTTCACCCCAAGGGCAAGCACGACACCAACCACCTGTGGGATTATAGCTTTTGGTGTACCTGTAGTATCAATTGTTTCATAAGTTGAAGACAGAGGATATAACTACTCAGAACTGTTAAATATACTAAATAAAATTTTGTAAGGGGCAACGTTGTGCAAGTTAAGGCCAAATCCCTCCTCATTAATTTACACTCTGTTCTTCTAAACCTCCCCTCTGAGGTTTCATTTAGCTATCGGCTACTTAATTTCAGATCCTGATACTAGGCTATTATAGTTTCTGTGCTGCATTGCTGAGAACATACATAAAGGATGAAAGATATTTTGGAGATGCAAGATATTGCAATTACATTTAAAAAATACTGAAAAACAAATGTCAAAAAAGTCAAATGGTCATCCTTGTATCCAATTATAGCCTCCTCAGGTCAATATTTTGTACAACCTGTGAGAAGTAGATGTGTTCTAGACTGGCAGCCATTTAGCTGAAGACAGAGTTGTGGTGTCTTGAGCAACCTGTCCTTTGCATAAGACAAATATGTGATAATAATTGTGATTATTTATGAACTTAAATGCATGTAAGCCAGACAGATTGCTTTGCTTAATTAGCAAAGGCGTAGAATCTCACCTTGAAATTCCTTATCTATATTGATGCTGAGCTGCTGGGCGCTTTCATTTGCAGCATCAAATTGCAATCCCAAAAAGAATTGTAGAAATCCACACTCCATGAAATTTGTTAATACTTCAGCTTGTACCTGTCAGAAATTGTCCCTGGATTGCCTAGATGCTCCAGGGATCTGTTGACCATGTCCCACTTTTCCTCTAAATTTTCTTAGGAAGAAGGGAATATTAAACCAATACACCGCAAAGCAATATTCTGACACGTTTTTTCTGTCTTTCTTTAAATGTGTGGATCCCTAATTCATGAGACTGCATAATTATATATTTGCTTATGAATAATGCACTGTGTGGGTTTTTGTTCCCCATTTTCCACCTCCTTTTTCATTCTTGTTTGGATGCATACTTTAATTGAGCTGCCTCCCAGAGGGGCCTCACAACACCCCACAACCAACTGTATGAAATCCTCACGTCTTGCATACACCCTATTTCTCTCCCACACCCTGGCTCTGAGAATTTAAAGAGCCCTCATTAATTAACACTGAACCTTGCAGAGTATGCATGAATCATAGCAGCTGTGGTTAGGGACTGAAATTTAATTAGAAGCACATATTAGGAAGGTGATTTTTTGAAGTTTCAAACTGCAAGAGGTAGAAAATTAGTTAAAGTATGTTGCCATTTACAAGTGGGGGAGGATGTAGTTAAGTGTGTGATGGTGCCAGTTTTCAAAGATGAAAAGATAAAGCTAGCAAAAGCTATGTCTCTTTTTCAAAGTCACTTCAAGGAAGGTTTTACCAAAATGATTCATGAGGTTTAGTATTGCTATGTAGAATTTGATGCTGACTGCATCAAAATCCAGTGAGAATGCAGTACATGAAAAACTAGGATTTAAAAAAATAAATACAGGGAAGTATACCAGTAATAATACTACATAATGTTATTATCTCTCTGTCCCAGTATTTTGATTAAGATAAGATGGGCAGCTACCATACCACCTGTTTATGGAGGGTGGAGGTGTCACACAATAAAGACTTGTTTGCTACCAGAAAACAAGGCTGTGGCATATTTGATAACAACAACTATGCCTTAACTTAAAGGCTGCAAGGCTGACCCTGGTAACTACAGGCCTGTCAGCCTGACCTCGGTGCCTGGCAGAGTTATGGAGCAGATTATCCTGTGTGAAATCACACAGCAGCTAGAGGATGGACAAGGGATCAGACCCAGCCAGCATGGGTTTAGGAGGGGTAGATCCTGTTTGACCAACCTGATCTCCTTTTATGATCAGGTGACCCACCTGGTGGATGAGGGAAAGGCTGTGGATGTGGTCTATCTGGACTTAAGCAAAGCCTTTGACACTGTCTCCCATAGCATACTCCTGGAAAAGCTGGCAGCCCATAGCTTGGACAGGGGCACTCTGTGCTGGGTCAGGAACTGGCTCAAGGGCCGGGCCCAGAGAGTGCTGGTGAACGGTGCTGCATCCAGTTGGCGGCCGGTCACCAGTGGTGTTCCCCAGGGGTCAGTGCTGGGCCCAGTCCTTTTTAACATCTTTATTGATGATTTAGATGAGGGGATTGAGTCCATCATCAGCAAATTTGCAGATGACACCAAGTTAGGAGGGAGTGTCAATCAGCTGGAAGGCAGGAGGGCTCTGCAGAGGGATCTGGATAGACTGGAGAGATGGGCTGACTCCGATGGAATGAAGTTCAACAAGGCCAAGTGCCGGGTCCTGCACTTTGGCCACAACAACCCCCTGCAGCGCTACAGGCTGGGGACAGAGTGGCTGGAGAGCAGCCAGGCAGAACGGGACCTGGGGGTGCTGATCGACAGGAGACTGAACATGAGCCAACAGTGTGCCCAGGTGGCCAAGAAGGCCAATGGCATCCTGGCCTGCATCAAGAACAGTGTGGCCAGCAGGAGCAGGGAAGTGATCCTTCCCCTGTACTCTGCATTGGTGAGGCCACACCTTGAGTATTGTGTTCAGCTCTGGGCCCCTCAGTTCAGGAAGGATATTGAGGTGCTGGAGCGGGTCCAGAGAAGAGCAACGAGGCTGGTGAAGGGACTTGAGCACAGGTCCTATGAGGAGAGGCTGAGGGAGCTGGGGTTGTTCAGTCTGAAGAAGAGAAGGCTTAGAGGCGACCTCATCACTCTCTTCAACTACCTGAAAGGAGGTTATAGCCAGGTGGGGGTTGGTCTCTTCTCCCAGGCAACCAACAATAGGACAAGGGGACATGGGCTCAAGCTCTGCCAGGGGAGGTTTAGGTTAGATGTTAGGAAGAAATTCTTTACAGAGAGGGTTATCAGGCATTGGAACGGCCTACCCAGAGAGGTGGTGGATTCACCATCCCTGGAGGTTTTTAAAAAGAGATTGGATGTGGCCCTTAGTGCCATGATATAGTAATTGGAGTTGGATCAGGGGTTGGACTTGATGATCTTGGAGGTCTTTTCCAACCCAATCTATTCTATGATTCTATGATTCTATGAACTACGTTTCTTGTATTCAGAATACTGTCATTTCACTAGGGTCTTTGTAGCTCCCGGCATATTTAATCTGTGGGTCTTGTTTCGAGTGTTATTCGCATAATAATTTATTTTTTAAAAACCTAAATGCTTCTTTGAGTTGGTTATAAAAAAAAGTAGAGGCAAATGCATGTATTTAAAATAATTCTCTGAAAGCGTGTGGCTTGGGCTGCTTGAGGCCAGTAAGCAACATTATGTGATAGCACAGGATGGCAGAGGAAGGTATATTTTGAGATAATACATCTTCCTTAAAAAACAGTGGACCAAAGACCTGCTGGATTTTACGCTTCTTTTGATATAGTCAGAGGATGACAAAAATGGAAAAGAGCTATGGAAAGAAAAACAATTCAGTTGCAATGTGAGATTCAGCTTGCATACCCTTAGCTATGTTGCATTTTCAGCCCAGTGGTGTTTTCTGTGTTCTGTTTATAGTCAGTAAAAAAAAAGATAGGTGCTTCCAGTGAGGAGATCATGACGCTGAGATAAATCGGTTAACTCTCAGTCTGAAAGTGCTACTACTCACTACTGATTATGGGAGTATTCTAGGCAGCAAATTTTGAATAGATGTCTGAATCTGAGTGGCTAAGTCAGCAAGAGAAACCCCATTTTTCCGTATAGAAAAGGTACTGAAGAACCTGTCCAGCTGCAGACAGCTGATCATTCAAAGTGATGTACTACTGATGGGCTTTGTTCTTGTGTCTGTCTCTTCTGTCTTGCACCAAAGTGTCTGTGCAACTGTAGACAGTACATGCCTGTCTGTGCAATCTTCATAGCTTTCAAAAGCTAAGGAGAGTTTATATTGCTCTGTGCTTATATATGCAATTCCTGAAGCACTTTCCAAGAACACCTGGAAAACTCTACTGGCCTGACATATGGGTCAGATTATGTTATAATTGAGTTCAACATTGTTTAAGTAAACGTTTCCTGTTATTTAAAGTGATGTTTGATATTGCTATGTGCATTTAAGGATTTGTAACATTCCCTCTCATTTTGGTAGCAGTGCAATTCATCTTTTCAGATAGATCAATGAGTCATGCTTGCATACTGTGAGCATGGTATTTACAATTCATGGTGTGAGGTTCTGATACTCACCATGTCTCCCATACAGGATTTACTCCCACACACAGTGATAACTCTTACGTCTTCCGGAACCATTTAAGGAGATGGATGACTGAACATCAATATTAACAGTTTCTATGAAAGTGGGTTGAATTTTCATACAACAGCAACCTCCAAAATTTAATAATTCAAGTATCAGTTAGATGTGATCTCCATACTTTCAGTACATTCTCATTTCTCATAGTTACTTTACTTGGGAAGGTGAAGGGAGAAGTTTCTTTTGTTTCAAAAATTATAAAATTTACACTTGGCTAAAACTGTGGAGTCTTTAATCTATGCTAAAGTCATGTCATTAGAAAAGTGCAGAATGACCGCACATCTAGTTGGAATCATCAGCTCTGCAAATCATAGGGCCTGTTCCTTGAAATTAAACAGAGTTTTCAAAAGGACATTGTAACAAAAGACACATTCTGAAGAAGTACGACCATTAAAATTTGACACAGCTATCCTCTGATGTGTAGTGACCCTGACTCTGTGAACAGAGTTGGTGTAATGAGCTGTCTACACAAGTGAAACAAGCTTTCTGGAGACTGGGTGGAGCAAGCATTACTGTCAACCGCATTAGCATTGATTTCACCTATATTTCTTCCATCAGTTACTGGGGGTTTTTTGCATGAACCCGATTGTGAAATGCTGACTTTGTTTTTCTGTGGCAAGTCTTAAATAATAAAAACAAACACACATGCAAACCCAAAGCAAATCCAACAGGTAAATGTGAGTTTCATGTTAATTTCCATTGTAAATACTGGATGCTGTATTTGGGTTTGGCTGTAATCTTGCTTAATCCAAAAAGCTATGGTAAGTGGGAAGGGAGCTAAAGACCATTCTAGAGGCTGTAGGCTAAAACATTGTCTTGCTGTCAGAGCTGACACAAAAATGGGGCTTCAAAATGGTGTTGGTAGGAACCATTATTGAAGATGATCTATTTAAGACAGATGGTAAAACTGACATTCCAACTGTGCTTATGTTCTTTAAATATCTCTGTGTGTTTTTCAGAGCAGAAGGTGTGCTAACCCTGCTTCCTTGGCCCAGTTCAAATGGGGCTGTAATCACTTGGCACCTAAAATTTATACCTGTACTTTCCCATCATGGCATTTTTCCCAGGCTAATAGTTTTTTGAGTGGACTGACTTCACACTGGCAGATTGATTCCCAGGCTCAAATTGCTTAAACATGTTTTATTGCAAATTTAATTTGTACCTTACTTATTTGATAACCATTATACCATGTCTTGGTTTCAAAGTGTGTCAGAATCCTTTGTGGTGGTCTTTGTACTGTGTTTATAAGGAACAGAAAGTTTTATTAAACAGTGGTAATACTACACTGTACTTCAATTTAGATGTTACTGGAATTTCAGTGTGTTATTCTGTAACTGTTTTCTTCAAAGAACTTATTTTGAGAACAAAAATGTTGAAAATTTCCTGCCTTCTCTGTTGATTGGTGATTTAAGCCATTTCTTTTCTGCTGCTTCCCTCCTTCTGAGACTTCTGTTTTCTTGTCTCTTCCACCAGTATCTTTTTTCTGTCTGATCTACCACTAACCAAGTCCTATTTGAAGAGAAACCAAGGATTACCTGTTCTGCATCCCATTGTGTTGCTTACTTGTATCACATAGCCCTTCTTTTACGCTGTGACTGCTGCCCTGTCACTGTGTGGCAAGGCCACTTTCTTGATGGTTTCTTCTTGCTTTGTCACAGGATAAATTATTACTCTTAGCAGTATCAGTGTTATTAGTGTTGATTTTGTTTATTATGTTTTGAATCTTGAGCCTTCTTTCTTTTCTCTGTTTTGTCTCCATTTATTTGGTATCCGAGATATTATTACAGAGAATGAGACAGGAAAGTCCTTTTTTATTAACTGCAGTGCTTTCCTCTGTTCATACTGCATTGTCTGTAAACTGAATCAAGGAACAGAGGGGTTTTTTTAAAATAAGATTTAGATTCCTTTATGGATTAGACACTAGATGAGAGAGAGGGGGGAAACAAAGAACCTGTTGTAAAACAAAAAAAAAAAAGTGTTGTTGGAGTCTATCCTCTTTTGTTTCCTGCTTTGTATTCCTTTCTCTCTGAAAACCATTACCAGTGAGGTGTTCTATTTTCCTCCATCTGTGTGGGTGGGGAAATTGGATGCCTGTTTCTATCCCGGTGTTGATAGCTTTTTACTTCTGCACCCAAGTGGCTATCCAGACTAGTGTGCGCATATGACAGGAGGTGCCATTTGGCAAGCACTGCCATCCTTCTTTTACTCCCTTTCTGTTTTTGTAGCATTTCAAAAAGGCCAGTTGTATGGCACTGGCAAACACGATGGAAGTCTGGCTCTTCATTTTAGGACATGCTTGCATGGTTGCCAGAAGGGCAAACAAATCCCACAGGCCTTTTACCTACACAGACACAATTATTCAGAAACCAGTGAATGGCCCAGGCAACAGGAAAAAGTATCCTTAAAAAATTAAAAAAGAGGGGGAATTTCTGTTGAGTAAGACTACACACATCCTGGACCCTTAAATTTTCTCAGGCTAGTATAATGGGGAGTGGCAGGTGTTAGCCCACAAGATACACCAGAGAATTTTGGGCACACCTGTTGTTTAAATGTCCTTCCAGCTCTTGATTATGACACTAAATGTACTTTCTTCAGACTTCCAGACTTCAGGTGATGCAATGCAACCCAGGATAAGTTACACATATCTGCAAGGTTTGGCTCAAGTTCTAGGTAGTGATTTTATTATAGTATTTTTTCTAAGGTTTTGTGTTTTAAGAGTATAAGACTCATAGCCCTTGAATGCCTGTTGCGCCACTGTCTTTCCTTCATAGACACTAATAGGTGCCTATAATAGAGATAAGGACCTTCCCTCAAACTGACTATGTTTATCTCATTCCATACTTGTACTTTTGCTCTTTTACTATTTAAAGAGACAGCTGAAATACATAGTGGTCCATAAAATTCTTCTTCAGGCCAAGGCACTGGAATAGCACCAAAAATTGACCAATGTATCTTTGGGGCAGTGATGTTAGAGATAAGAGATGGGAAACTGTTTTCCCAGCATGAGAACTTCGAGGATGAGATAGGGGTAACAGTTGTTCTTACGTGATATCAAACCCTATGGTTTGCAAAATGAGTAGGATATAAAAGAGATAGTACTTTGCTGCTCAGGGAATAGACTAGGAGAAGTGAACAGCAGGTAACCATGCTGCTAGCAGAGAAAGTGAGAACACTTTTTGGATTACTCATGCCATTGTGGGAAGAAGAGTACAGAAACAGCTGGTAAGCTGTCAGGTTGATCTTAAGGAAATGTGAAATGTCTTCTGGTACTTTAGTACTGAGTTATTTGGATGAAGGTATGGAGACAGGGCAAGAGAAGACAAGGTGGTTGCACCTACTATTAGTCCTTTTTTTCTCTTTTCAATATACATATGTGTCAAAATGTCCTATTTCTTTCTTACCCACTCTGCTAAACTCATACATAGCCATGCTGTCTTCCAAGCCTAATTTTTCATATAATAATTTTACCGTGTTGACCAGGTTGTTTTTAATTTAAACTGTGTAAATGGTTAGATTGGTGCATTCTGCAGAGAAGAACACAGATCAGTAGAGGACAACCGAACATGTAATCATTTCAAACAGGTCTGGGTTATGTATGGAGAATGTACAGATAGACATTCGATTGGGGGCACTTAGGTGGCTTATTTATCCTCTCCCTGTACCATCTCTTAGATATGTTAAAAAGAACCTCAAGATGTCTACTGCTGTGAAGAAAGGGTATTTATTAGTCTTTCCTTCTTTCCTTTTTATTTGTTTGTTCTAATCTCTGAATTTTAAATCTTCTCATGGTGTGCAGGACCAAAAGGGATATGTGTGGCTCAGTGATTTCCTGTTAGTAATATTCTTCCTTTTTGCACACTGAGATCATCTTGCTTGTGACACATTGACCTTATTTTTGTCCCAATAGGGACAGATAGAAATGTAATGATCCTGCTCTGGTAAGGAATAAATTTTAAAACTCATGAGATTCGCACAAGTACAACTGCTTGTGACAAGAGCAAGGTAAGGAAAAAACAGGAGCCCCTTTGCCTTTCTCTGTTCTACCTTAGCTCTTAGCAACCCCATATCTACTTAAACTAGACCATATCCCAAAGTGAGTTTGCTGCCCTGTCTGTGTGGTTTGTTTTTTAGTCTAATTATGTCAGTGGGAAGCTCTCAGGGTTGGGGGAGGAGTAATTTTTTTGTAGCTTCCATTCCTTGAATACTTTTTCTGTTTCTTGCATCTTACATGTTTAACCTATGGATATACTGCCAAATCTCTGGAAATTTTTTGTTCCCCTGTGTGTTCCTTCCCTCTTTTGGATCATATTCTCTGCTACACAAGTTGTTACAAAACACTTTATGCAACATGAATACTGCCTCCGTTGTTTGCATCGCCCACAAAGCCAAACTGGCTGTTCTTTTGCCTTACCTGGAATGGGATCCCCTTAGAAATAAATACACTTGGCTTGTGCTTTGAACATCTTTCCAGCACTGATATAAAGCTTTGCATGGCTTTGGTTCATTTGACATGAATCATCCATCCATCAGAGATGTGTCACAATCTGGAAAATTTAAGAGTTGAGTCTGAGCAATGACTCCCTTGTAATCAAATGAAAAAATAAAAGGAGGTTGAATATGTGCCTCGCCTATGCACATCTTGACAAAGTACTATCAAGGGCAAAACTGGATTGCATTGCAATGCCATAGGTGTGAATATTATTCTTCGGACCAGTGGTTCATCTAATCAGCATCCATCTGGACATATTGTAGGATCCAGGGTTGATGATGCTACAGTGATCTCCTCACAATCAGACATATTTGTGGAAATATTTTTCAAAGTCTGTCCCTTTAAGTGATATTACTTGTTTTGGTCCCAAATAAACTTATGTTCTGCCACTGTTCAGTTTCTGACAAGTTTTAATGTCAAAATTTGCCTATGTCAGAAATAGGTAACAACTGAGCAGAGATTTCAGAAAAAAAAAAAAGTAATTTACAATAAATTCCTGAGTATTTCAAGTTTTCAACCTGAGCGGTTTTGCTGTGTCACTCATTTAGGATCTTTGTCCCATATTGTATCTCCTGTTTAGACTTTGACAGGTTGAGATGCGCACACAGGGACCCTTTTCTTGGTACTTCCAGTTAATTTGGAACTCAGCAGTATATATGTAGCTATTAGTTATTTTCAGTGTGCATTTCTTTGCTTCTGTCAACAGTAAATTTAATTTGCCATTGTGTAAAGAATTTTCATAGAGCTTCTACTAAGAAATAAATAAGTTTGTGCCAGCTGCAGATTTGTTTCTTTGTTATTTACCTCCTTTTCCACAGCACTGACAATTATGTGAGATGGGGCTCCTTAAGCAGAGTGCATGCATTGTTTTCTTTGTCATATTGAAAAAAAAAACCCAGAATTTTGATCCTATTTTCTGTTTGCTGTGTTTCTTTCAGTTTTTAATTTTTTACAGCACTTTTTCTCCTGTTATGATTTTTGTAGAGCTATTTGGTAAAGTGCTTCTTTAAAAGGCCCTTTCAAATTCTGACACCTGTTTTCTTTTATCTGGTGTTTTGTTGTATCTTTGTAGATCCAAGGAGTCCTAGTACATTTGATTGCTTATAGAAAGAGTATTGGATTTATATTATCATATTTTAATAACTTCTGACATTTATTTCTGTTAAAGTGCCTTACAATGAAGTAAGGTTTCATTAAAGAGATACTAAAGAGGTCTGTATGTTGCCTTCCACTACTATAGTGGCTGTACTCTGTAGGGTAATGTATAATGATAGCATAATTTTGCTAGCAAATCGACTTTCCTTTTAAGCATTAAGTATAGAAGTAAATGTTTTTAGGATCACCACAGTTTGTATTTTATTCAGTGAATAATGTAAGTTAACTATTTATGTATCTTTTAGTAGCTATTGCAGCTCTTCACAACTGTTTACAAAGTAAACTGTACAACACTCCCATTAAATGATAGCATGTCATTACTCCTGTGGTAAGGATAGGGAAAATCCAGACCTGATAACATCACTTTTCCACCTTTTGTGCTCCAATGCAGTACATTTGTGTGAAGTTCAGACTGAAGATAGTTAAAGTTTCTTTTAAAGTTACCATTTGCAGGATCAAAGTGAAAATCCTTGAGATTGGGTTATGGCTCTAGACATTTAAAATCAGCTGGAGAGTCATTAGAACCTAAGTTGATTGCATTCAGAGAGCAGGGAGTGTACATGCCCCTCATCAGCAGTGACAGTGGGAGGCTTGAGTGGCTTCTCAAAAAATGAATTAGGGCTCTTCTGCCAGTGCCCTGAAGCCCCCTTTCTTCCCACTTGCTTCTTGTGCAAATCTTTGCGTTCTCAAAGAGACAAAGTCTGTTTCGTTGATGGAGACACAATGGTGGAATAGATGGAAACTGAATTAAGGGAGGATGCAGTACCAAATGCAGTAAGGGAAAAATGAATGAGAACATGAAGTTGTAGAACACGATGTGGAATGATTTATGCTCAGAATTTCATTCTGCACTTGGCTTATATTAAACTGTGAACAATGTTCCCACTACTGATTAGGAAAGCGGTCTGGGTATACCATTAACAGAGGGAAAACTTAAGTCAGTGAAAGATTCTGAATTCCTTCCTCAGCTTTCGTGTAAATGGGAGGGGAAATATCAATATTGGCAAATATTGTTTCCTTATGGCCACTGAAGCTGTTTGACCCCTGAAAGTTCATCTGGCTGGGGAACTAACTGAACCATAGCATCCGTTTGGATTTGAAAACACATGATGGATTTAAAGCAGGAAGAGCTTTTTAATGAGAACTTCTGGTCAGACCACAGACACTTCACAAAAAATTGTAAAGTATCAAAGAAGCTGGAAATGAAGGTACAAAATTGAGAATAAATTGTATGTCCAAGGTACTTTTGCTTAACTTTAGAGATGAGAAGAAGTTCCAGCATTATGGTAAAAAGATCTGACTAGGCAGATCAGATTGGGCAAGAGTTCTATTTTTTCTGATTATTTTTCCATCCTTCCCAGCAGTAAAGGCCTTGTTTGGGAGATCTACTGTGTTTATCACTGGCAGCAACAGTAAATGGATAAAGTCAGGCAGAATAATGACTGATCTCTGAAATGGCTCATTTTGTTAACTAAATTACAGGTTGTACTGTGGACAGAGGCAGCTGGCAGGCAGTGTTGCCCAAGCACCAACCCTCACAGAAAGTGAAATATGTACTTGTCTTTCATTAGTGCACACGGGATCATTATCACCATTACCCAAATGTGATGATTGCGTATGTCCCCTGAGAACAGCTGCAGACAGAATGGGTGGACTGAGCAATGAAACAAGCTACTGTGCTATCAGGAACTGTTCAGCTTGCAAACATATCTGTAAATATTTCAGATATTTCCACCATAATTCTTGGGTGAAGTTTGCATTTATCTGGACTTCTCTGATTCTGGGATCTCTGCACAGTCTACACCCATTTAATAAAAACATTGTTATTTTCATTTGAAAGAGAAAGAAATTGGGGCAAAAATGCTATTATGCTTCCTGCAAGTTACACAGCAAGTCCCTTCCAACATAAGAGATAGGACTAAGATCTTCTGACCCGAAGCTCTCTAACTGATTTATTAAACCATGACTTCCTTCACAAAAACAGATGACTTGCTGTTTTGCAGTCACTGGACTAAATGCTCTGCCAGCTGTCTCTCTTTACGTGGTCAGCAGCGATGTGCTGCTTGTGCTTTCAGAATAGATCCAATGAGAATCTTCATTTACTCTGTAATAAATCCTGTAAGCAAGAATAATGTGATGCTTTCAAAAAGAGAGCATGAGGGAAGCTGTTTACTTTTCTTAGCATTTAATGCTTTTCTCTAGTAACTATTAAGATTAAAAAAGCTTCTCTTCAGCGGATATTAGTTGAGATGAGTGGGCCTAATGTTGAAAATCAGGTTAAGCATTTACTGCTTATGAAAACAGGACCCAAATCCATGATAAAAACTTTTAAGAAGAGCTCCTATATTCAGAATGCTAATTTTGAACATGGAAGTATTATCAATCTTTTCCAGAAGGGAATTTCTAGGCCAGTAACTTTTACCAAGCAAAGCCAACACAAGAAGGGGAAGCAACTCCCTGTTTGGACTTCTGCAAAAATTTCTCTCTAAGCATTATCAGTTCATTTTATACTCTAGAGCACAGGAGTCTTTATTCTTTGTTTCTTGACAAGAAAATTACATCCTTAAAACCTTTTATCTGTATGAATTTTAACTCCTAATTTAATGGTCTCAATAATATTTTGCAGCAAATATGTGCCTAGATTGTGAATAAGTGTTGTGTCAAAAAAGAAAGTAAATGGATAACTTAGTTTCATTAGTTGTCCGTTAATCAGAAAAATTAATCAAAGTGCTTAACTTCTCAGTTTTGTACATTATTTTGTATACCTCTTGCTTTCTTTCACATTTTTACGTTTTCTAGATTGAAGTATTTTAAGTTTTTTGAGACTTTGATATTACAAAAGTCTCTGTATAGCACTACTAGTTTTAGCTTTTAATTCAAATCTAAGTAATCCTAATAAGGATTATTTTAGATGATAGCAATGTATCATATTGCAATCTGGTTAAATGTTGGTGAGAGATGTAGGTCATTGTGCTACCTAAGTTATTGTTGGCATCCATAAATTTTCCCTTTATCATGCTTGAAGAATATTCAGTTTTAACCCTCCAGCAGCCAACAGAAGGGGAGCTTGTAGAACTGCCCTTCTGCTGCTTAAAAAAAATGTTTGCCTGTATCTATGCAGAAGCTTAACCTGTATTGTGTGGAGATCAGTTAGTGTGGCTGTCAGATTGGGTGTATGCTGATCGATCCTATGAGCTGATTTTGGAATGTGGGTACTGAGCAATCCTGAGATCAGGGCTCCTGCACACACAGCCTGCCTAGCCCTAAAAACTGATGGGTCTGAATCCGTGAGTGTTGTAGTGATGGTTCAGGCTAACTGAGAGGGCCCTTTTGTCATGCTGCTCTGCTAATCTGTTTCTATATCTTATTTTCCATTTAATAGTAAAATTAATGAAGTGAAAACCAAGCATCCTCAGAGCTCAGCTATTAACTTAATTAAAAAGAAAATATTTAACATGACATTGTTAAGGTCAGCATGCTCAAATGTGACCAACTGTAGCTTTGAAATACCATTTCAAATGTCTTTAATTCAGCACTCAAGAAAGTTACTGATTTAATAATCCAGGAAACTTGGCTCTGATCACACGCACTGTACCTTTAGTAACATGAGTCACTGTGTCTGTTCTCCTTTCCAGCTATCTCAGACACCTGGTAGAGGCACTGATCTGTGCTAGCAGTAGTATTTTGGTACACGGTGTTGGTGCTTTTGTGGGTCTGCCTCCTCCTTTATTTCCCCATTTTTCCTTTTCATAGCTTTATGAGAGGCTCTTCAGGAAGGAGCAATTCAGACCATTGTTTAAACCCTGGTATACAAGACAAAAAGCACTATAACTTATAAGTGACATACACAAATGGAACTGCAGACTGTTCTCCTCAAAGCTGCTTGTCACAGCAAGAAAAGTACACATAAACCCATAGTCAAAAGAGGGAAATGTTCTGAGACGTTAGTGGTCAGGACCTGGTATTGTGGCTTACATCATTTCTGGAAAGTGACTGATCTGGATATACTAGGGCTATTTGAGTTGGACAGAAAATAGTTCATCTTTTTGACAATGAAGAGTAGAAATCCTTGATTTGTGTTCAGTTAGCAAATGTGGCAGGGTTAAGTGCAGGTTCCATTTGTGTGTCAATGCAATGATAGAAAAGTGGCTTTTGCAAATAAACCACAGGCAAATCTCAGAAAATAATGCAGGATACCCAATCTTCCACTGTTAACATGGTTTAAGATGACTCAGAGAATCAATTAAAAGCAACAGTTTTCAAGCCAAATATATTTCTAGATAAACATCACTGAAGTCAAAGGAATGGTGCCAGGATTAAACAGTGCCCTAAATTTCTAGTTAGCAGTTGAACTCAATCCACACAGGTAATAAAAGAAGATGCCCATTCTTTTCTAACTGTTTGGTAGTCTCCAGCAAATGATAAAAAAGTTAGAGTCTCAGCCCAACTGATAGTGGTTGGAAAAGTTGCAACTCCTCAAAAACCAGTCTGTTTTTAGTATACACCAAGAATAATTTAGAACTCCTTACTGGCCATCTGTCCTGAAAACATGAAAAGAGAATGTGTTATAGGGTTTGAATCTCACTTCTTTTCCTTGAAGTCCTTTCAGAAGGTTCTTTGGCTAGCAAGGGTACCACATAGGGAGTTTTCATTGCTGTTTGTTGCATGCAATTGGATACTTTAAAAAAAAAAAAGGGAGGGGGGAGAGAGACTAATTAAGTATTGTATCTTTCATGTCTATAAAATTATCCAGAAAAATGGGGAGACACTTGGCACAGCTCCCTCTCTTGCTTTAATCCAGACTGAGACATAGCTGCTGGTTTTGTTATTTCCCTCACTATTTTTTTCTTTTCTTTCTTGAATGCAGCTCTTGCTATTAACCTTTCTCATAAAAACAATAAAGCCTCTTTCATGTTTCCTTCCTATTTCAGATCGTTCTGTTGGAGAAGTGTTTGCTAAAAAAGGGGACAAGGTTTTCATGTTCCTTTTTCTTCTTGAAACCACCTACCTAGTCTCATAAAGAAAGAAAAAATATACCTCTGAAGGCTGAGGGAAGTGCATGCCTCCAATACCACCTTCAAGGTTGCAGAGTTGTTAACCACTGATTGTGATACGGAACCCACTAGATTAGGGTTGCATCTATGTTTAACATGCAATATTAAAACCAAAATCATTCCCAAACACTTCTGCTTGAAAGAAGAAAGTACGTCATAGTAAAAGTGAATGATAAATGCATTTTAAAAAGCACCTAAACAATATAAGATTCAAATAACTTTGCCCAAAGAAATGATATTCGACAAACTTTCCCTTACCACCATGTAACACATGCTTCAATGTCAAGAAAAGTCCTTATTGAAAGGACCACAGTGTTATCTCCCTTGATAGTAATTCTTCTTATTGTTCTCTTGAGATAACACTTTCCAAAGTTTGGCAGGGAGCTTAAGAAGACCAATCTCTTTAGCAATAGCCAATGATCGCACTAAATAAATATTTTATACAAAATTAGAAGGTAATGATGTATCTTTTTTAAGATAATAGTAGACCCCATTAGTTACCAGTTAAAAGTGGTTATGCTCTGCGTGTAATTTCAGTTTGAAAAACCCGCATATTTCATTGTCTAGGAAAGATCAAAATAAATTAAAAGCACAATAAAACAAGTTTTAAACTGGACATACTTTTAGAGTTTGAACGTTTTCCACTGAAGCTAACGTTGCTGTTTGTATTAGAAAATTGTGTCTTCAGATAAAATAAATATCTAAAGTTTAGGTTTATAAATGGTAAGAACATTTCTGCTTTATCTCATTTTTCATCCTTTCTGCTTCCTTCTTTTTATCTTCAAAGGAAAAGGGAGGATAAAAATAAATACAAAATGGAAGAATAAGTTATATGTCTAGAACTTCAAATGTTCTAACAAAATTTCAGTAACAAAATAAAGCCACTGTCATTTTTTAATTAATTTTATTAATTTTTCATTTTACTACAGAAAAATCTGGGACGTTTAAAAGCCAGCATGGTGCAGATTTTTTAAAATCTTTGATACTTTTTTTTTTTAAACAAACCTGAAATTTCTAACCAGCTGTTATGCTCCCTGAAGGATTCTGTCCAGTTATTGATGGTCCCCTTTCCCACATTGGGACAGTGCTGTTAGTGTTTGAAGCTTGTTAGTGAGAAGCTGTGCAAACCCTTCTGAAACTTTGAGAACCATGACGCAGGAAATCACTGTGCATTCAGGCTGACATTTGTACCCATCTATTTAGGGAGACTGCAATTAGGCTAACTTGTGTTACTGTGTGAAAAAAGATCATCATGATTTCATGATAGAGAACTGCAATCTGCTTATTTTATCCGTCCTTTAGCGCTAGTATAGGTTATCTCTGCATGAGGGTTGGTGTTGCATGAATTCCCTGGAGCTTCTTTCAGTCATGTCATGTACTTAATTCTTCTTTGGTACAAGGGCATGAACAATGTTTGGTGAATCAGCTTAAACTTCATATTACTAATTCCAAACCAATTGTATTCATTTTCTGAAGTAGAGTCTTCAATTATTAATATTGTAATAAAGTACAAAGCAATTTGAGGATAGTGATATTTATTTAGAGGAGCGGTGAGATTCCACAGAGATGAACAGGACCCTTGCAAAAAGCAGACACATGCTATTTTGTTTTATTTTTCTCATCTTTTTCCTACTGTAAAATGACTAAAACTAGAATACGTGATAGCTGTGAACACAGGGAATCTATACCAGAATTCCTTTTTCCCTTTTCCTGAAGTGGTCCCACATGCATGCACATATGGTCTGCCTTGTTTTGTTGGTATTTTCTTTATAGCCTGACAAGGCTGTGTCCCTAGCATTATCTACCAATTTGCAGAATAATCTTTTGAATCCCGAAGATGTGCGTTGTCCTCAGGTGCATTTGTTTCGTCTGTGAAAGCCAGTGCTCTTATAAGAAAGAGGTAAATGGCTCTGTTTTCACTATTATATAATTTCTGATTATTATATTATTATATAATTATATAATGTGACGGGAGCGAGGGACTGGAACAGGTTGCCCAGAGAAATTGTGGGTGGCCCATCCCGGGAAGTGTTCAAGGTCAGGCTCGATGACACTTGGAGCAGCCTAGTCTAGTGAAAGGTGTCCCTGCTTATGGGGGCGGGGGGAGACAGGAAATAGATGATATCTAAGGTCCCTTCCAAACCAACCCATTCTGTGTTTCCATGGCATATTTTTAAATTGACAGCACTAAAGATTCTACTGAACTGGGTGGTAGTTGCCCTTTAAAAAGTTCTTGAAGATCATTGGCATAGGTGTAGGAGAGATATTGAAAGGATGTGACTCCTCTTTACACTATCATGCATGGGCATAGGCAGACCCATCAGTAGGCTGAGAAAGCAGGTAATTTTTGATTATCTAGTCAATGGTTACTTATCAGGGGGGTCAGTGAAAACCAGCTTCTTCTCTTTTAATGTAAACATTCAGAAAATATATGACAAACTGTCCAGTGAAATCATTCTGACATTTTACCAGACTGCAGAGAAACCACTTCGAGTTACAGTGTAGTTAGGTGTCTTAAATGAAAAGGATGAAAGATACCAAGAGGAATGAAACTGGGAATATACTTTGAGAAGAAACAAATCCAAACTCTGGTTTGGCAGGAGGGAGAACCGTGTGAGAAGAAAGATTGTCCAGGATTAGTGTTAAAACTGTTCAGGGGGAAAAAAAAATGGCAATAACTTTTAATCCCATAGGAAACTAGGTCCCAGTTAGTGTAAAAGATTAAAACATTGGCTTCAGTGGCAGCAGTGGCCAGGTGACTCTGTGATGTGCAGGGTATTCTGTTATTCTTCGAGGCCTGAGATGCTGCACTCCAATGTACCTTACCATTGAAGCTGTAGTGAGAGTCTCGCTCTAGGGACAGCTGCTGATCTTCATTACCTTATGCTTCTGTGTGTCCCAGCAACCAAAGTGCCCAAGTGATTGTTTTCAAAAGCACTTAGTTATCCAGTAAGGTAAGTTTTTCAAGGAACAAATGGGATTCATAGTGTTTGATGAGACTTTTACCTAGGCCAGCCTCACCAACTGACCCCAGCTGCCTGATTGTATCTGCCAGAGTGATTATTCGCTATAACCCCTTTCCAGCTAAGGCTTCTCGGCTTCCTCTCTACAGGCAGAGCTAAAAATCAAGCCATAGGAGTGGAGGTGTGATCCTATAGATGTGGGTAAGATGTAGAGGTGCAAAAATGAGGAAGGTGATCAGCAATTCGTTCTGTCAGACTGGCTTGCTAACCACCATGCTGCTTTGGTTTTTATTCCTTTTATCAGTATCTGCAGTATCTGCCTTCCAAGCCCAAACTCCCATGCCATATGCTGCCAGTACTGTCCTCCATCTGCATGAAGAGCAGTCACAGACAACAGTCATAATAGCTGGCCCCAGACATCCATCACCCTTATTGCCCCTTCAGTTTGTATTTCACAAGATCAGCCTGTTACAATTTAATTGTCTCTCCCAGTCACCTAGTCAGGTGGGTAGATTTTGCAGGAAGGAGAAAAGATGGAGCGCTGGGGCTATAGTTGTGTCATTGCAAAAAGATGACATATGGCACATCTTACTCTTATTTTTTTAAACAAAATGGCAGTTCTTTAAAATCTGATTTTTAAAGACTATGTTATTTTGTCTTGAACATACAGTATCAAGCTCAATCCTTTTTCAGATCTGTGCCCTCTGTAAGGCTTTCTCCTGAATAGAAATGTCAGGGTTTGACCTACTAATTTCAACAGCATGCTGACAAGATAATGAATGAAGAGAGGAACTCTGTTCTTGTGCTTGGATGATATTTACTGAGTGTTACCAAATCATGGAGTGCTGGACAAAGGCAAGAAAATTTTTTCTTCTAGTATGTAAGCACAAACAGTATAGTCTAAATCATAATAGTCCTGTAGCTCTAAATTCCTTTGTCTGTTTCAGTTCATTAAAAAAACCCCAAACTCTTCCTTGATCAAGGAATGGACATCTTAGGGCTGTTTTTGTACTGATTTATCTCCCATGCTCTGAGCTGCCTTTTCCTAATGGTAGTTACAATGATTTACAAATGGGGGGTTATCTGTGGTCCTTTGTCCCTTCCTGCAGGCCTGATGAAACAGCTTCTTCACATGGAAGCTAACATGAACGAATGAATGGCCGTACGGAGAGGGAGGCTGAGTCAAAGAATCCATCCTCATGCTAAATTCATTTGTGTTTCTCTCCCACTGTTTTCAAAGTGTTTACAATCTAGAGGACACTCATCATCTAAGGGGGGCTAGAATGGCACTAGGATTAAGCTTTTTCCTGGAATGTACGGAGAAGATGTCAGGAAGAGGCACAGAAGCTGAAATTGTGACATTAACATTCTCCTTACTCACTTCTCCTTCCCACACCTAGTATGCCAAAAAATGAGTCCTGGAAGTACTTCAGCTTTTTCTGTGGCATCCATTCCCAATAATCAAGTTTCAATTCGACATCAGGAGTTCTGATTTAACTAACATAATACAAATTTGGCAGGGGGCTCAGGTGATACCACTTGGCCAAACAACTTTACATTAAGCAAATTCTTACAACACAAAATAAATATGCGAATTACCAAGTTGTAACTTTTCCCCGGAGGTCTATCTTGATTCAATAAAATTCTCATCCTTGTAGGAAAAATGAGTCTTGATGTAAGGTACTGTTTCCAACAAGTTTCATTTGCAGCCTTTTGACTTTTGGTGAAGATAAATGAAAAAATGCCTATAGGCTTGGAGGGGCCAAGTGCCACACTGGAGGTAGAGTTGCACAGGTTGAAGGGCCTAGAAATGGGCACCACAAAATACTAGACAGACATCCCCCAACACTGGATCAATGAAGAACATGCATTGACCTAGATAAAAGGGGTGTCAAGGAAAATGGGTAAATTCTTTGTGAATTTACTTAGTAGTTACTGCATCCTATGTCTATGTTAACCACGGATGTTTGAAGTGTTCTTGGGTAGCAAAGTCGAGGTAATGTAAATTACAAGGTAAGAATGAAAAGACATTTTATTTGCTCTGTTCCTATAACATCTCCTGGTTCCTGCAAAGTTTTGGCAAGTCATTTATCTTTGTCTCTGCTTTCCAACATGCAGATGGTATTGATGGCCTCCTTTGTGAGTGTGTGTTCAAAGCACTATGTGCTTCTCTTCTCCTTTTCCATCTCTGTCTAATATTCTGCTATTCCTTACCCAGTAGTACTGTCATAGAATCTGCAGAAGATTAAATTATTTTGAGTAATTAGAGTATTTTCAGTAGAAATATAAGTTTTCTATACTGCAGTGTTCATGTATTTTTAATTTTCTACTCCCATTAAAAATATTAGGAAACCACTTTGATTCAGGATTAGAAAATCCTTATGCTGAAGTCCAGCCACATCTAAAAAGCTACATTATAAGCACTTTAAAAAAATTTGCAGTTTAAAAAAAGCAAGCTTTGAAAAGCTAGAAATAAGCAGTTATTGAATTCGAGCACTGTTTATGTTTACAGATACTCATATTTTCCTCATCGTCTGTCTGATTGGAGAGACCTATTGAACCTTAGCTCAAACCTCTTGCTTTTTTGGTAAGGAAGACTACTTTGTTTACTATAGGCTATTGATATTATACAGTTCATGGAATCTGTTTTATAGATTTCAAAAGGAACATAGAACATAGGCCCTGGATGCATTAAATTCTATTAGCATTCTATTCTATTAGAATTCTGTAAAGAAAAAACACTGAGAAAGGAAAATATAGTAATATATAGTGCTTAGTCATATAATATCTTTGAACACATATTTTTG
Organism: Corapipo altera; assembly: GCF_003945725.1. Taxonomy (NCBI): domain Eukaryota; kingdom Metazoa; phylum Chordata; class Aves; order Passeriformes; family Pipridae; genus Corapipo; species Corapipo altera. Next base: position 16,397,724 of record NW_020884878.1, on the reverse strand, counting down.
GAACACTCTGAAACCCTACAGTACTCTTTATGGTTAAGGGTAGAAGAGAGTTTGCAAACAAATAGACTCTAGGCAAAACCAAGTTTAAATAGATAATTTTGTCCAAAGCCTCTTCAGCCCTTGCATTTCTATATCTACTGCACTTGGGTTAATTAGATGATGGCAAGTTGATATTTGTCATCACCTTTCCTGTGGAACAGCAGTGTCCTTTTTTTAATGCCATCTTCTTGACAAGTGCTCACTTTTCTGTGGGTTATGGGTTGAGACAGACAGTCCTGGTTGCTATACTGAGTGATATATGCTGTGCCTTCAGCTCACTGACATCTCACAACTGTACCAATGCTCTTGGTAAGGAAACCTAGTAGTTAAGGTACATGGTTTACTCTACACAGCCTGTAAGTATCAGATCTTAATTCCATATTTTGTGTATATGTTTGGTTTGCGTGGCAAGGTTTTAGTTGGGGGGGTGCTACAGGGGTGGCCTCTGTGAGAAGCTACCAGAAGCTTCCCACATATCCAACAGAGCCAATGCCAGTGAGCTCCAAGACAGACCCACTGCTGGCCAAGACCATCATCAAGAGTGGTAGCACCTCTGTGATAACATAGTTAAAAAGGGGGAATGACCGTGTGAGAGAGCCCGTGTTAGAGCCTATGGTGAGGCAGGCTGTGGAGAGAAGGTAGAGCATTTGGGAGTAAAGTTAAGCCCAGTAGGAAGGGGGGCCTGGGGAGAAGGTGATTTAAGATTTGATTTTAATTCTCGTTATCCTACTCTGATTTGATTGGTAATAAATTAAAATAATTTCCCTAGGTCGAGTCTGTTTTGCCTGTGACAATAATTGGTGAGTGATCTCCCTCTGCCTTTATCTCAGCTCATGAGCTTTTGTTATATTTTCTTTCCCTGTGCAGCTGAGGGGGGCAGTGATAGGGAGGCTTTGGTGAATACCTGATGTGCAGACAGGTTCAAATCACCGGTGTAACTGCCACTTTAGCTTCTGTCAGCGCAAATTATTGGCAATGTTATCCAGTGGATTAAAACTCCAAGGGAGACGTTGTGAGATGGATGGACATATTTTCTCCTGGAAGGTCTCTGCTTTGGAGCAAGTTGCTCATTCTTGTGCCCTACTACAATCTGACTTACTACTGCAGTCCTTTCTTTATTGAGTGGATGTGACGTTTTAGCAGCTGGTCATATTTTTGTTTTGTTTGCATGGCAGGACTTAGAAACATAAAGGTAAAGGCCTGCTTTTCATCAGCCAACTTCTGTAATGCTGGAGGAGTGCAGCAGCTTGGGCATGCTTTGAGTTAAAAATGCAGCACACAGTATGCATTGGCTCAGTCCTCTAGAGAAACAGAAGCTGATGTCAACATTCAGAATAGTTCCTGTTTCTGCTCTAGTCCAGAATTGTATCTAAAAGGTATCATTTCGCCAAACTTTCCAGAATATATGATTTATATTTTCGAAAGGCACTGTCAGAATTTTTGATTCTAATTATAGTTGGAGTTCACACCATCAGACAGTGCAGGTTTTTATGATGCATATTGTAATGTGGGGGGAAAAATTAACCCTCTGAATAATGTATTTTCTAGGGAACCAATGGACAGGTATCACTTTCTTAATTTGTTTTGCATTCTTTTTCCCTAGGAAATGCCCTTTATCAGCATGTTGCTAATTTCTATTTCTTTACTTGCATTATGATATCTGTACTCGAGTGGGATTAGTAGACTAGTGGCTGGAGTTCCACCAGCTGTGTAATAACAATTGCTTTCTGCAAATTGTGTGGCCTAAACACACCTGCATGTGTTTCTTGTAATATTTTAGTGCTTGGTAATTGACTGGCAGTATACTGGTGCTTTCCTAGCTCATGGGAAAAAAGATTTATTTGGGTACACCATCCTAGATGCTGAATAGCATGGAAGCAAGCCTTCCTTTTAGGACTGCTGAATATCGCTGCTTACTAGGCTCAGCAGGCATCAGTTATAAGAGCAACTGCATATTAGTTATTATATATGCATATTAATTAATATTAATTATTTGTACTTCAATAACATCTGGAGGCCCCACTGGATACCAGGACTCCAGTGTGGTAGATAATATACAAACATACTGTTTGATAAGCCTGTGACTTCATAGTATGAAAAGAAAAACTGGAGGGACAGAAATGAAAGTGACTCATTCAAGGTACAGCAGAACAGTGGTAAAAGCAGAAATCTTTTCTGTCTTTCAGCGATGTACTCTAACTAGTCTTGGTTACCTCTATTAATGAGTTAAAATTTGAAAGGTCTCATGCTGCACTAATAGTATCACCTTACATGAAATATGGAAACTTGTGGTACAAAATTAATTCCTAGGTGTATTTCTGTTGATATTATGTATTAATGTTACCTAAAAAGCTGCAGTGATACATAAAGCTCTTACCTGGTGCAGGGTATCTGATCTGAAATAAACAAGCAGCTTCTGTATCTCATATCTCTTCTTTGGCTTAAATATTTTGTGTACTTTGTTGTACATAATTAATCACTCCTGACCCTGGTAGAATTGTCACAGATTTGAGCTTCTTGTCCATGTTTTTTCTTTGGCTTGTCTTCAGGGTAGTTTTGTTTATAAAAGAAACTTTTAGTAGACAAGAGGGAAAGACGATGGGAGAGAAGGAGATAAGGTAAAGCAAGAGAATGGCAATTTCACATCCCACTCGTAACTCTTTCTGTAATACTGCAAAGGTGTTTGGTTAAAAAAAAAATTCAAGAACAGAAAAGAGTAAGACATGCTTTAGTAGCACTGTGTTGCTGTGCTACAACTTCTTGTAGTATGGGCCATTAAAGAAGTATTATATTGCAGTCTATGTCCCACAAAAACAGTCAACTGGCAAAAAGAAAGACAGTTTGGAAAGCCTGCTAAGCTCTTAACAAGGAAACTGGTATACATTCTACTTGAGCTAAATAATGTAATGTATCTCAAAACAAAGGGTAGAGATCATCTTTCCATATAAAGGAACACTCCCAGGGAGCACTCCTGAATTAGACTGTTTGCCATGGTGAATAAGGCTCAAATATGAACCCCTATGGTAAGATTGTGGCCAAAAGACATTATGTGGTCTTTGAGCATAAAAAACAAGTAATTTTGTAATTTCTGTAAACTGAAGTTAAAAAATTTTGGTACGTACTTTTGAAGAAAAGTATAGGTAAATTAAGGGAGTTACAGGGCCATGGGGAATTTTAAATGAAGGAACCTGGTTCCAAATGAGAAACTGAGAGAGCTGGGTGGTTTTCTCTTATGCTCTATAAAGCTGGGGAAAGAGGTTTGCAGTCATGGAAAGATGAAGCTGGAACCTTAAGTCATCTGCTTTAGAATTTTCTTGCTCTGAGGCAGGACTAAATACAGCAGCCTGACCTTGACAAATGTTTATCTAGACTACCTTTTGTAAAACTTCAATGGAAAAGATTAGATTCTCATTAATCCTTCTCAGTTTCAGTGTTTTGCCACTTCATAAAATGAACGAGAATCAGTAAGAACCTCAAGAAAATTTTGGCTTGAACACAGACTTACAAGTCATGTATGATGCTAGATGGTTTTTCAGTATAGCAAGTAAAAGTTAAAATATCTGCTTTTCAGGAAGTACTGAGCAGAAGGTTATATTTGCATTGTATTCAATGGCTCTTGATTGACTTTCTTCCCATGTATTTGTCTATTTTTGAGCGTATTTTAGGCATCTGAAAAATCCCATGACAGTGACTGGCACAATTCAATTATGTACTTTCTCAGAAGGTACTTTCTTTGCTTAAACATAATTACAAAATTATTTTATTATATATTTGTAGTTCCTTAAATGTGGTGAGTTGATCTTGGCTATATGCCGGGTCCCAGCGAAACTGCTCTAACCCTCCTCTTCCCAGCTGGACAGGTGAGAGAGAGTAAAATGAAAAACAGCTTGTAGGTTGAGATAAGGCAGTTTACTAAATCAATAGTGAAAGTCTGTGCACACAGAAGCAAAGAGTATGCAAGCAATGTTTGGCTACTTCCTGGGAAGCAGGGCTTCAGCACACGGAGTGGTTTCTCAGCAGGCAGCCATTGTAAGCAACAAATTCCCCCCCTTCCTCCTCCTTTCCTTAGCTTTTATGTCTGAGCTGATGTCATATGGTATGAAATATCCCTTTGGTTAGTTTGGGTCAGCTGGCCTGGTTGTGTGCCCTCCCAGGATCTTGCCCTCGATGGGAGAAGGAATGTTGAGAGACTGCAGTGATGCTGTGCCAGCACTGTCCAGCAGTAGCCAAAACACTGGTGTGTTGTCAACACCCGTCTAGCTACCAGTGCAGAGCACAGCACTGTGTGGGATGCTATGGGGAAATGAACTCCATTGCAACCAGACCCAAAACATTGAATTGTAAGGAGATAATGCTGAATCATTGCTTTTTTATGATTCTAAGTATACACAATTTCAAGTGTGATACTTTTTCTGAGCTTTCTATATCTCCTCTTTTTTCTTTTTGAGATGGGCTGTAAAGATCTGTGTACTGTGTTAAAGAATTAAAGTCAAAGATCCACCATTAAATTATAACAGATTTTCCTTTTGTACACCGTTCCTTTTCATTATAATTCTTGTCATTCCACTTGCCTTTTTGACCATGTTCAGTGCTGGGCCAATCTCATCAAAGAAGCAACAGCAATGAATCCAAGGCTTCTTTCCTCAGCTTTAAATGTTCAAATCACAAATAAGTGTTACTCTAAAATATGTCCTATAATTTAACAAAGAATCAATTCAGACAAGATATATTGCCTCATATAAAATTTTAGAGGAGTCTAGATTATATCAATTGTCCTTTTTAGCCTTATAAATTATGTATCTCTGAGAATTGCTTCTTTTAAAAACCATGCCCCCAAAGGGTAATAATTTCTGTTTATTTTATCCTCTGTGCATGTCATTCTTTCTGATGAATAGGTTTGTAACTGGCATTTAGTAGATCTGGTTTAGCACCTTAAAGAAGCTGTAACAAGCAGTATAAAACAAAAAAATTACCTACTGTTCCTTATAACAACCCTCAAAAATCAGCCAAAATTAGCTGACCTGTGTACTTCCTTTCCCCTTAAAAAACATTTTTTCTTGTTTCAAGGTGACTGTAGAGTGTTGGCACCCTGATTAAAAGCTTCCAAGTCAGCTGAGCTTCAGTGCCTGTCATTTCTTTAAGAGCATTTGATGCTTCTGTTGATTATCATATTTGCCAAGGTGGCCATACTTGTACTTGACCATTCCTTCCCTTTCACTATTATTTGAGTAAAGCAAGACTTCATCCAATAAGCTTTCCCTTTACTGAGCTCTAGAGTTTTGTACATATTTAATCCTGATTTCAGACTTACCCCTCAGTGATATTAAAAACGATACTAAATATGACCAGCCAGAGAGGAGTAGAACTAACTGCCTTATACTCTGTGCTGAACACAGGTTCTAATATTTCACCTTCTTAAATCCATTGATACACACATACTGGAAAGACCTGTCCAGCTGTGCATTTCGTTCTAGTTGCAGCCCAGAAAGGTCCTCTAAGCACAATGCTGTTTTTTACTATTTTCTTGTCAACAGCATGTTGACAATGAGTCAGCAGTGCCCTGCCAGCCAGGAGGGCCAACTGTGTCCTGGGAGGCATCAGGCAAAGCATCACCAGCCGGTTGAGGGAGGGGATTGCTCTGCTGTAGTCGGCACTGGTGCAGCCTCACCTTGAATATTATGTGCAGTTTTGGTCACTGCAGTCCAAAGGAGGGCAATGAAGATGGTCAAGGGCCTTGAGGGGAAGCCATACAAGGAGCAGCTGAGGTCACTTGGTCTGTTAAGCCTGGAGGAGACTGAAGGGAGACCTCATTACATTGTACAACTTCCTTGTGAGGGGAAGAGGAGGGGCAGGCACTGATGTCTTCTCTGTGGTGACCAGTGATAGAACCCAAGGAATGGCCTGAAGTTGTGTCATGGGAAGTTTAGGTTGGGTATTAGAAAAAGGTTCTTCACCCAGAGGGTGGTTGGGGACTGGAACAGAATCCCGAGGGAAGTGGTCACAGCACCAAGCCTGCCAGAGTTCAAGAAGCATTTGGATGATACTCTCAGGCACATAGTGTGATTCTTGCGAATGGTCCTGTACAGGACTAGGAGTTGGACTTGATGATCCCTGTGGACCAGCATATTCTGTGATTCTAATGAGCAAAAAACTTTCTGAGTTATTGTTTGCAGTGAGAGTTTACAGGAAGTGATTTGATATTGTAGTAATAAGTGAATATCCTCTGTGGAATATACATCTATACCTTTGGCTCTCCTAGATACCTTACCCCCTTTAGCGCTGTTGTGCTAAGTCCCGTAAACCACCAAAAGTGAGTGATCCTTCAGCTGGACTAACATCCAGAATCAAGTTTAAGGCAAAGCAAAAAAGAAAAAACAACCAGGCAAGCAAAACCCCAAAGGAAATCAAGCAAATAAATTCTTAAGAATAAAGTGAAAACAATTCTAAAGAGGGAGAAATCTCTTTTTAAATACATAGACTGTAACTGTGAGGAGCCTAAGTTAGAAGAAAGTCATTCCAGGAAGAGCAATGCTTGACTTTATAAGAAAACAAAGCAATTTTCCTGAATTGAGAGGGCAGCACAGTTGAAGTGTACTCATGTGGCATTTGTGGGGAAAAAAAGTTTACGAAACCTTCCTACAGTGGGAAATGACTTATATTACTAAAAGAGCTTGTATTGCTTTCAAGTGAGAGCAGTAAAATCAGCAGTGATCTGCAAGAAGGAGTTACTAGGAGTATTGTCTGCCAGGTTTGGGCTGATGTCTAGCCATGCTGGAACCAGCCGGGGTGGGAGGAGAAGGCAGTCTGTGCAGTAATGACTATTAAAAAATAATGAAATAAAATGAGTGTGAGAAAATACAGTTACTCCAGGATTCTAGTCAGGTTTCAGGTATGTTTTATAAATGCTTTATTTTTAATTTACATTTATCTCCAGAAAAATAAGCAAAAGAATATGAAGATACTGGGATAAACTCTGCTTTCACTTGCATCAGGAGGAATTGAGTTTCTTCAACAAATAGCTATTGATTCATATTGATGCAACTGAGAGGAGGATTTGTCCTAATGCTCAGAGTTCTCTCTCTCAGGTTTTGAAATGAAATGCTCTCTGCATGCAGGGAACAAACATGTTCTTTCAGTGTGGATTATTTGAATCTTAGATTAAGAAAAAGAAAACCTAATGGTAAAGCCCTTTTCAGAACAGAGTGCATGTGGCTGTTCATGTATGTGTCCCTCTAACACACTCCAACTGCTCATCTTACAAAACCACTGCCAACCCCATTTTATTTTCTTTCTACTTGATCTGCAACAGAAAGACAGATCCCTTCAGAATGTAAAGGCACAGCATGGAGAAAGCAAAGGCCTGATAATTTGCATGCAGACAGGCTCTAGTTCTCTTTGAATGGAGGGAAACAAAAGAAAAAAACATACCTGCAAAAATGTCAAACCTCAGAAATGTTCCTCAAATCCCTTCAGAGGAAAGGAGTTGGTTTTGGAGGAGCTGAAAGTAGAAGCTGAGAAAAGCTTAGGACCTGCTCCTCTTGAATTGTTGTTGCTCTCAGATCTGAAAGGTTGGGATTGTGAGGATATCACCAGTGTTTAAGTAAAATATGTCTGGATTTGCAGGGTTTATAGAGCTTGGAAAGATAGGTGACTATCACTCCTCTGTCCCAGGTGAAGAATCTGTTTAACAAAAAATGTAAAAGAAAAGGTTGCCTAAAGGAAATAATGCTTAAGGGCATAAATTGCAGATTTCCTGATCTTGTAGATTAGCTCCTGTATTGTTTATTAATGTTCAAAATATTTGATAACAATGCATATAATGACAAACTGTTGCCAGGAGCCTGAGTAGAATAGAGAGGTCAAGGGGAGGCCTTGTACAATTTTTTTTTTTAAGTACTTTGCTTTTTTTTGTTCTTATAATTTATCTACAATCATTCCATTATATGATCATAATTACTTGTCTGAAGTCTTAGAGACATCATGACAGAAGCTTATCTCCAGAAAGTCTGTAAGCAACAGAACAGTAATGTGGCTTTTTAGGGCAGCAATTTTATGGGACAAATCAACACAAGTCAAATTCTTGAGAAACTTTAAAAATCCTATTTGGCTCAGTAACCTTAAATAAAGGAGAAGTAAAATACAGACTGAATGCTGACTTCACCTCATTATTTATAAATAAAATGGTTCCCAGTTTTCCAAGATATAGTGCCAGCACTTGATGTCTCTTCGAGATTTCAAAAACATTAATTAATCATTGTCTTTTTATGGAAAGTTTTTGGGGCAGCCCAGTAAATACCAATACAGAGAGGAAAAAATTCGCACTTAAATGTTTAAATTCTCTTGAGCTCTTCTGGACCATGTAACTTGTATGCTCTTTGTGGCTCTGCATTCACCTTTTTCCTTGCCGTATGGTTAGGACTTTTTTTCTGTAACTGCAAAATAAACTTTAAAGGTGGTCACTCTAAAGTAAACTTTCTTTGTCACATACTTACTGGTCTAGTCAATACCTTTGTATTGTAATGCGGAAAAAAAATCCCCTAGCTGAATGTGTGGGGAAAGGAATGAAAGGTCGTGTCCATCATGAAGTGCTAAAGTTTAATGGTAAAGCTTGTCTTCGAGATTTAGAAGGAAGGTGGGTCTTGGTAAAAGCTGCTTTTAATGAGGTATTGTAACATAGAAAACTAGAATAGATGTTGAAAATAAATCATGGATTTGCCCCCTGTGTCCATGGTCACTGTTCTTCACTGGAGGATTTTCTTTGTGCTTTACTTTACTTTTTTTTTTCCTTCCAGGAATCCATAAACTAATTGTTGCTTTTTTTCATAGTGTTTGGTGCCCTGGAGATATAAAATACCATGAATAAACTGTATCTTGAAGTCTGTGTGTGCAGTTTGGCTTCAATAGCCCTACTTTCTGCATATTGTGTTATATTGTGTTATATTGTGTTTTATCCTGATAACTGGAACAAAACCTTTTTCATTACAAGATTCTACTCAGTCCAAATAAGAGTATTAAAAGTTGTGCTTCTGCAAAATTTTTGTTAAAGAGTCACAAAGATCTCTGCCCAGGGGTTATCTGAAGAGAGCTGGAGTAAGCCTTCCATCAGGCCCATGGGGGTTTTTCGTTGGTTTTTTTCAGACAAATTTTTGTATTCCTTAGTTGCAACAAAGTGTTAGAAGGGCTATGTTCTCTTGGCTCTGGGAGGGGTGGGCAATCTGCTTGGAATGACGACAGCATCGGTTTGCTCATTTCCCTTCTCTCTCCATCAGGCTAAAGGCAACTGGCAGTTTGCAGTCCTTTACTTCCAGAATCTTATCCCTTTCCCAGTTTGCCATCTTATCATTAGACCTTCAAATAGGTCTTTTTCTTCAAGCCCCAGGAAAAGGAATGGTGAAAGGCTCTATTTCCTTTTCCTCAAAGGAGAGATCAGAAACATTTTCTTGTTCTGCAGGGGAGATTAGTTGAACTTCCCACCATCTTCTTTCCCAATTGCAAGTGAGAAAATCTTTGCCTCACTAAGCCTGTAGGGCTTAATTCACTCTGCTGAATACCTCTCAATCCCTTCCTCTTCTGTGGTGGTGGAGATCTTTTCCATTAGACAAGGTGCAGCTCTTCATCTTACCTGCTCACCAAGGTAGACTCTTATTAGAGCAGCCACAGTTTGCAAAAGGAGTTTGATGTATTGATGGCAATTGAAAAAGCTGTATTAGAGGTTGTCCAGGAGGCTGATGACAGGGCAGCACCTTGCAAAACCTCAGTATCAGTATCTTGGTTACTTGGTCAGTAGATAGTATTTGAATCTTTGAGGAAAAATTAATCACTTGTTCTTTGCTAATTGCTATGCAAGTAAAGATAATTATATACTTACCAGCAAAAGGTTCACTAAAACAGTGTTGGGAGATCACATATCAAAGAAGGGGTAAATCTGTGCCAGCAATGCTTTTACCTGAAATAAATCTCTGTTCACTGAAACCTCTCTTATTTTTGGGGTAACATTAGAGAAGAAAGGTTGGTTGCTTTCAAATGGCATCTGAGTTCGTGAATCTGCTGGGAGCAGCAATCCACTTACCTCATGTTCCAGTGTAAAAAGGAAGATGATACTGATGTCTTAAAGGAAAGTCCATCCAAAGCATAACAGTGCTTGAAACTGCATGTTTCATGCAGTACATGAAACTGTTCCTATCATACTTACATTTAGCAGAGTCTAAAATTTACCATTGTAATGAGAGGAAAACCAAGATGCTTACAGTTGCAGTGCTAAACTTCAAGTAGTTGAACTACAATTCATTACCTCTTCAGCTACAAGACTGTCTGCTTTCCTTTACTAATAACAGTGTTGTAGTTTGATACCAGGGGATTTGGTGTTAGGAAAACAAATGTCAAAAAAAGAAGTGAACTGAAGATACAAGGAAGTTGTAGTGCATATTTTGGTATGAGTAAACTTTGAAATGTAAGGTAAAGCAGGAATCAAAAAGGGCCTCTCTAAGAAATTGATATACGTCCAGGCATTTTAAGAAAATGGAGTTTTGATAACAGGAGACAGGAGTAAATCCAGGAGAGGAATCCGAGGTGGCCCTGAAGTACAAGAGGAGAGGTTTCTTTCTTATTGCTGAGATTTGCTAGTGCAAATGTAGTAAAGTTAGGGTAACAGCCCTGAAGGAGTCCTATGCCCACCAAGCGCGTATGTAAGGCAGTAACAATAACAGAATTGTCTCGCACCCCTTTAGTATATGTCAGGTTTTTTTTGAAGAAGGTATATTTGCATACAGCATGGCCATCTACTCTCTGTTGTTGTTTCTTCCTTGCTTTTTCTATGAAGACCGTCAGCAGAGTTTTGCCAATTTTATAGTATTGGTGGCTAGCAAATGCATTGGCTTCCTTTCTGCACTGATTTTGGATCTGTGCAGTACACCTAATATGCCTTCCTAATTGTTGACACTAGCATACTGTTGAGTGACATCAGCCTCTCCTTGTTGAGTGTTTGAAGATACATTCCCATTAACTGTATATTGTACAGTGACGAGAATTTCTGGCACTGTTTAAATCAGTAGTATTAAATGCGGATATCTAATGTGAAGATGTTCTGGGCATGTATTTTACAATCTAAGGTCACTGAATATGGTTGTTGCTTGAACTACATGAGGGGAGCTGTAGGAAGAAGTGTTGTGGCTAGTACAATAGGCTTTGCCTGCTCTTCTCTTTCAGTCAGTACCTGATGGAAAGTTTTGGGAAAACAATATGGAAGACTGTGTTATTGGTTAGGCATGGCGTGCTGTGTGATGTAGAAAAGCAAAAGACTGGCTGTTTTTGTCTTTTAGGTATTTTAGCAATTAGGTTCCCTCAGGTTGTCAAAGTCAGCTAATTAAATTTTTTGCCCTTCTAATTCCATATTTTTGCTGCATTCTGCCTGCTGGATCCCAGTTATTTGTTTTGGGGTGAGGACTGTTTGTTTCCCAAGCAGAATAACAGAACAAAACAGTTGGTGGGATACAGGCTGACTGTGGCTATATTTCAGATAACAGGTGATTAGTAATAATCAGTAGAGATGTTGCTCAAATAACTATTTATCCACATTTCCTGATTTTAGTTGCCTTATTTCTCACCTGTCTTCTGTGATGCTTTACGGGAACAAATGAGTCACTGTCTTCAGCTGAATGCTGTAGAGTGTGAAACACAGTGTTTATTTTGAAGCAGAGCCAATGAAATGCGTCCTGACAAAGCTCAAAACGATGCTTCTGTGTATTCTTCAGTGCCATCTACCGGCATAATTGCCCATTAGAGATTTATGGGCGAAGAACATGCTCCTAATCGCCAGCAATTTAAAAACATTTGTTTCTTTTTTCTTTTATTTTAGGAGCAAGGCAAGATTGGTGTAGTCTTCAATATTGGCACAGTGGATATCTCTATTAAAGAGGAAAGCACACCTGTAAATGATGGCAAATACCACGTAGTACGCTTTACCAGGAATGGTGGCAATGCCACCCTTCAGGTAGACAGCTGGCCAGTGAATGAACACTACCCAACAGGTAAATATTTTTTTTCTTTTTGTTTTTCTCTGTAAGAGTATCTGTACCTATAAACTAATGTTTAATCACAACTGGTTGCTGTATAAATCTTTGTTACTTCATCTCGAGGGTAAATTGACCAGCCTGGTGATGCGTATTGTGTCTCTTGGAAAACAAACTGGTGGTCCTTTACACTGGAAGTATAACCACGCCAGCTGTGTGGTATGATGCACATAGATCCTGCCATTTCAGAGGTCTCTTAAGTGAATCCTGATTCTGCATGGTTACAAACTCATACAACAACAAACTTGGGTTTTGCTACTTGTGATATTTTCTAAATATTTAGGGGAGAGAAGTTTCACACAGAGCTTACAAAAAGGAGAGGTGACTAGCCGCATCCCAGATACTGTGTATATAGATATGGAGTTGAAGTGCAAGGAGTGTGGAAGATTAGGCAAGTACTTGTTCAGACCTTATGCTTGCCTCCTAATTTTTCATCATCTGAATTTCATTTTCTCTTTTAGGTTTGCAGATACAAAGGTTGACATCTAACCAAAATGACAGCTCCTAGTTAACTTTAAGTCAAAATGTAGTGGAACAATTCATTATCTCTTTGGAAATTATCACCCTAAATCCAGCAGAAATAGTGAACAACTGGCTCTTGAGACACTCTTGAGACTGTTGAGGTCACATGTTTTATCCTGCCACTGGCAAATCACAGCCTCATGATACTTTATGTCACTATGCTAAAAGGTCAAACTCACTCTAAGTGAAAACCAGATTGTTGTATATGATACTGACAGTGCATAAGATAGCTGAGCTATGATGATGTGTATGGTTACAAAAGGCAGAATGAGCACAAGAAGAGAATTCCAGTGTTAACGACATTCTTCTTATTTACATGTTGTTGTCTAAGTTCAAGCCATGATCTTACTGGTTTCCAGTATGAAGTCTAAGCAACTTTCAGTTCTTCTTTTCTAGGTTGTACAGTACTAACTCACTAACTAACTAGTTGTGTAGGAGTTGTTCAAAAGAAACAAACTCAAATTATAGGAAATACCCTAACTTGATGTTATATACTAATTTATGTGACGTTAGACTAATGAATTACTCTAAGGGGATGATTTAATCTCTTCCACTCCCTCAGAAAGTGCAGAGGAAAGTTTTAAATGTGAGGATTCTATGCTGTGATGCTCTCTACCACATATTCAACACGGCCCTTTGTCGGTGTTTTGATGAAGTGTGTGCAAATTATTAACCTTATTTCTGTGAAAAAAAAATCATTTTGAATAATGCCATGACAGATATGCTGAGTTAGATTCTAGCTCTGCTATCTATTGGTTAGAGAGGAAAGTGGGCTAGGAAAGGCCCAGCTGAGGATCTTTCTTCTGCCTCTGTCATCAATTATTTTGTAATATACCTCCAATCCAGTTGGCAGCCAATTACAGTCACTAAGAACCCTATGAATAAATTTTCTTCTTACATTACTTGCTGTAGTAAGTCCCTAGTGTAAAGAAACAAAATATTCAACTCAATGCTTTAGAGATTTTTTTATTTTTTTTTAAAAGTGAAAATAAATCACACTGAAAGACTACCTCAGTACCTTCTGCTTCTGCCTTGGATGAAGATATTTCTGTGTTTTCATTAGAAGATGTATGGTTTTATGGAGTCATCATTAATCTCATGTTCTGGGCTAGTATTGAGTGTATGCAGTGATACCTTGAGGAGAAAGGACACCTTTATCTTCCAGACACCTTTTCCTTTTTGCACGTGTATTTCAATTTCTGTCTGTTTGTAGATGATGAATTTTTCAGCCTCTCTCTGTGAAAATAAGGCTTGTGGGATCATACTATGTGTGTCTGCAGGTTTCTCCCTTCTTTTTTAGCTGAATTTAGAAAAAAGGGCAAAAATCAAAAAAGTAAAGATCCTACGTGACTATGGAAAAAAGCAAGCAAGCAAACAAACAAACAAAAAAAAAACAAGGGAAAAGGGCAGGGTTCCAGGCCTTCCAGAGGAAAGAACTGTGGCTTGATCTCAATTCATGTAAAATACCAGAATATCCATATAATGCAGCAGTATTATGAATGCCTCAGATTCAGAAAAAGATTCAATGAGCCAATAACTACAGGAAACCAATCCCTATTAGTCCCATTTTCTCTATGGTTAATGGTTGAAAAAAAAGACTAAGGAGTAGCTTTTGAAATTAATAATTTGTTCTCTTTCACAGACCAAACTTGCATTATAGTTTCTTGTACGGAGTGCAAGACCAAACCTGTGTTCAGCAGAAATTCAACTCTGTAAAACACTTTGTGGTTGGATAGACCCAGGCTAATCCAGTGTGTTTCAACTGGAGACTGCTGAAACTGTGATTCATGTCAGACTTGTGTAGTACTAGCTGAGGAACCCTGTACATTTTGCATAGGATCAGGTCAATTCTGGAAACACACTTATTTGTACTGTTAAAAAAAAGTTATATTTATAGCACATGCATGGTTGGGCACACTGTGTTGTCTGTAAAATGAACAATTTCATGTGTACTTGGTTTTCCACACAGTGCTGCAGCCTAATGCTTGCAAGTTTTATAAACTAGCTAGTGTATCTTCCTTGTCATCACACATGGTACAATCTTCAGGCAGCAGGGCTGCATTTTGAATGGCATTTCCATGCTTGTCTCTAAGTTTTATTACTTGTAGAGGGATTATACATTCAACTAATAATTACTTGCTCAATGAAAAGCACAAATAAAAGTTGGATATTCATTAAATGAGCAAAGTGAGAGAATATTGGCTTTCCTTAAAACACAGTCTTCAGTTAAGTTGAAATTAACTGAAACTAGCCCAATGGGACCAAAAAACTCTAAAGATGCATTTTTGAAACTTAAAAAAAAGGACAAGGAAGTTAAAGAAAATGAAATAACAACAAACTTACAATTTAGGCACTGATGTTTTGGTTAATATAGCATCCAATTGCATTTCAGTGACCTGCAACAAGAGCTTTCTCCTTTCTTGCGAGGACAAGGGTTAGAGAGAAATGGTAAAAAGGAATTAGTTTGGAGCTAAGGTTGGCTAAACTTTGCGACTGAAATAATCCAAATCATTAGGGATGATCTCTCATCATTAGTGTCATTCCAATGCTACTGGAGTTTCTCTTACTGGACAGTAAGACTGAACAGTAAGACTGAACAGTGGCCCAGTACAGGTATCTAAGACAAAGTTCCTGAGATGGCAAATAGTTGCGTTAGTACTGAGGCTGCTATCTGCAATTCATCTGTCATGATTCAGCCAAAATCATTGAACTATTTATGATTTATTTGCATTAGTTTCTCCCTTTCTACTCTCTCTCAAGAACACAAGGAGATGACGTTTTCCATAGGCTGTACTGATAGCCAACTTCTTGATGCTTGACTCATTAAGTTGGTCATCACAGTGTGTTTCTCAGTCAGGGTATAAATCTCTTGCTATGCTCTAAGGTACAGGTCCCATGACTGCTTCCCTTCTGTTATCTCACAAGCTTTCATCCTTTTGTGTACCTACAAGAAAACAGGCTATGCTTGGACAATGTTGTTTTCTTGCTTTCATGGTCTTGGTGAGAGACTTCTCTGTATCTAAATAAATACTTATAGTGATGAAGTTGGAGTCATTTTGGACCAAGAGTTCAGAAAGAGGAAGCACCTGACATGTTTTTGTTTCAATTAGAATAAACCTATCAAATTTGAGACAGTTCAGAGAAATTTTCAGAATAGTTAAAAATAAATCTGTCTTCACACAAAACTGGGATGTTTCAGTCCCTAAATTTTCATTAGTTCTTAGATGTGAGATTTTTTTTTCTCTGTTCACTCACTTTTCTTGCAAAAAATTCTTTGTGTGTTGCCAGATTTGTAGTGTATGTCAAAACAAGCCTGATATTCCTGTTCATTCATCCATGCACCGACTACATTTTCTACAGGAGAAAAAAACCCCAAAACTAGTTAAAGAGAAGCTGTAGAGTAAGAGTGTCCGTGACACGAAAATAAAGTCTAATTGGAGTAATATTTTAAAGGAGAAGATTAAAGGAAGGAAGGCAAGAGGTGGGAAGGAGTTGTCATTTAAAGGGATGCATGATTTAGCAAGATAGCTGTAGCCTGGATTTTTTTAATGCATTTTAAAAATTGAGACAGCACTAAGCAACTGGATTCTTATCAGGATTCGCTAGTTCATCCACACACTACATATTTTATATTTTTCGCCTTTATCATTCTCTTGAGTGATCTCTCAGCCTTCTTGTAGTAGCCTCTACCCTTTCAAATTACATTAATTTGCATTTCTTTTGCTACTGAATAAGAGAAAAAATAATTCATCCTCTATGCCCCTACTTCATTTACTCTTTCAAGTACATTTCTGAGAGGAAGATGGATTTCTGGAAAAGCTGGACAGTTAGCTCTTGACAGCAGAACTAACTGCTCTGGCTCATAGTGTGGTCAGATAAGTGCATAGCTATAAAACGAAAAGTTGAATCTGAGACCCTGATATCTGTGCTGAGGTTTTCCTTCAGAATAGTTCCAGTTCCAAGAACTGGATGTCCCTGGACATTTGGGGCATATCTTCTGGTTTAATTTCATTTGAAAGCAATCCAGTTTGAACTACATCTTTGGTAGTCTATGTGAGACAGTCTTTATCTGAAATATTATGCTTTCTAGAAACACAGGTTGAAGTGACAGTGGTTTAGATTCTCCTACCTATCTGAAATGTGAAAAGCATCAGCTCTCCCTTGCTATAATATATTTTTTTATTTACTTGGTGGAAAGTTCTGAAGTAGCTTGATTTGTACCAGGCACTTCATGTAAGACCTGGAAGAAAACTGACTGAGTTCCTACTTACTCCTTTCAATATGTTTTCTAGCAAACTGAAAGAGTACTGTGACTATGGAACTTCATAGTCTACTTTGAAACAGATCATTTCTTGTCCTACTCAAGCCATTTATCACCTTTCCCTGGATATTTTCAGTCTCATCCCACAAGTGGCATGGTCTTTTTGTTTAATGATTTCCCACCTCATCCCTCTACTAGAGGGAGTCTAAAGAGGGGTTCTTTTCTTTTCTTTTCTTTTCTTTTCTTTTCTTTTCTTTTCTTTTCTTTTCTTTTCTTTTCTTTTCTTTTCTTTTCTTTTCTTTTCTTTTCTTTTCTTTTCTTTTCTTTTCGTTT